>NW_017806059.1:1466480-1531326 GCF_001891065.2 Hippocampus comes | reverse complement strand
TGTGTGTGTGTGTGACATAACTGTATATATAGGTGATATTGAGAGCCAACGCCATTCCGAGTATTTTTAACGAGCAAGAGGCAAGAAAAACGTACTGTATTAACCCCAGCGTGTGTGGCTGGAAAATAAGCACCATATCTGCTACACTTCCTGCTACACTTGTTCTCCAAAGTTTATCCGGAGCTGCATCTTTCACCTCAAAAGTGGAATCTCACTCGGTACACATACTTCATATGAGCCTATTGGCTGGAAACGATATGGCATCATTCTTTCAGGATGAATGCTATCGCTGCATTCCATTCGGCGAAGCTGTGTGTGTATATCATTGTGCAGTTTAGTCCAACGTTTACACACATGTGAGTGATGTGTGAACATCGCGGCCAGCTAGATTTTTTTGTTTTGAATCTTTTTTTTTTTTTTTTTGCGTGATGACATTTCCATGAAAATTAATGATGTCATCAAATTAATTATTTGGCAAAAATAGAAACTTTTTACTGCTGCAAATCGCATCCATATGTGAAGTATCCCTTGAAATGAATAGCCTGGACCTTCTTAAAAATCAAGGTAAAAATAGAAAAAATAGGAACTCAACTGTCACGGAATGGATTGTGTCAACTTTGGAGGCTCCACTGTATCTGTTATGGATGAGGATGACAGCAATTATTGATTGAATGATGAATGATTACGAAGTGACCGATGTCGCCAATTGACACCGTGTCACCTCACCTTTTTGTTATTCTTCTCCTTTATTTGGACTAATGCCTCACTGTTGCACAACCTCACAGACTTCTGTTATGCCATTTTTGCACTAACACAGTGCAGATGTCAATGAAAATCCATTGCAGATTAATCTCCCAGCAGTGGAAACATGAACATTTTATCCAAAGCTGCATATCACCTGGGGTCGATTCATTGTGTGTCAGGGGCAATATTAGCATTCATATTAGTCGGTCTGCCCATGTATGATATTTGTCACTGCAAGCCCTTTAGCGCAACACAGTTCGAGGGGATGCTTATCTCATGAGCCATAAATTAGGGGATGAATTCCCTCCAAAACGACTGAAGGCAAAGGATGGAGTCATTGTGCTGTGTGGTGTTTTGACACAGTAATGACACATGTTTTACAATCAGCCCCTTCTCCTTTTCATTGGGAGGAGTGGACCTGTCCACTCCTGCTGGAGAGAAATGGCCCTCTTGGACATTACCACTTTCTCCCAGGGGAGATATAAATGAGCGGCAATAATGGGGTGAGGGGGGCGCTGTATGAACAAAACGCTAGAAGTGGAGGATTTCTTTTCAAACCCTGAAAGGAGAGTGTAAGCATGCAGTGTGCAGAGGCTCTCCAAGACAGCATCTCTGTCTTGGCTCCTTGTGATAAATACACAAGACAAAAAAAAAAAGAAAAAGTTGCTTAAAGTATACGTGAAGGTCACATTTGAAGGAAGCGGGATCTGGTCGAGAACATCATCTCAGTCTCCCTCTCTCTGGGTTTCTTCTCTTCGTTCTGTCTCACACTCATTACACGAGAAGCCATACAGTGCTGGTTCGGAGAACGTGCGATGAGCCTTGGGAAATATATCCACTGGGAGGGAGAGAGGTAGACTAAAGGGGAATAGATAAAAAAAAAAAAAATGCTGACTGCTCTTCAAAGGAAGCAAAAATAATTGAAATGGTGTCTGTGTGTGTGTGTGTGTGTGTGTGTGTGTGTGTGTGTGTGTGTGTGTGTGTGTGTGTGTGTGTGTGTGTGTCCGTGCTGGGGGTGAGGTGCTGGAGGAGGAGTTGGAGATTGAGTGGCTCCATGTTGCAGTTGGTCATTAATTGAGGAGGAATGTGAAACACTGTGTGGTCCTCTGCTGACACACAAGAGGAGATTGATCGAGGAAACGGTGTGATAAAGATAGGAAAGAAGCAAAAAAGAGGAAGCAAATGGCGAAAAAAAATAATCATAATAAAGGGAAGGGAACGTTTTTGCAGAGGCAGAAAGACGGAGGGAGGGAGAAAGAGAGTTCAAAGTGTGCCCAGACTGAGTCCTGTCCTCGTCGTGTCCTTCCTCCGGCCCCCAGTCATGCATCGCTCATCTTGTCACATTGAACTCCAGATGCTCCTACCCTGGAGAATGCTATGGCCGCGGCCATTTTTCTTCATTCTCACTAACAATTTGGTAATGAAATATTGATTTTTAGTTAGATTCATATTGATGCCATTAGCTTTGCATTGATAAATCACATTTGGCCGCTTGTCTAGTGTGGCAGAGCACGAGTGAGGGCAGAGAGATTACAATCAAAGGCACTGATGTGTTAATTTGATGGATATTTCCCCTTTCACAACTACCCCCACCACTCTCTCTCTCTCTCTCTCTCTCTTTTCCACTCTTTCTTTATGTTCCAGTGCGTTTCATAACATTGTTTTGTTTTTTTTTTTATTACAAAGCACCCGTGAGGATATTTATGTCCATGTCCATTTTGCTTGAAATAGCCTTTCAGCCAGGCTGCCTGTGGCAATACTGCAGTTTTAGAGTCATTTCATCTCTTAGGCCAAACAAGGATACACTACGAGGGACTCGTCAAATGAGCAAAACAGGAGACGGCACGATGCTTTGACACCAGCCAAAAACAGCAACAACACAATTGATGAGAGGCCTTTTTGCATGTGATCATTGCAATCTCTGCGGGAGAAAATGTATAAAATTCATTCCGTTTCTTCAATATTCATTACCGAAGGAATGGGCAATATATGTGAAAGCAGGCGAGCAGCAGCAGCAGCAGCTCTCAGGGTGCAATTTTTAGAAGGGATTCATTTAAATGCCTCAAAATTGTACAGCTCTCTTAAGCATTTCACATGCAGGGTAGGGAGGATATAACATCTGAGAAACACTGGAATCGTTTTCCAGATTAGGGCGTTTTTTAAATGAGTCTCCTGCCACAGCTTCGCCTTCCAACTGCAATATGCGTCTGCACACAGTCATCTTAATGAAAGGAAATGATAGCGTTCACTTTAATGACATGGAGTTCAAGGACTGCTTATTGTTCCAGAGGAAAGGCATCTTTTTTCACAGTAATATGAGTCTGTCTTTTTTTTCCCCGTCCCCTCGTCTTGCACAAGTGCAATTTCATTTTGAGAAACAGACACTGAAGGTTAAATGCGCCGTGTAGGTTGTCAAAACTGGAGTGAGTTCAGTGTTCAAAAGTGATGTATTGATAACATCCCCCCCCCTTACATTTATCATTATTTTGATAATGTTTCATCTCAAATGTTTTTCATCTGTCTCTGTAATTATGCAAAATGGAATATAATTCAAATTTTCAGGGACACTCGAGCCATTGTGTTTTACGCTGGTTGTAAAGCAATTTTACTGCAAACCACGCTTTTAACAACCACCGCATATTTCTTAAAAGGAATGGCTATCAAATTTTCAGCATATTTACTGAAATACGTGACATAAAAATCTCCCAGTTTCAATGCGTCGTCTCATTTAGTGCATTGCAAGGAGTAAATCTCCCAAATGTTACTTCTGCAAATATTTGTGCTCCAAATTTGATTTTGTTTGGTAGAATGACAATGACTGACATTAAAAGGACGAAGATGATGACCAGAGGTCTTGGGCCGCTCTGGCATTTAGTTGAGATGCAATTAAAGTCCGGAGTTATGGCTTCTTTGGGGTTATGCATTGTTTCTTTGATCCCATCGTGGCCCCCTGCCCTTCTTCTGTCTGGATCATAAGAACCAAACAGGCTATTTGGAGAAAGGCCAGTTAGGTCCAAATGAGGCTGGTGGAAGAACGCTGGCTCCTCTGGCCGAGGGTACAATTTCATTCATTCAAACATTCATAATTGGCAACTTTCCAGTTTGGCGCCATCTGTATGAGTCCGTATCATCCTGACAAATAAAGTTGAAAACCTGCACAGAGCCAATGAAAAAAATCTTTTGTGTGTGTGTGTGTGTGTGTGTGTGTGTGTGTGTGTGTGTGTGTGTGTGTGTGTGTGTGTGTGTGTGTGTGCATTCAATATATTTTATATTCTGATATTGTTTTGACTTTGTGTTATACTGTTGGTTTCCCAATTCAGTTTCTTTTATGATGAATGTGGCCATACAGAAGACATGCAAATTCAGTTTGGGCATTTGCAAGTACTGTATGTCGTAACCAAAACAATAATGGAGGAACACGGACCTATGCAGTAGGCTATTAGCAAAATGGTCACCTTGCAAAGTGAGCAACTTTTAAATCACCATCGTGTTCAGAAATGGATTAATGACGTAGATATATCAAATTATTGGCTCTCATATTCACCAATTAAAGGTATTCAACGGATTGTTATGTCTGAGAGAACAAGCGGTTGGTGAGCATCCATGTAGCGTTTCTTTGCATGACATGCCATCACCGACAACTGGCCCTGCATTTACAGTGCAGTGGAGAAGTATTTACCCTATTCGGGAGCTACCAACCATTCTGGAATGTCCGTCTTTTGTTAGGGAAATCTCTGGACATAACCTCGTTACAGCCTCGTTGTGAGTATGAAAACAACAACAACAAAAATATGAGTCACTTTGCCCAAACAGGTTGAAAACAAGCAAAAATATTTGTATAATTATATTAATATATGTTAGATAATTAAAATCTATGTTTGACAACATAGTATAACAAACGCATCACATCACACTGTGTTGTTATTCTGTCAGTGTCATAATACTTGTTGGAATACGCCAAACGGCCAACACTCGGTGAAGCGTAGCTAATGGTGAATGACATTTTTTTAATCATTTGTTTTTATTTTGATCCTTGAAAGTATGTCTCATATGGAAATACTTTTATTTTGAAAAAAAATAGATAGTGTCTGTGGGATTGTGTGTGCATTGGACATTGTCAAATGTCACTGCAAAGTATCTATTTTAAAACATTTCTGATTGATATATATCAAATGTTCGCCCTGTGCCTGCGAGGATTTTCTCTGGGTACTCAGACAGCTGGTATAGGCTCCACCTTTGTGAGGATAAGCAGATTAGAAAATGGATGGATGGATTGATGGATGGATGGATGGATGGATGGATATATTATTTGATATTAATTTGTTCGATACATATCCTCACAAGGGTCGTAGACGTACATCCAGCCCAACCACATCACTAACATGGATGAGGTGCCCCTCACTTTCCCCATAAACGACACAATAGAGTAGAAGGGGACCAGCACAACGGGGGCGCGAGAACTCGGCTTTTACAGTTGTGCTTGGTTGCTATGGTAATGAACAAAAATGGCCACCTATGGTGATTTTTAAGCCCAAAGAAATGGTTCCTGCCGGAGTCAAAGAAAGTTGCGAGCGGCGTGGAAGCGATGGTGAACACAGCATTTACTAAGACTGGGAGGCAGCGCCGGGCGAGTTACGCCACAATTTGTGAATGGATTGTGGATGCTTGCATGGTTCGGGCTTTCACAAAAGCCGGCATCATTTCTGAGGAGCCACACAGCAATGGGACTGTCTCTGACACTGATGTGAGAGAACCTGGCGTGTCTGATGGAGAACTTGTCCAGTTGTTCATTTTGGATGCAAAAAATGAGGACTTTAATTGATTTGTGGATGAAGAATGATCAAAAAATAAAGTGTACACTGTTAAATACTATAACTAAATACAACCAAACTCAGTTTTGCTACCGCTGCTTTTTTAAAAACATACGTTAGCGTGCACATGCATGTTACTATATGTTTTAAGATTGCGTATGTATTAACATGTCAGCGTCCAATAATACAATGCCCCTTGTGCATATGGTAAAATATAATAAATGCAGTACAGTATATATATAAAATTCCTCGTCTCACCCCTCGGTGAGATATATATATATATATATATAAACACACACACACAGTTTCTACACTTCTCGTGGAGCCACTGAGGCAATTCCACACAGCTTTCACTGAATTTGTTGTTTCATCCATCACAGTTTGGTTTGGTGCCGTCAGGAAAAAGGACAAAAAGGGACATTTAGAACTGTTGAAGGAATATCATATTGTGATGGGAATTCTGCATCCAGAATACTTGTCTGTAGTTAAGTTTGGCATTGAGCAGCACCAAGGGCCTCCGCTTTGAGGAATTTATCCAGTTTTTTCTGTAAAGGAATTATCTGCACTGTTTTGGAGAAAATTCTCCTCGGAGGGACCGGTGTTGCTACAATGCATAATCGCCACATCAGCCCCAACAGCTGCATTACCAGCACTGCCACTTTAATTCTTTCCCCCTTGTAGACTATATAATCTGCCTTTGTATTGTCAACAAAGTTTAAATCCACTCATTTTTATCTGTCATGTTATCTGTTGCCTGTTGCTTTTTATTCTCTCTTCGATGTGGCCCCTCTTCTGTGTGCTTTGAGTAACTTCCACCCCTCCCCCCTCTGCTCCACGCAGTCAGAGACGTTGCCACACGTATTGACAAATCACATGTGGGCTCTTGGAACCCAACGATGAGAATGGCTTCCAATCCACTTATTTCTTGGGGGCTCTGATGTAGAAACAATTCTGGGAGCAACTTTCTGGAAGACACCGGAAGTCGCAGTTGCAGGTTGCCATTTATTATAGTGATTTATTCGAATGTGTTTTGCTCAGTTTTCTAAATGATCAAAAGACCCCACAGCATTTAAAAATGTCTTGCATAGCGGGGGAATTTGTTGGCGGTTGTACTCACAACCAGAAGAAGTTGCACATGTGGCCTCAAGGGGAAATGTTTTGAACATGCACCCTGGACAAAGAGACAATGTTTACATGCAGTCAATAACCCCTTCAAACCGGAATATTAACACTATTCTGACTGTACAAGGTCATGTAAACATCCGCAAAAAATCTAAATATGCTCATGTTCCTGTTTTTACAAACTTGACTGGGTTACTTGTTTTCCAACTCAAATATTTGGTAATGCAAACACGTATCAGAATATCTCCTTTGGTCAAGCAACAAAATGTAGTTTTACCTTTCTCTGAGCAGTCTTGACTTGACTGCTGCTGGTCATTAATAATCATAATTTCTGCACAGACAATAAATTGTTAAATGATTCAATCATTTCCTCTTCATCTGCATTAATATTGTTTCTGTTATTATGTTCTGGGTTTTTCTTTTGGTTATTTTTGGAGCACGTATGTGATGTAGTTATGAAGTAGTGGGGTTTGGCTGGGTCCAACGGCAGCTTTAAAGTAAATAAGTCTGTGTCCAAACTCTTTCAACAAAACACGACCAACTGTATTACTGTGTAAGTACAGATAAACGTCAGGGCTTTCGAGATTACTCGTTGCCTTGCCGTGTGAAGCGACAGAATTCAGAAAGTAGCGACCGTGTGTTGTTGCTTGCCACTTTTTGATGTCATCCTCCAAACCTGTACATTAGTAGGAACCAGGATTGAAAAGTTCCCACATTTGTCAAGTGTGTAATTGTCATCCAAAGTGGACTCAAGCATCCAGTTTCCATGTAAATAAAATGCTGGTTCAGGTTCGAACTTGAGGTCGCTCTCGTGATTCTCATCAAGGCCGTTGAGGCGTAAGAGTAAGATGGATAAGGAGCCAACCGTCATTGTTCATTTCAAAGCATGCGCGACACATCACTATTACCGTGTCTGCCTACCCACATGAGGACTTACACACTGCAAAAGCTACAAGCAGGACAAGCCAAAATCCTCTTGGCCTTATCTCACCTATTCCAAGTCTTTCCCGAAAGTAGGCAAAATCAAACATTGCCCAGCAACACCACAAAACACTGCAACTATTTATTCCCCTTACTAATTCTACCTCCTACTTACTTTTTAACCCTTTCAGGGACTGTGATTACTACAGTGGACAGCTTATCATGTTATCAGGTTACAGGGTGCATGAAAGGGTTAAACCAGTGATTTAAAAAAAAAAAAAGATTTCAATCACTTTATTTTGCATAAATCATTTGAAATGCATGAAGTTCTGTTGGAGCTTTTTAAAAACAATACCGGCCAATGTCTTCTTAACATTTTTCAACTTCTGACTTTGGGGGAACAGTTTTGACAAGACCCAGAAACTTGATCACTGCGCCCCATAGAAAGACATATAAAAGCATACTTGGATGAATTTGATTTGGAAGAAATTCAGTTCATCATTCCCTTCAAAGACCGTTGGAATGAACTACAATAAAACCAGGCCCCCTTGTTCAATATATTTCAACCGTGACCTCACAGATGTTCTTTTGAAAGAATAAACAAAAAATACCTGCAGACAAACTTCCGAAATCTTGTAGAAAGAGTAGAAGCTGCAAAGAGGTGATAGATTTCACATTGGGTCAAGTTTCCGTCAAGGTGCAATGACCACACCCCATTACTTTTGTCCAGACAGTGTTCTTCTGAACACACACACACAAAAGTGTGCAACAACGATATTCGCCGTTTAGTGAGAGAATGGCAAGAAAAGGTTGGGGGGGGGGGGGTTCCTTCCCAGGAGGCTGTTCAGTGAGCGTTGACCCCTCGTTCAACCACAAGCGCAAAAGCGCAACACCTCAATTTAGATTCCCCGCGCTCTGATCAATGCGTCTTTATGTTGCACTGCCCTTTACAGTATTGTACTACCAAGCTTTTTATTACATTAATGCCTTCCCAGTGATGTCATCCTGAGGTCATCCTCAGAAACAGGGGCTGTCAAGTGGCGTTTTGATTGGCAGAGACCTCATTGAGGCTCGGCCAATTGCGTTCCGGTGCGGCATCCGGTTGTCATGTGGAGCAGCCAGGCAGGAAAGGGTCTTCCTTAGCACCTCAGTGTGAGCAACAGAATCGATAACGACGCCACAAGGCGTGTACCCTTGGCCAGTCCGGGGTGAGCAAGACAGCAGTGCTCACACTCACTCAACAGCTCCACTGCTACAGCTCACGGCCGATAAATGAGAGGCAGAGAGCGGGAGGGAAGGGGGTCGAGCTGGTGGGGATCTGAGGAGAGAAGACAGAGCAGTCAAACATTTCAGGGCCCTCCATTCCAGAGTAATGAAGCATAGCAAGAGAATATACCTCCGCAACATTTGATAAAGATGGGCTGACACACAAGTCCAAATAGGTTCCTCTGTACGCCAGCACATGTCTATCCATCAATGCTCAGCTTCACAGGGGGAAAAAAGGAAGGCAAGGTGAGGCCAATGAAGGGGAAGGGTGCAAATCTAAAGTAAAAAGAGAACAAATTGATTGACAGTGAGGAAGTGGATGGGGTGGCCGGCGGGATAGAAAGATAGAGATGGAGTGAGAGGGAACAGAGTGAAGTGAGTGTGCCTTGGCAGCTGGGTCCGGGTCCTATCAAGGCCGATTGGTTGGCGAATGAGGCTCAGGAGGCCCGTGTCCTTGTAGCAACCCGTTTGTTTTCCAGCCGCTCCCTCACTCCGCTCCTGCAGTGAACGACAATAAAGAAGCGAATGAGTAAACGTTGCACATTTTACGTTCTCATCATCCCCGCGCTCTGTCTCTCCATCTGTTACTCCCTCACCAGCATCGTAAAAAGAAACGGTGTCGGGGAAAAAAAAAGAGATATCTGTGTGTGCCTGCAGCCACCCTCCTATTGGTCGTGTTTGTCATAAACTGGATGAAGAATTTTCAAGCGCGTATGTTCAAGGCAAGACACTTTTTGCCTCTTCATGCTGTAGAACTGAAGCCAATCATCCTATTAATGAAACTACCGCCGCCTCGGTGCAGTCCTGATTATGAAAGTGAACAGTAGTATTGTCACCTGGTTGAAGAGATCATATTTATGATCGTGCTCATCATCGATTTTGTATGTAAACAAATGTTTCAGGTTCGTGTCCTCTGTTGCCATCGCATAACACCACCACCAAGTTGTCAGTTTAACTAATAAAGTGAAAACAATAACACTGGATGGCCACCATTACCCACGTCGGCGCCAACATTTACCGTATTGGTCCGAATATAAGACGGCCCTGATTATAAGACGACCCCCTCTTTTTCAAGACTCAAGTTTGAAAAAGAATTTTTGAACACCAAATTAATTTTTATACAGAAAATAATTACAGTACATCTGAAACAAATGATCTTCGACCCACTTTTCTCCAGATTGTCGCTACGTTTCTCCATTTTCTTTATCTCTTCTATTCTTCTCTTTTCTTTCTTACCGCTATTTTTTTAGTTTTCTTCTTCGTGCTACCGCTATTTTTATTTTTATTCTTCATGACAGGGGTTCACTTTGGCCTGGGGAGTCAAGTTCAGCATTCGCTTCAATGATATCTGGCGCCATCTAGCGTCGAGAAAGGGTATATCGTCTAGACCCCGAATATAAGATGACCCCACCTTTTCAGTCTTATTTCAATGCAAAAAACACCGTCTTATATTCGGGCCAATACGGTAATGGAAGCCTTGCCCCATGACCCACACCTCCACAAAGTTTTGGGTGTATTGGGTCAATCGCCGTCCCGGTTCCATACACGCAAATAAAATCATTGCATGCATTGAATTTTATCCTATTGAAATGTTCGAGAGAGAACTATTATTTGTCTTGCTTCAAGCAAAATCACAATCTTTAGCAAAAGAGCTAAAGAGTCGAGAGAAATCGAGAGAAGCAACACAACAAATAAGCCTTTGTCCATAAAACAACAAGGCTGCGAGTCATCCCCAGGAGGTTGCGTGCCGGCTGGGCCTATAGTGCCTGCTGGCCGACCAGGTACGCCACTTTCCTCTCAAGTCGTGGCTTGATTAATGAAATCTTAACGGCAGGCCAGACACAAATATTCATCACCGGGCTGCCCCTATTGTAATGCATGTGGAGAAGTAAGAGCGTGACAGAGGAGAGGGGAGACGAGAGGCGGCCCAGAGACAAAACACAACACGGGGCACAGGGATTATTACCAGGCCTACGGAAACAGCGCTTTTTGTTCCCCTCCAACAAAATGGAGGCATGTGATTTATGGACAGCCAGCATCTGTTTGGAGCTAAGGGAGACACAGATTCATGTCTGCTATTATGGGCTGTCCATGTTACCAGGGTGAAAATTTGAAAAGGGGTAGGGTGAGGAGAGGGGGGGGGGCACAGTCGTAAAGAGCAAGACCTTTTGGGAAACTACACTGTGTCAATCCCTTGTCGTGCTGTGAATCGGTGACACTGTGGAGTGTGGGTGAATGTGGTATTACATTGTATATCACAAACAGATGTAGGCCTACAAGGCACCCGGGGGTGTACTGTTGGAGACAGCGTTGTGCACGTGTGTGTTTGTGTGTGTGTGTGTGTGTGTGTGTGTGTGTGTGTGTGTGTGTGTGCGTGTGTGTGTGTGTGTGTGTATATATGAGTGTGTGTGTGTATGAGTGTGTGTGTGTGACTGGAAATGAGACCTGCACATATTAAAGTTTTAATCCTCAACCGATAATGTGCTATCGGGCAGACTCCATTGTATCGTCACTTCTCGCAATAAATAAAACTCTGCGCTTGAGACTGATAAGATCATTTTGATTTATGATGCACATAAATGCATGCAAGACTTCCAGGATTTTTCCGAGCTTGTTTTGAGGGGGGAAAAGCGGGACAAAGAGACACATTACAGAGACGGCGAATGAAATCGGCAAGCAGCGGAAGTGAGACAGAGTGCAGACGACAGTGAGGGAGATTGTGTGTCGCTGTGTGCAGTGTAGCATTGACTCCTGCATGCTCTCAGTGATAAATAGTGTCAGGTTAGGCTGCTCAGTGGCAGGTCTCACACTGTCAATGCTATGGCTGTGGGGATCGCAAGGCCCTGAAATGTTTTAACACCCATCACTGATCCCTGTCAAGCTGCACACACGAACGCACATGGCATTAGGCGCCACAACTGGATTGTGTTGCGGGAATGTGTGTAGATGCACATGTGTGCGTTTGGTAATACGGCCGTGCATCCCCAGCAATGTGCCCTTCCATTCTTTTTGTAACAAAGCAGCATCTCGCCGTATGCTGCCAGCCTGAAAAAAGAAGGAAAAAAAATGCAACATCTACACCTTTAACACCCAATTATACCAACGTTTCATTTTGTTTCCTTTTTCTTTTGTTTTTTGAAAGCAAGCAGAAACAAAAAGGAAAGAGGCCCTCACGGGAATCATTGTTCACATTGTTGTTCTTTGCCTCAAAACAGTGTTGCACGCTTAGGAACACAATGGCGTTCACATAAAAATGAGCCACTTAGCTCTCCCACTAAATTAGCACTGCGGAGGAGAGGAATGATTTCCAAATTTGCAATTCATGTTTTGTTTTTTTGCTCTTTACCAAGCCTCCAAAGCCAGCTATTTCTGCTAAGACAGACAGATGTGAGGACAATCTTGAATCATCATTGTACCTACATTCAGTGTGCTGTGTAAAACACTGATATGTGTAATAAAGAATAAAATAAAGGATAACTGCCGTCGTTATCTGATCAAGAAAATGCTGGCATGCAGCACAGAGCAAGATTTGAGAGGAATATATGTATCAAATGAACACAGGGAATTGTGGCGAGTACACTACCTCAGCGACTGCATGTGCGGAAACCCGATGCAAGAATAAGCCCCTGTTATTCTGAGCCGGTCAGTCCCTGATTCAACTGGCTTAATTTCTAAAATCATAGCAGCACATCCATCAAATCAAAAGTCTGAGGTCTATAATAATCATAAGAATGAAGATTATGATGATGATGAAAAAAATATGGTTATATTATTGTTTCAATGTATTTGTTATATTCATTGTTAGGCAACAGACTTTTTTTATACCGATTGGGTCAATATGGCCATTTAAAATGGAACATTTTTTTGCCACATCTGTTGCTATTTTTTTGCATATGTATGTGATCCTTATATAACCAACTACCTTTTCATATGCCATTTTTTAAACGTTTTGTTTGGCTGTCGTTTGATAGTGAGAGCGAATTGAATCAGTTGAACTGAATTGAATCACTTCAGTGAAATATTCAAGTCCACAAAATGACCCAAATTCATCACCACTCATCTGAGTGGGTCTTAGCATTCCAAAAAAGTGTGCCTTAATAGAATAGCAGTCAACAGATGCAGTTAGTATGAATTAATTATTCCCCTCTTTCATGGAAACGTTTGAAATCTGACTGAGGACTAAGATGCAAACGGAGAAGACAAAGGAAACGGACTGGTCTATGTGATATTGGATATTGGTCGGCGTGAATTATTTTTGGTTTCTTCGAATAATTCTTACCTGTACTCTCATCATATGTTTAAAAACAACCTGACAGTATGAACCTGGAGAAGAGTGACATGAAAGTTTAATAATAATAACAAAATGTTAAATGTTGTTCAGTTTTATTTTTATTGATTTATTTTTTTAGATACAAAAAACAGTCTTGTCAACATTTTCCTTATTCACAGAAAAAGAAAAACACAGAAAATCCTGCAATATACATGCCAGGCCGCGCGCTGGTGATGTCATATACACAAAACAATTTGTCCACCCAGGCTGGTTGACATTACCAATTTCTATCCCCATGTTATTTCGTTGTTTTTAAATCAATAATGTATTCACTGGTGGAATTAAATGTTCACATCACATTTACAATAGCCACCTACCTACATACACCACAAATCGTTTGGATTCAGATTCATTTTTGAAGTAGACAATACATCTACTACAAAAATGAATCTAAATCCAGATGATTCTATTGTGTGCAGCCACATGAAAAAATAAAATTGAGTACCATATTTTCCGGCACACCGAAAAGCATGCAATTTTCTCAAAAGGGGACAGTGCGCATTATAATCCGATACCCCTTCTATATGGATCAATATTCAGATTTCATGGATGTAATATTTTAAATATTCTGTCAAGCGCTTTGTTACAGGTGCAGCAGCAGTTGGTATTCCCTTTAGCGTAGTTCCATCTAGTGGATGCATAACACAACCGCAGCCACTATTCTCGCTTCTATTCTATGTGCCTTATAACGCACTGCGCCCTCTATATGAAAACATTTTTAAAATAGGCCATTCATTGAAGGTGCGCCTTATTCTCCAAAGCATAGTGCATCTCAATGTGCATCTCATAGTGCAGAAAATGTGGTAAATTCAAAACATTTTTTCAACGTGTTTTTTTCTGAATACTCTGGTTTTCTCCCACATTCCAACAATATGCACAGTAGTTTAAACAAAGACCCTACGAAATTGTACATAGGCGTGAATGTGAGTATTAGTGGTTGTTTGACTATGTGTGTCCTCCAATTGTCCGTCCAGCAGTTCAGGGTGTAACCATGCCTCCCTCGGCCAACAATCAGCTTGGAAAGCTACAGCACCCCCACGGCCCTTGTGACTATAAGTGGCACAGAGAATAGATGGGTGGCGGAATATTATCTTTAAGTTTGTGCTTGCTCCATGGCTGGTGTGTATTTGTGAGTTTTATTCATTCTTTCTTGTCAGCCCCTATTGTCATGGCTTTACTTTGTTGACAAAAACAAAACAATTTGGAATTCATGTCTTACTTGAAGATGTGGACGACATGATTTCAAGCATTTGCTACAGCGCTGTATTTGTGTTCCCTGTGGTTGAAAAGCTAATTGAATCAGGGTGTAGCACATGGTCCATGTTAACTGAACCACCAAACAACATTGGTTTATCTATTTTCGCTTTAGTTTCTGCTTGATTGAGTTTGAGTTTTTCTCATGGCCAGTCCCTCTACTACAGTCGTGGAAATCGGTTCAACATCTGATGCATAATCCGGCCTAACAATCAAACAGCGACGAATAGAAAACAAACAACGCTAGGGTGTTTTTTACACGTGCTGCTAAAGAATAATTTTGCCTGGGTGCCTTTACTCTCCTGTTTGAAAAACATATGTGTTGGGGCTGGGGGTTTGGAGAGGGGTGGGGGGGCTACTTGTGCCATGACTGAGAATGAAGTGCTCTCTTGAGCCAGACAAAATCAATGTGTCACTCTAGCAAATTTCCTCCTCGCCGGTTTTCCTCTGTCCAGCTATTTGTTTTTAATGCTGGCATAGACGTATCGGTTGGGGAAGGTCGGTGTGCCAAACAGTATAAACTACACCTCCTGACAAACATTCCAAATTGAACTTTCATTCATTTTTGGGGTGGCAGCCTCAACTTCCCAGGGCTTTGTTATGAAGAGTTAGTGCTGTGAATACCACCATTCCTCAAATGTAGTCCACACCTTTTTGAATGTGCACACATCTATCTATGCCTTTCTAAGCTTACATTTATCACCGTGAGCTTTGTATTTGAATGATCCCTTAGATGAATGACCCAGACCAGTACATGCGCAGCATTTAGAATAGAATGATTTTTTTTTTGTCCTTTGGGAAATTAAGAGTCCCTGACTCAGAACCCAGTATCCCACTTAAATCATATATAATCCCACATTTACCAATGTACACTGAACCCTTAGTATGGACACAAGTGGTTTTACTCATGCGGGTCAGTCAGTAGCTGCAAGATTAACGGAACATACATGTTGTTTAAGCACATGTTTTAGAACAGCAAAATGCTTATCACTTAATATAGAACAAGAATGCACTTTAATGTCTATTTGCCACTCTTCCTACTATAATGTCATTGTGACTGGCACACGACAAATTATTGAAATGTCAAGGCTTGCTATTAAATGTTTCGAAAGGGCAGGTTATGAGCTATACCTTTGAAATAGCTCCAGTTTAAAGCGCTGTCGAAAGAGGGAGGCCATTGCACAAAGCACAAACTCTTTTTGATAACATAAAAAGAAAATCCCTTGTGAGCAATCATCTTTGTGTGTTTGGCCAGATTCGGTTTCACACGGTATTCGGCTCCTCCCCCTCTGCTCTCTCTGCATCGACCCCGGGTGATTTCCATGAGAATCAGCATGGTGATTAATCACAGTGTTCCTCCACTCCCAGATGTCATTCAGGACCTTTTAAAGACATCAGTGCTCTGTGATGTTTATGGGAGAGGAGAGATATGAGCTTGGCAGCCCAGCCCGAAGACCCTCGTGCAAGCTCCCTTGGGGACACTCATACAGTCAGTCAACGTACTACTGTCCTGGATCACCCTGAAAACAGTCGCGCCCCCGTCCTCTCGGGAATGGGCCAATCAAAGCTGGATCTGACTGACAGCCGCACTTAAGATTGATGACGTCTGTAAAATACTTTCAAGACGAGGTCCACACACATCCTCGCTGGCGTTCTGGACTTTTCATTGTCTCTCGGGGAGTGGGCACAACCTCCTGCTGTGATTCTAAGCTTTTAAAGATCATTTCGGTTACGTACTAAGCATGCAGTCGTCCTCACACAACTTCCAAGTTGCGACCCCCTGAGATATTAGAGGTCATGAAACAAAGCATCAGTTAAAAAGGGGATCTTGTTACTTGGAATACATCGCAGCTTGTCACAGTAATCTACAAAAAGGACTGTGAGCAGCACGGTGGCCACTTTGGGTGGGCACTTGCCATATCTTTGAGGAATTAACGCAACCAGGATACATGTTAAATCGACACTTTTCAATCACAGAGAAGCCCCTAAATTCCATTCCACATCAACGATTGGCCTGGTTTGTTCATGTCGAATGTTGTTTCCTCCCAGAAAATAATGAAAATGGAATTCATCAATACGAAGGTCAAATTTACAAACGTGTCGTAAGTATTATTGAACAACATACACACAATCAAATAAAAAGAAGTCAACCACTGTCATAAATTGTAAAAAAAAAAAACAAAAAAACGCTGTAGAATAGTCTGGCCTTTTTCCAAAATAGCTTCGCAATATAGAAGATAACTATTTTTCTTCTGTGAAGATTGTGTTTAATTCAGTTAATCATCTTGACATGCTTTTGGAATTTAAAAGAAAACCTTGGCACAGTATCCAATTATTCATTATGTAGGCATGATCACACCAAGTGATTAATGTATGAGGTGTGTTAGAAAGGTTCTCGGACTGGTGTCACCAAAGATATATTTCAAATCTATCCAAGTTGTCCCTTTTTAAGTAAACCGTCTGCGGTTTATAACGGTGACGTCAGCTCTCTGCCGCCATGAACCCTTTTTTGTAGGGGATAATTTAACAAACGTAGGATTGGCTGATAAACGTTTTTTGGGGCATTTTGCCAGATTTTGAAAGAGAACCAGACGGATCAAACAAGCACAAACACACCGTGTGGCGTTAAAAGGTTGATAACCCAGAGCTCTAACTGGTCGCCGCTAATGTAAGCGAAAGCACAGGTTTCCAGTGACATCGGAGTAAAGGTGGTGGGTGGAGGGGTAAGCGCCATTTCAAGAGTTTAGTGAAGTCAGAGACGTGTTAATAAACAGTTATTGCCATCCTGGGTGGAGAGGATCATGAAGGATGGAAAGAAATGAGAGGGCCGACGGGGGCTTGGGGTGGCGCAGAAGATGTTGCCGAATGTGGTGCGTTGCAATGTGGGGGAAGGGGTCGGGATCATGGTAGTCAAACTGCTGTTTCCTCCTGGTTAGAAGAAAGGAGTTAATGACACCCTAGAGCTTCCAACCCCCAGTCGCTGTTCCTCCCTCTCTTTTATGGAGGGGGAGCGACATGCGCAACCCTTTCAAAGGTGCTAAGGCCAGAAAGACAGCCATGCCATCCCACCACCCGGCGAGCGGCAGGTTCAGACAAAAAGGAAGGAGGAGGAGGAGGAGGGGTGATAACTGTGATTATTTTTACAAAATATAATATAATCTAGGCCGTGTGTGGGGCGAGGAGAAGGGGCGCGGAGAAAGTGATCCACCCATTCAACCACATGTTCACTATTGAAAACGGCGATGAAGGAGGAAAGGTTTAAAGACAGTGCCTTTTCAATGCCAGAAGGAGGAGGAAGAGTTAATGAAGGGCCTGATAAAGGAAACCATGGCAGAGCGAAGGGGTCGGAGGGGGAGAGCGGGGGTAGAGAGGTGGGATGCCTGGCTGCCACAATGTCAGTGGAGGGAAGGGAAGGAGGCCAAGAGCGGTTCAAGATGTAGCTGAAGCAGGGCGACAGTGAATGTGGCTTCCCTCACAAATAAGGTACAATCACAAACAAACATGTCACCCTGTTATGAGCTGTAATTGCAGCTTGCTTTTGGGGGCCAGGAAGTATCATTTTTTTGAAAGGGTGAGATGCATCATTTCTCTGCTTCTTGTCAAAAGGAGAAGCAGCGGGGTCTGAGATGTCTTGTGATGGAAACACTAACAAAGTAGCTGTTTGTCCCCGCTGTGCCATTTTGGAGACACCGCGTTGCAGTCGATGTGAGATGATATCTCACGATTTTTCTTTTTTCAGTTTTGATATGTCTTCAACTCATCACTTTACCAAGTTTCTGGTAAATAAGAAGAGGTTGAGATGCTGACAAACCATGGAAAAAAGAGACCAATCTCAGATACTCTGCAGGCCAATAGCTTTGGAACATAGTGAAGTACTAATAACGCTGTTTTAAGTTCTAACAATATGTGTTTAAGTTCATCCCAATGTGTTTGAAGGTCAGGGATCTTGAAGTTCTTCCACACCAAATTCATTCCAACATGTCTTTATTGGTCTTGCTCTGTGCACTGGGGCGCTTTTTCACATTTTTCTTTCTAAATGAAATTATGACGGCACTAGGAATGTCAAACGGAGAAACTGTACCTCTGTCAAGGTCAGAGGAAAACAGGAGAAAGACATCCACTAAGTGGTGATGTGCTGTGGCAGCAGCCCTGAGCAAAGGGGCACTAAGTATCGGACAGTCCGGGCTGCAGTCCCAGGATTATAAATCCCTTTTCTCACTGTCCAAAACTCATTAATGGCCACACAAAGTGGCCATTGAAACCAGATGGAAGGAGAAATGAGAACGAAAAATGTGTGTGGTGTGTGTGTGTGTGTGTGTGTGTGTGTGTGTGTGTGTGTGTGTGTGTGTGTGTGTGTGTGTGTGTGTGTGTGTGTGTGTGTGTGTGTGTGTGTGTGTGTGTGTGTGTGTGTGTGTGTGTGTGTGTTTGTGTGCGTGCCTGCGTGCGTGTGTTGGATTGGGGGGAAGGAGCAGGTTTAGTCGTTATTCTAAGGATACAGCGAATCGGGGGATAACTGGTTCCACACCAGTGTAGTGTGAAATTATAAAGCGTTACCTGCTTTAATTCCAAATACAAATTAAATCCTCAGTAAACTGACTTTAAATCAATAGTTTCATTTAGGGGGCCGCATGATTTAACAAAAATGAAAACTAGCTGCTCTGGTCAATGGAGCCAGGTCATAAATCACAGGGCTTTGGGAGGCAAAAAGCCGATTTGACTTGTATATGGAGCTGCCGGGGGGAGCGGAGCAGGGAAATGAACTCATGCTTTATTAGGGGTCATATTGACCAGCATCTCCTGTATCAACTCCACTCACTGGCATCATGGCGTCACGCTGCATTGCATTTTCACAGGACGCTCACTTGTAATGTTACTTACATGTTACTTTGCATGGTGTTTCGGTATATGTTATCGTTTTATCTTTATCTTTTGTTTTGCTTTGATCTCCATTGGATTGTTTGCTTCTTAGCAGGATTACAAACAAGAACACCACAAACATTTTCCCGGCCAAAGTACCAATGAAGGACCCATCCATTCTTGATCAGGGTCCAAATAATAGAGCAAATACAGGAATTATGCCATTTTCCATTGTACCAGCTCTACCTCAAAAAGCCTGTGTGGTCGCTTTTCCGATTCACTTTTTAGAGGCCCCTCAGAACCTCCTCCGGTCAAAGTGTGGGTGTGAGCGCGATGGTTGTGCGTCTGTGTGCGCCCTGCAATTGGCTGGCAACCAGTTCCAGGTGTACCCCGCTTGCTGCCGGAAGACACCTGGAATAGGCTCCAGCACGTTGCTTATTTTAGACGAACAACCATCCGTGTTCACACTCACACCAAGGGACAATTTAGAGTGATCCATTAAACTGCTCTGCATATTTTTGGAATGTGGGAGGAAACTGGAGTACCCAGAGAAAAACTACACAGGCACAGGGAGAACATACAAACTCCACACAGAGAGCCTAGAGCCGCACTCTAACCCTGCACCTCTACACTGTGAGGTCGACGTGCTAAACAGTCGATCACCAGGCCGCCCGGGTTTCCATCCAAATGTTTCAAATTTATTTTAACAAATTAAGTGAAAATACGACTTGTGAGAAGACGTCATATGAGAAAAACTCTCTGCTGCTGACTATCAGCCGAATCAATCATTGCTTATTTATCTTATTTCTTCTTGGCACCCTAAATTAGCAATCGAACATGGTTTCGGGAAGGCATTTTGTGAGATGTGTCGGTGGCAGCAGTTTGTGACCGCAACACAAACTGGCCGCAACTGCCAGTCAAGACAGCCGCCACATACCCACGCGTTACCAGGAACAACTTCAGAATAAAAGCAACTAAGGTATTGGTGTCCATGTATTCTTTGGTAAATTAAGGTTTATTTTGAAGTTCACAATTTCATCACGTGTCACCGTCATGCATTGTCCCCAGCCGGTGCAAAACCACGGATTTCTTTTCATTGAGAATACCATTCTCGATGGAATGGCATTAACCTTCAGAAAACAAGTCTTTCTTCGTCTTTTTACCATTTTCCTCCACATCACGTCATAGAGACTCAAGGTGACTGACAGGTGATTGAACAAATTATCATTTCCTCCTCCCCTACCAGCCACACAGCGTGACTGACCCGCCTCGAGCTATTTTATTTTTAAAAAATCAGCGGTCTGTGGGAATTTTGGACAGTTGTTTGTTTTTCTATTTTGTTTTTTGTTTTTGTTCGTCATGGGCCCCAAAAGCGTTCTGGGCCCCAGTGCATTGCACTGGTTGCATCATTGATATTTACACCCCTGGGGCGGATTCAAACAGCCCTGCTTCAAATAAACCCTTGTGGGAAAGCTAAAGCCTTGTTAACAAATGGCTCACTGTTAGTTTTGAAACCGCGCACAGTGGTGCCACCCTTCTATGTCATGCAGCAGAGGCTTGGACTTTTACAGTGACAGTAACCAGACCAACATTAGTTTATTTGAGGTGGCTTTCAATATCGGCCCGCTAAAAATATCCAGTCTTGGTTTGATAAAAATCCCACCGTTTAGTCCTTGGTTTTGTGCTCACAGTTTTTGGGTCAGATACCACGTTGACCCTTAGAAAAAGGATGTCCTGTAAAAGAAACAGAAAGTGCATTGTAATTCTTTTGAATTACAGTTACCTTTATTATTACTGTATTATTATTGAAGTTATTCTTATTTTTCTATTTAGGCCAGTGGCAAATGGTGGCAGCCATGACAAATAACTGCTTTTCACTTGGATGGCAAAAGGTATATCCATCTGTTGCCATTCATCAAGAGAACAAGTCATGGTTTCCTGTGAATATATCACAACTATACAAGCCTTTTTAACCTTTAACGAAAATCAATTGGTAGATATTTTTGCACCACAAACTGGAAGTGCATCATAAAATTAAACAGAGATTTTTCGCATAAGTAAGAATGTCTTATATTTTCAAATCATTTTATTACAATATTTCATTTTCATTCTTAACCATTTACCAGCCGCCAAGTGGAACGGTGACCAGCATTTGGAGCTGCACTTGCTTTGCCTGAAGTGAAACAGTTTGGTCTTGCATGTCATAATTTTTCTCTCAAACCAGTCAGAGTGACATGTTTTGGAGTGGATCTAGGATTTGTCATTATTTTCACATTTTCCCTCAGTTGGAATGGCAACAGTCAGATGTGGATATTTAAAAGTGTGCAATTTGGTGCACATCCAAATTAGGAGAGTTTGGCACAAGTGAGTGCTATTCTTGCTTTGTTCCTCTAAATCCCGCAACTCCATAGTGAGGACTTCCAGTTCAAAAACAAGTGGAAAAAAAAAGAAAAATCAACTCAAACTTTTAAAAGAAGGGGGGAAAAGGTAAAGTTGAATTGAATGAGGAAAAAATAGAAACACAACAATGTATTGTCAGGATATACAAAGAAAAAAGGCCCCATGTCTCACTGGTAAGGTTTTTATTTGTACATCAGTTGTGCATGCCAACATCAAACATTTAATGTCAGCATTCTTCAGAGACTCCGACGAAAGGAAGCGAGATGTGAGCCACACGTTGTCATCAAACAATCAAACAGTCATCCGGTACTCCAAGCAGCTCGCAACTCAGCTCAGCTGGCACCACATTACAATAAACATCTCTCCTAATGTTGTGCTTACACCACGCCATGCGTACACAGCCACAATGCACACAGAACATAAAAATATTATACACTCTTTAATAGGTTGGCTTGACAGCTGGAAAAGGAAGTGGGAACAAGCCGCACACATCAAGCACACAAGCCGTATGTGACAATCAGCACACAATTACGGTGCCTGATGCTCAACATCAAGCATGCTTGTGAATGGATGGTTCAGTGGAACACACTAAATCCATTATTGAGCCATTATTTTATACTTTAATTCATACCTGAAGTGTTCTCATACATCTTGGCAGTGGTTCATTAGCCTTTTGGGCAGGTAAAGCTTCTTGAGTTGGGCACACGGCTGACCCCACATTGTGTGTCCGTGTTCCACTTGAAAATAATGGGCATTCCCTGCCCAGCATCCATCAATCTAACACATGGGATTGCGGGGTAAATAGTTTAAAAGGTTAGGAATCACACTTATAACAGCTTTCTGACTGGAAATAGATTAGCCAGGCATTAGCAGTGTTTCATTAACCTTGCGTTTAGTGACATCCTTGCATGATTAATGGACTTTATTAACAAAAGGGAGATTGTATTTGGGAAATGGACCTTTTAGTGAAATGTCTGCTGCATTCTTAATAGCTTTGTTTATCAATTATTCACAGTGGGCATTCATTTCAGAGAAAGATGGACAAGAACACAAACAGCAGTGACATCTGGGAATAAAATGTGGAGAGTCACATATGGTGGACCTCGCATACTTGGGGCAATCGGCACCCGAGAATTCACCTATTCACAGATTAGTTTTTCGATAATTTTGAATGTTTTTTTGTTTTGTTGGGAAGCCACCTGAATTTTGTTTATGAAAGAAAAGTTCACCAATCACCTGGCAACCCCATCACCAGTTGGCTGCGCTATGAGACAAAGTCTGAGGCTGCCTCCTTGAGGAAATGGCACGGTTGAAGCTCCAAAGATGAAAACATTTGGATTCAAGGAAATGTTTTTCAATTAAATCAGGAAAAACAACAACACACAAGGTTTGTAACTTGAAGATAAGATACACAACATGAAGTTGACCTTTTTCTGTTAGACGCAGGTAAGCTAGCTGTTTGAACTATGCAGCTAAGGCTAGCTAGGTTTTGATGAAAGTTTCTCTCCTAAGAATCCTGAACAGAGCAAAAAACCTTACACTCGTGGCTTCAATGGCCATCACCCTTGTTTGGATGCCCACCCTCGGTATGGGGCCAGACCATCTCTGTGGACTCTCTACATTCGGGTACATGGTCCCACTCATTGGCTCATCAACAGGTCCTTCTTCCTCTCCAGGTTGGAGACCCACACCTGGGTGGAGGCAACGAGATTCTCTCCTCTGCATCGGGTATAGTTTTATCTCCTCTGATGACAGACAGCTTTGTTGAGGGTCTGTCGGGCCGGAGCAGGTGAATGTACCAGTTGTGCTGCTGACGTCTGGTCACGATGGTCAGGGATGGCAAGCTGGGTGACCAGGGTGCATTTAAAAATGTGCCACCAGTTCATCACTGTTGGGCTGTCGCTGTCTTGTGCGCGCCTCTTTATGCCCAGCTGTCATCACACTTTGTCAAAAACCTGGGCTTCTTAATTCTGGCCCAGTGCAGCTCCTCTCGTGAACTGATCCGGCTCACATTTCACTGAACAGGTACTCAGCAGTGGTGGTAGCATTCTGGTCCAGGACAGTATAGGCCTCGAAGCTCTTGGTGGAAGAGTCCACCACCACCAGTACATAGTGGTTCCGTCCTTCATTCTTTGACCAGGAAGGGCCCCAAGATGTTGACGCCCACGCATTCCATGTGTGCCCGGATCTGTTACTGCTACAATTGGGCATTTGAGTTCTTGGTCAATACTGCTACAATTGGCCGTCTGAGTTCTTGGTCAGTTCCTTCTGAGCAGTGCAGGTGTTGCAACAGTGGTGATACCCTGGCACATTAGAATGTGGACTCAAGGCATAAGAGGGTCTTACTCTCCCGCTGAACCGTTGACTATCCAGATCACCTGCAGCCTCAAAATGGCTCCCTTCAACTCTTGCTGGTCAAGCCACACTTGTAGATCTGGGAGGCTTTGCAAAGTTTTCCTTCCAAAGTGATGGACTCTTTTCTTCTGTTTACCAGCCATTGCACCGCACTACAAATGATGGTCTTTCTTTTTTGTAGTGAGGTAGCATCTGTCATGGTTCTGTTTGTGACCAACAGGTGGCACTGTAGGGCTCCACCTGCAGCGGCACACCTGTTGGTCATAACTTCATTAGTTGTATAAAAGGACTCCCGCACGCCCACTCATTGTCGGGTCATTGTTTGTTTGTTCTGTTATGTTTAGATCATGTTTCAGTCATGTTTCGGTCACTGTTAGTTTTTTAGCTTCAGCCATGGTTTTTGTTTGATACTTTGGATTATTTTTTGTTCTTAGGACTTTGTTTGTTTTGGATTTAATTTTCTGTGTTTTTATCAACACAACTCATCAAGTTCACCCTGCTCCTCCCTCCTGCCTGCTTTTAGGGGTCCTCCATCACTACCCTTGTGACAGAATGTCCCGACCATGAGTGGTCGGGCGGGAGTCCTTTTATCCAACTAATGGCGTAATGACCAACAGGTGTGCCGCTGCAGGTGGAGACCTACAGTGCCACCTGTTGGTCACAAACAGAATCGTGACAGCATCGTTTTTGATGCGACATCTCCGATGTTATATATGCTGGCAACAAAAGTCTGGAGCGTTTGGCACAATTGTTCCTGTCATGGGCTACAAGAACCACTGGCACAGAACAATCGCCAACCTTTGGTGGAGGAGTTCAATTCCTCCATCTCGATGCAGCTCCCTTGGTGTATGGGTCTTTTTTGCGGTTCCACCAATGGCAGGAACTGCTCTCGCCACTGCACTCCAAATGGCGGGGGTTGCTTGTCGCCTCCTTGAGGTGCTTCCTGTGGCAGGATTTACCGATCACCTCTGTGCGGCTCACTCAAAGGCGAAGCTCAATCCATTCGTCTCATTCATCTCACCTCATCCTCTTCGGCTTCTTGCTTCATTTTGAGTGAGCTTCTTCTCTGATCTACAAGCATGTGATGAAGTCCTCCAATTTCCTCGAGAGTGGTTGCCATCAGAGGCACTTCAGCTCTCTTCAGGAAGGGGCTCTTTATTTGAGCAAGCAATAGCCAATAATCAGCATGCAAAATAAGCTTCACAGCAGTGGAAACAGACAGAGGCTCACTAAACAGAACACTCACTGTCATGGTTCAACAAAATGACAGCTCCACATGTAACAGGTGAAACTCACACAACTATTACGAAGGGATAATAAACAGCAAACATTAACGAGAAATATGTCCTTAACAACTATTTACAAAATGGAAATCTAAAAATAGTGTTGAATTAGGAAGCCAGAATATGTAAACTGAAGTTGAGTGCAACGCAATATGCATGTGGGGATGAGGAATGGACAGGTGATTGAGATGAGTGCTTTGGAATAAGAAATCTTTACCTATTGAAAAAAATCGTTTTTTTTTTCATTTTTTGGAAAGGTTTTCATACATTATGTTGGTGGTATATTGAAATTCACATGGAACAACCCACATGAGCAGAAAAGTATGTTCCCTCTGATTTTCCATGTGTCTGAGCATTTACACAAACTCCCTGAGTATTCCTTGGACCACGAGGGCCAAACTTGTACTACACTAGTCCAAAACATGAGATCATAACAAGTTGCTTGATGTAGCTATGGTACCAAAAAAATGAAATTACCTATATCCTGTATCAAAATAGAACAAATTACTGAATAGATATTTGTGACACAACTAAAATCAGTCCCTTTTTTTTTTTTTTTTACCACAGCATAATTAATTCATTCTCAATCCAGTCTGTGTCAATGTGGTCCCATATTATCCACTCATAAATAATGGAAAACAGAAATTACCTATATCCTGTATCAAAATAGAACAAATCACTGAATAGATATTTGTGACACAACTAAAATTAGTCCCCTTTTTTTTTTAACCACAGCATAACTAATTCATTCTCAATCCAGTCTGTGTCAATGTGGTCCCATATTATCCACTCATTAATAATAGAAAACATGTCATTTAATAAAGCACAACATGTATTTGAAAAAACTCTTTCAGAAGGTTCGTGAAGTGACGAGCTGGCAACCCAAAATATTTATGTTGAAGGAAGGTCCTTCAACATGCACATTTGAATCTATTATGTTAAATTTTCACCTTAAGACCTAGATTTATCAATTTTTATTCAAAAAGAATGAGATGTTGTTTTTCTTATTGTTCAGTTGTAAAAACTGTTTAACTTCAGTTTGCTTTATTAACATGGAAATATTGTTCGCGTCCTCTTCTCGGCAAGGATTTTTTATTTTTCATTTAATTTTGTGCAGTTCCAAATTAACACTGTTGCCCCTTGGCAGAGGTCTCATCTGAAAAAGCATTTTTATTCAAAAAGAATGAGATGTTGTTTTTCTTGTTGAGTTGTAAAAACTGTTTCACTTCAGTTTGCTTTTATTAACATGGAAATATTGTTCGCGTCCTGTTCTCGGCAAGCAATTTTTTTTTTCATTTAATTTTGTGCAATTCCAAATTAACATTGTTGGCCCTTGGCAGAGGTCTCATCTGAAAAGGTGCGACAAATTTCAAGACCAAAAACGACATACAGTGTGCGTGCTTGTTTAGCCTACTGAATGCATAAATTTGACTGCTGGAAAAAGATGAACAATTTCGAGAACAATATGGATTTAAAGGAACCGCAAAAGATAACTGACAACATTGCACACTGACAAAAATGAATAAAGCGCAAGGCAAGATAAATGTATTGATATACTTTGTAGAACATTTCACACACAAGGCAACTAAATGTGCTTCCCACAACAAAAAGCACAACACCTAAACGGAACAGCGGAAAACATTCAAGGCAAAGAAAAGAGAACAAAAGCAGCCTATTAAAACAATGTACACTGACGTTTACATTTATTTACAAACAAAAGATTTTAATAGCAAAGGAATGAAATAAGAATTAGCTTTCTGAAATTACAAAAAATAAAGACCATTAAGTGACATTGATTTAAAAAATGTTTCAAAGATTTTAATTTAAAAAAAAAAAAACATGGGGGAAAAAATGCATTGTTCCTAACCTGGATTTAACCATTTTGACTGTTGCCATTTCAACTGCACTTCCTCCTCTCTTTGTTTATGTCACAGGGAGCTGTCTGTTCATAAAGCTTGTGTATCTCAAGCCTGGGAAGACGCGTAGCTCGCACCAGAATCTGCCTTGTCCATCACATCTCCTTCTTCTTGCTCTTTCGGGGGTTGCTGTCCTGAAAGGTGCCAGGCAGAGAGTGAGTCTTGCAGGTGGGGCTGAGGAGATGCTGGTGTCAGCGCGTCCTGTCCTGCTGTCTGGAAACTGCTCATGCCACATGGGAGCTCGCAGGGCTGTCGGTGCTGTCGGATCTCCTGTGAAAAACAGACCTCACATCTTCTACATGTCACGGGCTGTTTAAGGTGTGCACACCTGTTATTTATTTATTAGATTTTTTTTTTTAACTTTCTTGATATGTGTCCTTGACTGCAATCAGTTTGTGCGTCCATCTGTGTTCTTTATTTACTGACATATATGTACCCTTCATTGGCATAAACAAAAACAAAACAAAACAAAAAAAAAAAAACAAAAATGCACAAATGTGTCAAAACTTAAGTAAAATGTATTTATGCCCGGTGTGATAATCATCAGATCTGCCACTGTGACACAATTTCTTTGAAAATAGTGCAAGGAAACTAAACAAGACTGATTAATAGCTGTGGACTACCTCAAAACAAAACCGGTTCAAGTTTTAGGTTCAAAGAAAAAAAAATCACGACCAGGAGAAAATGACTACTGTCATTCATCATGTCACTGAAGACATAAGCAACCAGCAGCATCTCACTTCAGATCAAAGGATTTATTTTCTATGTATTGTTTGGTACTTTCTTTGGCTTTTTGTGGGTTTTTTGTGCTGCATTTGTCTCACGAGGAGAACAAGCCAAATGAAGGACTGTTAAACTTGGGAGAATGTTGTTTTGTGTGGTTGTTTGGTTGTTTTGAGAATATGAGTTTTTGCAATTGACTTATTTTTACAGTTGTAAGTATATTTTTTTAAAACTGGTGAAAAAAAGGTGTTAGGATAGTCACAGTTTGATCCTGGAACGGATTGTCTCTGCATCATTCCTATGGAAATTTTGCATTTTTGTTCACACTTAGAGTTTGTTCTCTACGACACTACTTCCATCCATCCATCCATTTTCTGATCCCCTTAATCCTACTACAGCCTATCCCAGATGTCTTCGGGTAGTCGGCGGGGGACACCCTGAACCGGTTGCCAGCCAATCGTAGACGACACTACTTTTTGTTTAATATTATAAAATAGTGTGCCCGTTTTTTTTTGTTTTGTATCAGCTTGTGCTATAAGTCTATTTCCTCTGCTGCGTCCTGTACCATGCTGTTGGGGTAGAGGATGACTGACGCTGTCATAACGTCTGGCAGTCAAACAGACTCACTCCTGACGGGTGGCGGCAAACGCAATGTGACACAACCGGCAGTATCTGGTTTCTCCGGCACTCCATTTCATATGGCTCAGAGGGGCTTAGAGCGGCCATGGGGAGCGTGTCGGTGTGTGCGTGCGCGCCAGTGTGTGTGTGTGTGTACATGTGTGTCCGCGCGTGCTCGTGTGGCTGTAGGAGGTAATCGAGCAGATGTCAGCAGAGTCTGAGAGGGGATGTGGATACTGAGGGACGACTGAAACCTGTCACACTGACTTTCAGCGGTTTTGAAGCGCACCCGCGCGCGCACGCGCCCGTGTCTGTTTCCAAATGGGAGCATGTTCCAGGCAATGATGTGAGACAATGTAATGTGGTACCACCAGAACAAACGTAACCACATATTAGGAACAACTTGCAAGATTTGCTGATGGTTGTTCACACCTGAGAATTTGTCGAAGTAACATAGGATAAATAAGAATTCTTTTAAAATGTACATTTTGGCCAAGACTAGATATTGTTTCGTAATTATACTATTGCAGATAAAATCAGAAAATATATATTAGAATAAACTGAAGGTAAAATGTGATGCATTTCCCCCCGCTAATTTGAAACTACTATGAAAATACAGCGAGCCAAACGATGGCTGACAGGCGTCGGGTGGGTTGCAACACATGTTTAAGAAAAAAAATCTTTCCCTTAAATTCAGCTCACTTTCTTTATTTTCATCTTTTTGCAGAATGCCTCGGAGGTGGAAAAGAAAAACTCACAGAGGTGTGCCTTCAGATGTCTTAAAAAGGCATCTGATGCGGTCACAAAAAAAGAAGGGCAAGTCAGTCAGATCAGCCATCAAGGCACATGGGCTCTGCCATGTAACTCTGAGCAGATACTGCAAATCACTGCAGAAGCTGAGAAGCGAGGGGTCCAATGATCTTGCCGGTGTACTTCAGCCACTGGATCGCAGCGTGGACAGGCCATTTAAGAAAATGGTGAACATTGTAAGTCAGGGGTGTCAAACTCATTTCGCATTGTGGGCCACATACGGCCTCGGAAGATGTCAAGTGGGCCGGACCATTCAAATTATACCATACTCTGGTATAAATAACCAAAATAATGTGTCTTTCCTTTGTTTTGGTCTAAAGAAGCACAAGAACATTAGCAAAATGTTGACATTTAATGAACATATCTTTTACAAAACATTTCATGAAGCACCTTAGATTTCCTTAGACAAATGTGCAATTTACTTTTATCATTCACATATATGCATTGCAACTGAGCCCACTGATTGTACAAAGGCACAAAACTTTAACAAGTAATTGGTATTGAAAAATATAGTAATGCACTTTAAGATTAAATGAGATTTATAAAGAAAGGAATTTTTCAACCATTTACATTTACACATGTGCATATAAAATCTAAATTTAATCCCTGCCTACACCTTACAAACTAAGGAGAAAGCTATTAAATGTGTAAAGAATAAAGTATTCACATGTCCTTGATAGCGTCTGCTGTGTTGGATCTGTCTCAGTAACAGACTGAGGCTGTTGTCTTCTTTTCTGATCAAAACAATGTTGTCTTCTACTCTGATCAAAACAGTGTGTCCCCTAGTGGATACTCCATGAATTGCACCTTATTAAAAATATTCATTCCGTGTCTTTCATACACTTTTTCACTTTTAAATTATCCTGCGGGCCTGATCAAACCTCCTAGGGGGCCGGTTCCGCCCCGCGGGCCATATGTTTGACACCTCTGCTGTAAGTGATGCCTGGATAAAGATGAATCCTACCAAGGCAATGACGATACATACAGTATATGGCAATTTAAACAATGTGAAAGCGGCTCTGCCTGCAGCTGCAACACCCGAAAACATTCAAACCGCTTTCCAGTCCACAGGTATGATTTGGCCCTTCCACTCTAACCTTTTTGGAGGACTGTGACTACGCAACCTCACAAGTCACTGACCGTCCAGACCGAGGTATGTCATTGACATCTGGAGCTTCCGAGCTTTTTATCCCCACTCTCCACCAACTCCCTGATCGACTTCCTCCTCTTACACTAACAAACCTTTTTTTCGAGCGTATCCCAAGATGTGGCCTCTGTTTTTTTGCATTTTGTCTAATTGTTACATCTTATCCTAGCATGTGTTACAACCTGCCCCGGCAGTGGGTCACAAAGGATTACCATGTATTTGACATCACCTCATGAGCAGTTTGATCTTCTTGCCGAGTTTTGAAATGGTGCCATTTAATATTTTGTATTAAAATTTGAACAAACAAGTGAGTTCAAGGTGCAAAAGCAAAAAAAAAAAAAAGTGTTACAACCATAACCGGTCTCCCATGAACGTAAATTTTCATAATCGACATTTCAAATGTTGCCGAGGCTTTTCTTTCAACCAAAAAGTGGCATTCCTTCTTGTTTCGGAAATAGTCTCAGAACATGCATGAGAAAAATTATATCACCAGTTTGAAGGACATTTATTTAATAAGGTTTATGATGGACACTTACGCAAATTTGTCTTAAGTGTAGCATACAAGTGGATTCTTTTTTGTCGTCCAAATTGTCGTGATTGATCCAGGATTTTTCTTCTTGCATATCTAAAACAGGAGATCCCATTACACTCCGATTGCACTTAACTGAATTTGTCCTGTCGAGAGAATAAACCTGGCGCTGGCAGATGAAATGTCATATATCCTCGGGCTCATTTCAGTGTAAAAGCAGCCACATTCTGCCTTGTTGAGCGGTATGAGCAGAAGCATGACATCCGTATGATCCATGCACCAACCTAGCTCCTTCTTCTCCCTCCTCCTCTTTGAATCCTGCAAGCAGAAAATTCCCAGCAGAGCAAACAGAGACACTCTGGGTTCCAGGTTAAATACAGACGCCATGGAATCGCTACAAGGCTTCCAAACCATTGCAACCCTCATCCCGCCATACATAGTGTGCCATCTTTTGGAAGCTGGGAGAATTACCTCGCCTTGTTTGCTTCTTTCACTGTTGCAAAATCATAAAAAATCTCTGAAATCAAGTCAATTGACGGTCTGAGGATGGATATGTCCCTGGCAACGTGAAGTGGAACTTGAGGAAATCAACGGAACTCCTGCAGCTTTGTCGAGGAAGATTGCTGTTCCGCTCTTTTTTTTTTAAACCCTTTGAATCAACACAGCCATAAAAACATACATTTCAGATAAGAGAAGTGGATGAATGCGAGAGTCAAGAGCTGGGTGTAATTATGGCATAAAACAAATTAGACATAAATACAACTTTGCATAAAACCAGTTGTGTGCATACTGGAGAGGAAAGCTTGCATGCATTTTGCTTCTGAACTGGAAAACAGAGCGATAGAGATATTCACCTTCTAAGGGTCACTCTCCTATTCCTGCCTCATTAAAAACAGCCCCATTAGCAGTGTTCCTTCAGAGCCTGACTGCCGACAGACATGTGAGTGTGCGTGCGGGTGTGTGAGTGTGTGTACGCTGGATGCTAAAGACATACAGCGTTTTGGAGGCCTCTGGGCTGCCGAAGAATACATTAAACAGCTAAGAGCCTCTCTCCTCTTCCTGACTGACTCCTGCTGGGACTACTTAGCATTTCTGGGGTGAAAACTTCTTCAGCAAGGTTGTCAAACACCATATACTAATTACACTGGAGCTACATTTCTCCTGTGTATGGTTATTTAACTTCTTTTAGGTGGCGCTTGACTTTTTTTTTTTTTTAAGTCTGTTTGTCTTGGCCTGATGAAGAGGAGTATTCCCCGAGGTGGAGGAGAGTGGCAAGGAAGATTTGTAAAAATTGTAAAGGGAATGTTCAAAGCTACAAATCCCTCCAGGTGGAAAAATTCGATCTTTTTTTTTTATAACGTATTTTTAGGTCACAGGTGGGAAAGGAAAGTGATGCAAGCCTCAAATATTTAGAATTCATTGTATCACAATCTTGGGGCAAGTAGGTGACGGTCACCATCAGCGCACATGCAAATACGTGCTTGTTGCCATCGAAGAGCACACGGTTTTAAAACGAGAGGCTTTGCAACAAAATATAATTCATGTGTCAAGAGTGGCAATAAAATATTTCGTGAAAAAGAACCTCGGCATATTAACCCTTTCATGCAACCTGTCACGTGATAACATGATAAACTGTCCACTGTAGTAACCGCTGTGCCTGAAAGGGTGAACCACATATTCAAGTGAAGTAAGAAAGAGTTCATGCCGTGAAGGCTGTCAAATGCACCAAAAAGTGGATCTGTGGAAGGAAGATGCCAAGAAACAAAAACATCTGCTCTTCAAATCTAACCTACACCAGAAAAGAAATGTATTTACATCAGACAATAGACAAACAAGTGCAAAGCACAACTAGCAGGCCAAATGAGGGCAAACAAGAAATAAGCGATGAACAGGAACTATGTCGAGACAATGACTATAAGCAGGGCAAGAATCTGACATCTTCCCTCCCCTTCTGCTGCAGTTACAAACCCCGCCGATTGGCAATGGCAGCAGGGTGATGCATTAGGCTCTGCCCATCGACACAGCAACATATGCACACTTCATGCAACACTCCAAGGGTTTTACCATTGAGAGTAAGCGCACACATTTCAGTCGAAAATCATACAAATATTTGATCCCACTGTTACCTTCAACAACACTGTATTGTATTCTCTGGAGCTAACGTGAAGTGCAAATATTGAATTACAACGATAGTTTGAGTATAAATGGCTGTTTTAACAAATTGTTCTATAGGTGAGTCACAATGTAAGTAATTAACAATAAGCATCGGCTTGAAGTGAAATGGCTGGATTTTTTTTTCATTCATTATGGTCCGTTTTTATTGTAAGTAATCCAATGTAACCTATGCACAGTGGAAAATAAAGGTAAAATTCAAGAATCAATACAGTATCGATTTTCTTCTAGAATTTGGACTTCCTGCTCAGAGATTGACATTTGTGTTCACGAAATGACCATTGGGTACTGAGCAATGATTTGAGCCAGTCAGCAAAGGAGAGCGTGTGCATGTCGACACGGCCTTGTACAAGTGATAAGAAATCAGCCCACTGGACATCTATTTAACCTGAACCAGGATTCAAATACTGCACTTATCAGAGGTGCCAATAACAAGGAGTGCCACAGAAAATTACAAGGGGAATTTAGGTTTGCTGGCTAATAGCATTGGCACGACACTTTGCCAATACACATTTAGCACAGTGGTTGTGCAGCTGGCCCGAGGTACTGGTGGAGACTGACATGTCTCTCTTGAGTCTGTCTCGGCGGGAGATTGGCCTGTCTCTCAAAAGCAAGGGTCCTGCCATTATCCATGATCACCTCAGATCTTCACAGTGCCATCCCCTACACACACACCCTGCCTCACACATTTGCTGAAGAGTCCACATTTGATGTGTTTTGTTCTAAATTACACTTACATATCTATTAAGAGTGTGTACATGTGGTATTATTGGCATTTATTTGTCTTTGCTTTTTAACATATGTAATTGAATAATTTTGGCAAAAGCAAGCTAATGATGAATAAAAAAAGCCTCGATTTGAGTGTCACTATTGAAACTGTGGGTTGCTGCTAAATAATTCAACCTCATATTTTAAATCAACATGGCGGCACGGTGGTCAACTGGTTATGACGTCCGCCTCACTGTGCGGAAGTTTGGCATTCGATTTCGGATTCCAGCCTTCCTGTGTGGAGTTTGCATATTTTCCCCGTGCCTGGATGGGTTTTCTCCGGGTACTCCGGGTTCCTCCCTCATTCCAAAAACATGCCTGGTGGGTTATTTGGTCACTCTAAATTGTCCTTATGTGTGATTGTGAGCGCGAATGGTTGGTTGTTCATGTGTGTCCTGCAATTGGCTGGTAACCAGTTCAAGGTGGACTCCACCTACTGCACAAAGACAGCTGGGACAGGCTCCAGCACCCCCCCGGAACCCTTGTGAGGATAATGGATGGATGGATGGATGGATGGACGAATAAACTACATATACAAATTAATTACTAACATATTATATCAACTACAATGACACTAAGTAGACCAAACCCAAACCACTGTTCACCTTCACTGTTCACCACCAGCATTTGCTGAAAAAGACATATGCAAAAAGACATTGAATGAAAATATTTTTGATTTTATATATAAGTTAAAATTGAGTTGAAGGTTTTAAAACTGCGAGCAAGACTTGAATGGAGCCTAACTTCACTACTCCCTGCCCTCCCCAGCTACTCAGAAATGTGCACATGACATGAATTTCATCAACTTACACCGGAAAACAAGTTGACTTTAGCGATGCGGTCTAACTGTGCAAAGGAGTAGGCTGGAATAGATTTTGGTATTTCAGCAGATGCACACAGCTTGACGGAGTCGGAAATGGGTGGCTTACGCTGTTGTGGGTGGATACAAAGACAACTAGCTTCACAGCCAATCAAAGAGCTCCTCTCTTTCCCTTTAATATCAGTGTATTCAGGAGAGAGGCATTTTGTCCTTGACATAGCAGAAGCAGAAACTGATTTGCCGGAGTCCATGTAGGACATCGAAGCGCGCCAAGTTGGTTTGCAAGGACCTGCAAGCATACCTCCAGGGCTGGATGATGTTAAGTTTGCCAGAGAGATCATACATTTGTGAAATATGTGCTCTTGTCAGAATGTGACCACCCCTTCAACCCACCGTCGGCCCATAGTTGGAGCCAGGCTCAAAATCTGTCTGCCAGCATCTCGATCCCATTCAGTAAAATGGCATTATACTCCCCACGCCAACACTTAGACCTGCTTTCAGAGGCATAGTTCAGTTTACGTTCAGCCACCAAATCGTCAGGTACGCCGGGGGTGTGTTAAAGGAAATGCCATCGGGATGCTGAAACGCCCCACGTGGTGCAGAGTCGTTTGTATTATTATTATTATTATTGGTTGTTTTTTTTGTTTTTTTTTGGGGGGGGGGAGGTAAAATCAGTTAAAAATTAAAAAAGAATTTATAAACTTATATGTTGAGCAGTTTTGTCTCAGGATCTGTCTGGACTTCTGTCTCTCATGCTTTGCTTTTCCTGGGTGTGGTAGATTCTTCCAAAAAAAAAAAAAATCGACCATAAATTGGTTCATGAATTGTCTACGCCTCCAACTTTTTTAAATCAAGTCAGTAGTTTGGGTGTAATTCTGCTAATTGTTTCTTCCACAACAACCCTCCATTCTACTACCGTTCCCCTGTCTCTAAATTAGAACAACAACCATTCTAATAAATGTAAGGTTGCCAGCCTGTGTCACATGCTTGCATGGGTCATGTGACCTTGCAAAACTAAAATAACACAAAGCCACATGACCTTGACCAAGGTTAGGGATTATTAGTAATTACCACAAGGAGCTGGGAAGAAGTGTCCTCTGAGTGCAAAACAAAGCTCACTTTTCACATCGTCACAGTGTTCCATGCTCTGATCCAAGCAGGGAAATGATAATGGGATGCAACATTTCTTCAGGCTGTGTTATCCCTTATGATTGGCCTTTTTTGAGGAGAGATTCTATAGTCACTCAAGGAGAAGAAGAGACAGCAAGAGACAGACAAAGATATATATATATATATATATATATATATATCAGTGGCGGGCCCTAAGGGCCAGCAAGGCCTTCTCTGCTGGCCTAAACATTCTCAGAAAAGTAAATTTACTTTTCTGAGAATGTTTAGGCCAGCAGAGAAGGCCTTGCTGGCCCTTAGGGCCCGCCACTGATATATATATATATATCAGTGGCGGGCCCTAAGGGCCAGCAAGGCCTTCTCTGCTGGCCTAAACATTCTCAGAAAAGTAAATTTACTTTTCTGAGAATGTTTAGGCCAGCAGAGAAGGCCTTGCTGGCCCTTAGGGCCCGCCACTGATATATATATATATATCAGTGGCGGGCCCTAAGGGCCAGCAAGGCCTTCTCTGCTGGCCTAAACATTCTCAGAAAAGTAAATTTACTTTTCTGAGAATGTTTAGGCCAGCAGAGAAGGCCTTGCTGGCCCTTAGGGCCCGCCACTGATATATATATATATATCAGTGGCGGGCCCTAAGGGCCAGCAAGGCCTTCTCTGCTGGCCTAAACATTCTCAGAAAAGTAAATTTACTTTTCTGAGAATGTTTAGGCCAGCAGAGAAGGCCTTGCTGGCCCTTAGGGCCCGCCACTGATATATATATATATATCAGTGGCGGGCCCTAAGGGCCAGCAAGGCCTTCTCTGCTGGCCTAAACATTCTCAGAAAAGTAAATTTACTTTTCTGAGAATGTTTAGGCCAGCAGAGAAGGCCTTGCTGGCCCTTAGGGCCCGCCACTGATATATATATATATATCAGTGGCGGGCCCTAAGGGCCAGCAAGGCCTTCTCTGCTGGCCTAAACATTCTCAGAAAAGTAAATTTACTTTTCTGAGAATGTTTAGGCCAGCAGAGAAGGCCTTGCTGGCCCTTAGGGCCCGCCACTGATATATATATATATATCAGTGGCGGGCCCTAAGGGCCAGCAAGGCCTTCTCTGCTGGCCTAAACATTCTCAGAAAAGTAAATTTACTTTTCTGAGAATGTTTAGGCCAGCAGAGAAGGCCTTGCTGGCCCTTAGGGCCCGCCACTGATATATATATATATATCAGTGGCGGGCCCTAAGGGCCAGCAAGGCCTTCTCTGCTGGCCTAAACATTCTCAGAAAAGTAAATTTACTTTTCTGAGAATGTTTAGGCCAGCAGAGAAGGCCTTGCTGGCCCTTAGGGCCCGCCACTGATATATATATATATATATATATATATATATGAATGGAATGCACCCACTCTCCTTTCTTTCTTAATCTTCAGTGACCCCTATTTCAATTGACAAACAGGACATGAGCGATTAAATTCCCAATTTAAAAGCTTTATGACACCCCTTAAAGCACCCCCCCCCCGCCATTTATTTTTAATCTTCTTGCTTGTTGTATTCTTGAAAAGGAGCAGAAAAAAGTAAGGAGAGGAAAAAAAAGAGTAAGATTTTGGAAGCAGCATTAACTTCTCAGCAGCGGCACTGAGAACTAATGAATGGAGAAGGGGAGACATATGAAATGTCATTAATGTTAATTCTAATCACTTTTTGACTATTAAGCACAAATTAGTGAAGGCGATGTTAAATGTCATGGTCTGTCCTGGGATTCATATAAAGAGAGGGCGTGGGCCACGGAATAGGTTCTCATTTCCATACTTAAGATCCAACTTAATTCTCACAAGGGCTGATGGGAAATGAAGCTGAGCCGTAAAGCAATGACGATGACACGCAGGCTGGTGAAAACACAAACGTTTTCTGGCGGCTGATTCCTCATTGTTCGCGCTCAAGGTTATGTTCTTGAGCTTGTCGTCCAACGTCATTCCCTTGAATAATTCCACTCAGGCTTTTCCTCCCTCTGGCTTTGAGGTTTGCGCTATTTAAGACCAATCATGTCAATGCGGAGAAGAATTAATCCTGCTTAAAATATGTTACATGACTAGAGTGTGTGTTAGCATCCTCTTGATTCTGTCTCCGGATATAAGCGTTTGTTTGGCAGAACGGAAGATCGTTGAAGTAAATAGATAGTAAGAGCGGTTCATTGTCAAGCTCATTTAAGGACTTGCAGGCAAAAACATTTAACCAGGGAACAATGTAGCGTTTCAGAAGAGACCCAAGCTAAAAAAAAAAAAAAAAAAAAAACAAAGCTCGACAAACCTTTGAATGTAATTCACAGCGATAGAGATATTAACCCCAGTGATCCGGTGCAGCCTCTGCATTCTGGTACATATTGTTCTAATGGCAGCCCACGGTCTTTGGGAATATCCCGCTTTCTGTGCCATGCTCGTTTTTTCCTCTGTGGCTACACTTGACTGTGGGAGAGTAAATAACATTTGATATGCATAAACAGCCCCTTCCTGTTCATTACTGTCAGAACGTTGGAAGTGCAGGCGGCGGAGGTCAGCAAGTGAAGGTCCTCCTCAGGCAGGAGAAATGCCTGTGGTAGCTGTCACTCCTCTGCGCCACCCCACACGCAGCCCATCCTCCTCCACCTCTTCCTTCTACCAAGCAGCACAACAACTCAACCCGCCAGCCCTCCCTCCACGCCTCTGTCCTCTCCCGCTCTCCTGCTCCCCTATTAGCACAGGCTCCGGGTCATAACCTTTCTGTGGCATTTTGCGATACCACAATCCTTTGATTAGTGCAAGATTTACATATTTCACTGCAGAGAGGGCGTTTTTTGTGTCGCGCGCACTTGAAGTGTTGTAAATACGTTTGGCCTTTTGCCTGGGAAACGGAGAAGACCCCGACTCTCGGGTGGGAGCTGCATTGTCAAGAGTGTTGCGCTGATATACACTGTAGTGTTTTGAAATGTATTTGCTCCTCCGGAAGCCTGGCACTGTTGCAATTGTACATGTACAAGTGCCATTTGGTCTCTGATGTTACCCTTACCCGTCTCTTGAGGAAAGCACTAGAGAGACATAGTGCTCCCTGGTGGCAGATACAGATCAACGTTTGCTCACTCCTGCAAAACATTTTGGAGAGGTATTCTTGGAACAAAAATGCACGACCAGAATATTTTAGATGGCTAAGGAATCAGAATAAACTCAATGAGTTATATCATTTGGATTTGAAATACGGTGTGAGGACAAACACGATTCATTCCGGAAACTTCATTTTGTTTCAAAACATTATCCTATTAGAAATAAGGGAATTAGAAATAATCCACGACAAAACATTACTTTATCATTTTAAGATTTTCTGAATTGCCAAAACCAGTGGAAACATATTTAGTCGAATCCTGTACATTAGGCCCTATTTTGGGAGACAGGCGCCCGTGAGCTCTTCGTAAAAAAATTGGTGCAATTTCATTTTCGTTCATTTTTGGGGCCAGTTGTTGTCTGCCTTGTTTGGAACCACTTTGCACTTTCACTGAGCATTCGGTCGCACAGCACTGCCACTCCCGCGATGGACCTGACAATTTAGAAACAGAAAGTAGATTGCATTCTGCGTAACAACTGTATGTCTGGTTCAGCGTGTTTATGAATTTGCTCTGCCTCGCTGGTCATTCCGGATTCTGTGCACCCTGGCTCATCTTGCAATTCATTGACAAAAAGTATCGTTAAATTTTAGACAACCCTATACCAGGTCAAAATGGTGGCGCAAGTATTGCAATACGATTTTGGTGTCATCGTTTAAGTCAGATTCGGCGTTGAACATGTGGATGACATCCTTATTTCATTTATGAATATGACAACAGCGTGGGACAATCCCTTAGAAACAATGTAGAAATCAATTCATTGAACGTATTTTAACCATTATCATCTTAAAACATTTTGATACTAGCCCACTGGCTGCGCGGCACAACTATTGTGGGGCGGGGGTCACACATGGACAGGGTCGTGACTGCAAGGCAGTCTCCAATTGCCCATGTCACACGCGCGGAAGACTACATCGGCCGCACGATTTTGCAGTTTACCTGTATAAACGCAATTTACGCGTGCCACTGTCATGCGCAGACCCCAGCGAGTCCATTTCTGTTTTCACAATGTCAAGCCCTGCATGGACTGATTTTAAAAATGAGATGAGGAGAGTTGCTACAACACAAATGCCCCCTTATGCCCATTTCCATCTGTGCAAAGTCGAAGAAAACACCATCCATCCATCTATCCATCCATCAAGATATTCATCCAACCATCTATCTATAATCTGCCTCTTATTTGCGGTCATGTTGCGGAGGCAGAAGCTTCAGTTAGGAAGCCCCGACTAATTTTGATGCCACGTTATGACAAACAGTAGATCATGATGCTGGCGGTGACTGCATGTAAATCATGTAACCTCGATGTTTCTTATTCTCACTCCTTGTTGGAGCTTGTCCTCTTTGGGACATGGTTGCAAAAAGCAAAAGAAAAAGTAAAACATGAATATAATTCAGGGACATTTACATTGGGCCGTTTCTACTTCAGAATGACAATGTTTTGTTTGTATAACAAACAAACACGTGCGTGGGATTCAAATTGAGAGGTCCCATTGTATAAAGTATGTCAGTCCGAATCGATAAAATGAAACGTTGCATGTGATTAAGGCTTCAGTAAATCTTTGTGGCGATAGCTTTATAAAATCAAAAAGAGCAGGTGAAGGATGGTTTTCGCCCTCACATCAAACTGTCACATTCATATCAGACTGACATTTGGCATATTTTCCATGTCATTCAGTCAGTCCCTCCATTTCACTGTGCTGTGTGACAAAGAAAGGAGATGTCAGCCAACAGGTTTCATGGAGCTCAGGGCCGTCACAGTGACTGATGAGGCCGGAAAGAGTGATGGGCAGCTGCAGTCTTTTCTCAGCTCGCGGGCCTGCCTGGCATTAGCGTTATGTGCCATGTTCTCAGAGGGAACCCGTCACTCTACCGTCACTCAAACTGACAGACAAATGGTGCACATTGACACAGCACATGAAAGAGACTGGCAAAGTAGCAACAAATCCCTATGTGGTCCTTCAAAGTTGACGGCTATGAGTTTCTCATCACTGCTGCATGGCAGGTCCCCTTCAAGCGAACGGCCACACGTGGACATCAAGGTGTCCACAGCCCAGGCGCCATCAAAGTCCACATCCGTCAGATGTGTCACATGCTATGAAAGGGAACAGCTTGAAGTCTAGCTTTGGTCTCGTGTGTTTTCACCTCATCCACACTAGTCATGACCGAATTTATTCCATTTTGCAGGAAGAATTGCCCCCTCCCATAGGTTATAATTATGTGGGGTTCCATTTGTCCATTGTCTGGTTTGTTTTATTTTCTCATGAAAATAAAGTCATCCTTTGAAAAAAAAAAACAAATCCTTTCCACAGTTGGCCACTCGAACCTTCATCAATCTAAGTTTGCGTCCCACGTAGCTTCAGAGACCACAGTGCCCTCAAAATGCCACCAGTTATCTGATTTGACTCTGTAGTTGGTTACAATGGGTGTCTTCTCTTTGAAAAGCCACAGCTTTTCACAGGCTCAGGATTTTGTGATATTGCTTTCAAGTTACTCAAAAATCGGAATTAAAAAAAAAGGACTTCTTAAGCTTGACAACTCATCGTTTTCATCAGTCTTGACTTCACTTGCGGGAGATTTGCATATATGCTTGCAAACAATAAACTATTTTACTGATCGGACCAAGTTTGTTAAGGACTTCAGAATGGGACAGAATACAAGTGATGTTTGGTGGCTTTACAATTTTTGTTTAAATTTCAAGTCGAGATAATGTTGCGGACGCAATATTTGTATATAATGTGTTTGACTGTGTTTAAGAGGTGGAAGGAACATTGGATTCAGAGCTGTTGTAATTTCCACCTGTACAGCATTTGTCTGTGGTTCGCACGTCCGCCTCACAGTGCAGAAGTACAGGGTTCGATTCCGGCTTCGGCCTTCCAGAGTGGAGTTTGCATGTTTTCCCCGTACCTGCGTAGGTTTTCTCTGGGCACTCCAGTTTAAAACATGCATGGCAGGTTAATGGAACATTCTAAATTGTCCCTAGGTGTGACTGTGAGTATGAATGATTGTTCGTCTATGTGTGCCCTGCGATTGGCTGGCAACTAGTTCAGGGTGTCCCCCTCCTACTGCCCGAAGACAGCTGGGATAGGCTCCAGCACCCCCCGCGTGTCCCTTGTGAGGATAAATGGATGGATGGATGGATGGATGGATGGAGGGATGGATGGATGGATGGATGGATGGATGGATGGATGGATGGATGGATGGATAGAATTTGTCTGACTTAAAAAAAAAATCCTGCATAACTATTCCGAAGATCGGGTCATTTTCCATGACCAAGAAAGTAGCTTGGTTTAACAAACTTAGAAGAAACAAAAATGTTGGGACTCCAAAATTGAAATAAATGTATTAACTAATTCACACTGAAAAGACATATCTCAGAGTGCACGGTGCTAATTACAGAAACTGATGGAAATTGATGCTCCCCACATTGGTATCAGAGAACTATAAATATGGTGCTCCACATTTTTTCCCCACTTTTGCGAACAGTCCAACCTTGGTTAATCTGTTAGTTTGTCACTGATCACCGATCAGCTCATCCATCATTTGCTGCCCAATTTACAAATCTTGCGCACAGTATACCACACATCGCATTACACCGAGTGCTCGTTTGTCACTTCGTCTTCAGGTTAGAGGAGCTGGCTAGTGAGTGGAAGGTTTGTTTTTTATAAACTTAATGCCCTACACTCTCGACTCAACTGAGTCGGTGAACAGTATGTTTGATGTGGAGCATCCGGACAACAGAAACTGTAAAATGAGAAGAATGACTTTTTAAATGTCATAATAATGAAGTCGGCTGCTCACTGGTTTGAACATTATGGTGGCAACTGAGGAACCTAGTTGTCCATAAAATGTGTTCATGCGTGAAGAAATTGTTCGATAATGTGTGCCCAGCTGATGAGAGTGAGCACTAATGGTACCAGTAGGACCTGTGAACAGCAAAGCAGCGTACAATACACGCTGTGCCATTTGTGATTCTCAGAGGTGATACACTGAAGGCTTCTTGGTAAAGTTCAGAGCAGAAATGTAAAAATCAAACAAACTACACCTGAACCTTATTTCATCTAAATGTGGATGTGTTCCATCACAAGTGGCTGAGAAGCGACTAAATCTAGCAAGGACAACCAGATGAAGCGGTAGCAAAAGTTATCATTTTGTGTGTCTTTATTTGGGGTTTTTGAAATTTACAAACGTGGAACAGAACTGAGAATGGCTCAGACGAGGTAGAGCTTTCACGTCGGCTTGCTGGCTTGAAAATGACAACACAAAAAAAATAAACACAGAATAATGACCCCGAAAATCAAAATTACCAAACACCTGTCCTGCCTCTGTCCTCTTGTCCTTTTTGAAGTGATAATAAATACAGATTTCAACCAAAACACTTGGAATAATAAGGTCTCGTTAGGTACATTAATCATGAGGTTCAATACAAATAAAAAGCTCGCAGAAACAAAAAAAAAAACAACCACCCGATTTAAAATATGTAATAAACCGCCAACCAAAGGGAAAAAAAACAACCCGTCGGAGGCCAGACATGGCGAGCTAATGACAAAAGTCCTACAATTTAGCAGAGAGACGAAAAACAAGCTCTTACATCTTCATGAAAAATAAGCACTGCTGCACCTCGACTTGTCAAACTTTCCATGAGGAAAAATAACTAAAATGGTGTGACACACAGCCATTGCAAAAAAAGATCATCTGTCATTAAAATCTATGCAAAAAGCCTCAAAAGCCCCAACCAAATTCTATTCGCTGTCAACTGCTATGATAGCATTCTCAAAGTAACCTTGTCTAGAATTGAAGCGAATGGAAGGTTTAAGTTGTTTTCTAGTCTAAGTGCACCAATAATGCCATTTGGTTTCTACCGCTGTATATAAAGAATTTGGTAAAATTGGATTACAGATTAACAGTTCATATTACAGTCACTCCAGCGTCACGCTTTCACTAAGTCACACTTCGGAGTACAAATTTCTAACTGAGGAGTTCATCTTAAAGGGAATTCTGTACACTGTGGGTATTAGTAGTACTATTCTACAGGACAAGGCTAGAATATCCATTTTCAAGTATTTTCACTACACACACCCTTCAGTACACACTTAAGTGTACCGTTAGACATATTAAGGTACACAACATAGTATGTATCTTTTCACAACCATTTGGTATTACATCCATTTGTTGTTTTTGTAAAAACTACTGAGGTTTCAAAATAGACTCATAGTCTCGTACTCGGTATGTTAACGGGTTTGAATAGTTGATGCGCGCAAAACTGTATCGAACAATTATATTCCCTGACAAGTGACAATCTGCTTATCTCCAATGAGTCAAGGCATGGCTTTCTCAGTTCGCGGGTTGCTGAAGAGACAAGCCCAAGGAGAGGATACAAAAAAAACCAAAAACAAAAAACAATGTGTAAAGACTAGGCACAACACATGGATGGATGTTCATCATTCCTTTTCAGTCGATCGGAAAACAAATCACAAAGACATGCAACCGCATTTGCGTTAAGACTGTGACTGCTTTACAATTCAGTCCGGTTCAACAGCACTATTTGGTAGCATGGCTGAAAGAATGGCCCTCAAGTCATGAGACAAGTTGGAAGTGTCCTCGTGGGAAATCCCGAAGTCCCATTGTGACTGTTCCCGCCGCGGGACCAAGAAGGAATATCTTGTAATACTTCACTTCACCCGACCAATCCACTGGTCGACAAATCATTAAAAAAAACCCCACTCTGTTCTGAGAATTTCATTCAGTCTCTTTCAGTAATGAAGAGACTGAATCATCACTGGTTTTGTACAGTGCTAATATACAGTGCAAATGGTGATTAACACAAAGCGGTTGGCCAAATTAAGATACTGTAACCCAGAACAGATTGATACAGGCATCATGAAGTGGTTGTGTTGATGAAGTCATTAAAAGGTCAAACAGAACATATTATCACCAATTAGAAACCTTTGAAGAAAAAATGATGGCGTGAGCCACAGCTAGCATCCCGCTGTCTACACCCAAAATGTCTGATGGTGTGAGCCACAGCTAGCATCTAGCTGTCTACGCCGTGACGCATTTGAGGGATTTTAACATCGGCCTTTCAAAAAAGGTTTGCAGCACAATTAAAACTACAACGGCCATGGCGGTTTAGCGTAAAGCAATCCCGCTGGCTAGCATTAGCAGAAGCACGTTTGCCTCCAGAAGTGCACCAGCTGGCCTTTACTTTGGGTAATTTCAATCTGAGTCATCAGGCCGCTCCAACTGCAGGTTTGCAGTTGTAAATCAAAGTCAAAGTGTCAGTGTGAGAAAGGCTCAGTAATATAAAGGAGTTATATAGATGGAAATTGCCGGCACTCAGCCCCTTCCTCTTCAATTGACAATAATTGTATGGCCATAAAAATGGTACACTCATTTATAATGGCTATTAAAAAGCAACTCTTTTTAATGAGCATTAGAGCAGTCTCTCTCTCTCTCTCTCTCTCTCTCTCTCTCCTGCTTTCTCCCTTTCTCTCTCTCTCTCTCTCTCTCTCTCTCTCTCTCTCTCTCTCTCTCTCTCGCTAATCATATCCCTCGGCTCAGAGTGGTCACTCTTAAGATTTCACTAAAGAGTGGAGCCAAGTGACTTTACCCCATTTGCCCATGCTGGCTCACACAAGACACTGTAATGGCTTTTAGCCCAGAGGAAGTCTTGGCTATGGCTGTGATGATGAATCGATTACTCAGTTATACAACGCAGATAGCATTTATCAGCCACTGTATTGATAATCATGTTAATTTTAAGATGGTTTGCTCTCAAATATATTCATTTCTGCCCGAAGATTTGAAGGGAAACGTCATTCAATTTGATCATGGCTTATTAACAAAATCGTTAAATGTTACTTGCAGACAGTAGCATGTTGCCATGAGGGATGCATCAGGTACAATGTAGCTAAAAAAGAAAAAAAAAAAAACAGAAAGAGGTTGGCCACTACAGTCGCACGCCACAGCAGTTGCATTGAAAAATATATTTTCATATGCATATCATGAGCCACGTAATGACGTCAGAAAGAGTCATTCAACACAACATGATCATTATTTTCTACCTTCAATTCCGAGAAGCGGAGTAAAACGGTTTGTGACTTAATTCTACTTTTACCCATTGTGTTATTTTAGTATTGTTAAGAGCAGCCATTTGTATTTATTCATTACAAAAGGTCTCTGTCAAACTACAAGAACTATAGAAAACCCTCATTATAAGATGTGAGTTGAAACGAGGAAAATGTTTCATATTGCCGCTCCGTAAAATCCAACGGTGATCAAATCCTCCTATTTTTCCAAGTGATGATGTCATTTTCAGTTGATGTGAGTCCCTGACTAGCCTAGTTCAGTTGTCCAAGAGAAGCCCTAGTTCTGTTTTGGTGAGGTCGCCGTTGGGCCGAACTCTCCTTGTTCCTCGGGGCTCAGCAACAAGTTCCTTGAATCTGGATACTGGCTGTTGTCAAAAGGCATGTGGTGGACACTCTGGACATGTGTCTTCAGGTTCCCTTTCTGAGAGGCTCTGTATGGGCAGAGCTGGCAGCAGAAAGGCTTCTCTCCTGAATAACAATCCAAAACACACACAAAAACAGGACATTTCAAAGGTCGCGTGGTGGCAACAGGGTGTTTGGTAACATGAAACATCCATGTAAACCACAGATGAAAGAGCGGAAATGGATTGCAGTGGAAACAGACATGCATAAGCCACATTTAAAGGGAAGCAGAATACAAAATATGGACTCAAATATTGGGATACCTGGCTATTACACCTACAGTGACTGAAAATGGAATAAAACACGCAATTAGTACCCCTCAATTCAAACTGGCATTCAGACGTATGGACAATGTCGAGCTCTCAATTGATGCATGTTTTACCAGAGTAATTACAAAACAAAAAAAAAAAAAAAACCCTCTCACAAGCCCAAGGAAAACTTACAAACCAGGAACGCCGCAGCTGAGACCTAAACCCCCAATCCTCAAAACTCTGAGACACACATGCTAACAACACGCTGCCCGTCTGCTTAAACCCCTGACAAATTAATCAGCCCATGACAAGGTGTCACAATACTTTTGTCCATTTCGTGTTGGCTTTATTTCAAAGCAAAACGCCAGACAAACTCCTTCTGGAAAAGTAAGCCACACAATCTTGTCTAAACAGTCATTTTTTATCCATGTACTTCATTCCATCAACCCCGCTGCCCGATGACCAACACACGCACACATGCCCATCCTGTCTTCTAATTGGACTGACCTACAATGGGACAGATATCAGACCTCAGCAAAAAATACAAAGAATAATAACAAATAAGCAAGTCACACCTGAACAAAACAAATGAGATTGCCATTTAATTGCACCTAATTATCATTTTGATAAATGTATGACTATCACAGCGGGAAAATAAATGACTCCCTGCGCCCCCCGCCCACCCCACAGTATTTTTCCTGAAGAAGACACAGGAAAATAAAGCAGTTATCATACATCATCAGAAGCACAACAGATAGAGAGAAAGAGGGGTGTTTGAGGAAGGGAGCGATAACAACAAATAGGTATAATTAATCATAAAGGAAAATAATAAAACAGCTGGAAAAAGAAGGTGAGGGTTAGACGTGAGAGGAAAGCAAAAACCCGGGCGACGTCGTCCTGTGAGGAAACACGGCTGACGGGACCGCTACACTACATTATACTAAAGGTTATCGTCACCGTAAAGCAGCGTCAACACTGCATCTAATTGGACCCCTCCGCCAGACGCCTGCTCCCATCAGTCATATACTGTGCGGTAAATCTCAGTCATGTGGGGCAGGCGTGTGTGTGTGTGTGTGTGTGTGTGTGTGTGGGTGTGTGTGTGTGTGTGTGTGTGTGTGTGTGTGTGAGAGATGTGTGTGATTAATAAAATTGAGGGTATAGCATAGACAAGCGAATGTCAAAGCTGAACAGATTTACTTCTGTTTCCCGCTCAGCCTCAATTCTTGTCGGTGTAACGGACTCTGAAAACGAACAGAAGGAAGATGGAATTTAAGTCGACTGTACTTTGCTTACTGTCTCCAAGTTTGACTGCGGTGCACAATAAATAGGTACCGGTAATTATTTAATGCCAACTTCACATACACGTATCATTTAAGTCCTGAATGCTAAACTTGTTGAGCTGCCTGCTTGAGTATATGAGTTAAAATTAAATATTGTTGTTTGAATACAACTTGCTGTTACCTCTATACCAAGTTAGCTTCACTTTAGTCACTATTTGCATGTTTTTAAGAAAGTGTCACAATAGTTGTGTGAAGCTTTTGTCCCTCTCAATTAATAAATAAGACAATAGAGAACTTGCACTGGTTTACCACACTGAATGTAGATATAATGTCCCCAAGACTACCACAATTACTTGTGATTTTGGCTCAGAAGAATAATCAATAGTTTGCTAAATTACATTTAAGCCTAACATTACTTAGATATATCCTTGTTACAGTTTGAGGTGAATGGAAACTTATACGTTCTCAATTTATACGGTAGTTGATTAGAGTGGTCTGGATCTGGGATATCAAACATACGGCCAGAATCGGCCTGTCAGGGGTTCTGATCAAACCCATGGGGATTGTTCTGCCTGACAGGGAAGTTTTGGTCCATTTTTACTTACAGACTTTTATGTTGATGCAAGCACCTTAGAACCATAAATGTTAGGTCTCATGTGATACATGTACGTAACTGATAAAGAAAACAGTTGATTTACAATCCACGTACGCAGTAATAAACAGCTGTATGTACCTATTGTTTGTCAAGTAATTTCACGTACAAATGTGCAGTAAAAAAGAGTCAGTGAAGTGGCTTGTAACAGGTTTACTGAAACTTTAAGTTTATGTACTAGCTATTGCTAATAGTTGGAGACCAGATGCTAATTGTTGATGGAGATTAACAATTACCTCATAAACTGTAAATTCATTGTTTGTTGTTTTTGCTGGAATATGCCATGTACGCACGTCCACTTTTCAGTTTGTCATTTTTAATTGAAATTCCTTCCTATTACGTTCATGTTGTTATTCTCATGCACGTCTTCTTGCTAGCAGGCAGTTATATGTTTCAGTCAAACCGGAACTAGGACTACTTGAAATTTCTGTGGCATAGGATTCATGAAAATGTAGTCCTACTAGCCGAATAATGAGTGTTTCTGACTGTGTGTGCCCGATAATACAATATGAGATAATAGCGTAAACGCAAAGTCAAAATCTTTCCTATTTACTTCCTGAAACTGTTGCTAGCTAGTTACTTTTGCGTAAGTAGCACAGCGCTTCCCTCAGCATCTGACATGCCCGTCAGGTGACGTGAACCAAGCGAAGGTCTGGGTGGTTCTTGTTCTTCTACTTTCTTTTGACGGTTGTCGAGCCATTTGTTTCTCAGTTTTGTTATTCAACACGTTTTGATGAGGCGCAAAATGCAAATTTTACTTCGCAAACTTTGATGCCAAACCCTTTATTTTGAGCCTTGGGTTATGAGAAGGACTTATTAAGGCTTTTTGCCACTTTCTCATGTTTCTTCTAGTTTAATCCAGTACATATCATTCTAAAAAATTGGTCAGTTTATAAATAATTTCGGGCCTTACTATACTGTATATGCAAGGCAAAACAATTGCTGCATTTGACAAAAGTCGTTTAAATGTCCAAATCTGATTCCTCATGACAACAATCATTTGTACGGATGCCAGGTGCACAGTGTATGACATTAAATAAGAAAATGGACACACAAAGCAGGACTGGGCTGGAAATTGACAACATTACACAGCATGCAGACTGGTGCAACAAAAAGACAACACGTGCAAAAGCGATGGTGGAGCCGAGTGATTAGCCATTGTGCCACATACTTGTTTGGGAGCTTCAGAAGCGGTGCTGTGAGCGTCAGTACCTCTGTGGAGTCCATTAAAATCAAACCCAACTGTGGGGTGAGAAGGAGGACGAGGGTGGGGGAGGAGAAGGAGGAGGAGGAAGAGGAGGAGGAGGAAGGGGGGCATCCGGTTAAAAGCTCCATCAAGACCCACACAAGCATTTGGTTTTCTCCTTGTTCCACCAGCCGCACTACGAAGTGCGGCGTTCGCCACCAGTGCCCATGCTAATGGAGGTGAGCTAGCAGTAATGATGATGGCGGCGGTGAAGGTGATGATGATGGCGATGGAACTTGGTTGAGCCAAGTCAGTGATTTAATATGACGCATGTTAATAGAGGCCTCGGGGCGGATGGCCTTTTCTATGTGCGTACGTCCATGCTGAGGACAATTGTCGGTGACAACATTAATTACAGTCTTGGCTCGAGTTTACAGAGCCTGTGTATGGGCGTGAGTGTGTTAATTTGCTCAGTGTGTGTGTGTGTGTGTGTGTGTGTGTGTGTGTGTGTGTGTGTGTGTGTGTTTACAATAGGGCTTAGGGGAAACTCAGCTTTGCATCACTTACCATTTGGCCTCTGTCACTTAGAATCACTGGCGATGCCACATATCATTCACACTCTCCACAAAGACGCTACTTATCTCCCTGTCTGTTGTGATCACCGCGCACTCACATGATGGACGTGACACGACAGGAGAGGAAATAGAGGCGCCTGAGACAAGTGAGGTCGGAGGCAGAGGGAGGAAATAATGCAAGCGTGGGAATCCAGAGGGGGGGAAAGAAAACATACAAGTCAGGAGGGAGAGGAATTTTACAGAGAGTCGGGACAGGGTGGATGAAATTGAGAGACAAGCAAAAAGATGAGATGAAGAGGTGGCCAGGGGAATCAAACAGGAAGTGGGAAGAAAAGAAGGGTAACAAATGGCAAAATGCATAAAATGGGGAAAATATCAAGCAATATCCACACAAACGTGAAAAGAAAAGAAACTAACGCAACAGAAAGAAAGTCCAAATAACATGGGAATCAATTTGTATCACAAGAAAAAAAGCTGTGATTGGAACACTCTCCCCAACCGGCTGAGGGCCTCGGACACTACTGACGCTTTTAAATTAGATCCTCAGACTTTTCTTTTTACAAAAAGGCTTCTGCTAGGCCCACCCTTTCTCTCTCTCTTTTTTTTTTTTTTTTAACAGAATTTACTCTGTAGCACTTTGAGATTGCTGAAATATCAAGTGCATTGCAAAGAGCATTTATTTTGTGAAGACTGAGTTTTTGCTATTATTATTAATTTTACAATAATCAAGTAGTAAGATGACAAATATAAATGTAGGAGTGTTTCGTTGAGGACTGTTGAGGACCTTGTTGAATTATTTTCAGTAACAATGAAATACACTGTTCCGCCCCATCAGCACCATCATCAGTTTAATGTGATGCCTGAAGAAAGAAAAATCACCTCTTTAGTTAGGTTTGTTCACACATCTAACCAGAATACATCCTCCCATTTATATTTCCTAATATGGGCTGCAGGTGTGCTGGAGCCTGTCCCAGCTGACTTTAGGCGAGAAGCCAGGTGCATCCTTGGACAGGTCACCATCATCAGTCCATAGCGAGCAGAAAAAAAACAAACATTTGCACTCATATTCACATTCATGGCAATTTGGGGTCTTTGGTGATACTACGAAAACATGAATGTTTTTGGAATGCGGGTGGAAGCCAAAGTACCCAGAGAAAACCTTTGCAAGTGTGGGGAGAATGAATATTATTAATTTACATCTAGGCGGCCCGGTAGTCGAGTGGTTAGCACGTTGACTTCACAGTGCAGAGGTACAGGGTTCGATTCCAGCTCCGGCCTTCCTGTGTGGAGTTTGCATGGTCTCCCCGTGCTTGTGTGGGTTTTCTCCGGGTTCTCTGGTTTCCTCCGACATTCCAAAAAAAACATCCAGCGTAGGTTTTCTCCGGGCACTCCAGTTTAAAACATGCATGGCAGGTTAATGGAACATTCTAAATTGTCCCTCGGTGTGAGTGTGAGCGCGAATGGTTGTTCGTTTCTATGTGCCCTGCGATTGGCTGGCAACCGGTTCAGGGTGTCCCCCGCCTACTGCCCAAAGACAGCTGGGATAGGCTCCAGCACCCCCCTAGTCAGGATAAAGCGGTTCGGAAAATGAATGAATAAATGAATTTACATCTATCATGGTGTTAACAAATGGACATAAGCATTTTAATTCATCGAGAAAGAGCCATGACTTTCATTAATATTATACTTATTATATTTGAACTTTCATGTAAAATTAAGACTTCAGTCTCAAAACCTTTTTTTTTCTAATTGTTCTAATAGCAGTGCTTTTTAAACACAGGTGTTATGTTGATGTTGTTTTTCAATGCATTGTGGCTTTTTGTCTGCACACAAACTATGTTTTTGGGCACTAGGATAGAGGTATAGGCCTTGATGAAAACTACACAAAACGTTTGGGCAGTGTGTGTCGACTGCATTCATTGTATCTTGGCGTTAAATGTAAGCATAACTCCACCCATAAATCCTTGGTTCGGAATTTTTTGTCAGGGCTCTGATTGCCAAAAAATAAAAATAAAAAAGCAATAAACACCTGTTGCTTTGGCACAAGCTTGACAGCCTGCAAGGGCTTCTCATGAGATTTTGTTCTTGAGAATTTGGACAGAACTTTTTTTAAACTCCTGAGTGAGAAATCATAACATTAAAAAAAAAAAAAAAAAAACATGTACATGTGCTTATAGCTTTCGTCAATTTGCTTAATAAATGGCACAGGAGCACATGCAAATGTACTCAAGAGACTGGTGTGAATAAATGATGGTCTGCTTCATTGGAATGCACAATTGCACTTCTCTAATTGACATGTGATTAATAATGTAAACAATTTGTCACAGGTCAGTATTCAGAGAAAACATGTTTCAGTTTAAAAAATAGCGACAGCTGCCCAGCCCAGGGCAAGGAAGGACTCGCAGACTGGCTGTCACACTCAGCTGAACAAAAAGATCGGGTTTGATTTATCTGAGTACATGCAGGAATGTCCGACAATGAAATATTGTTGAGAGTGTGAATCCTTCCATGCATATATTCTCTATAACTCATGTTAGTGTCACTGAGTAGATAAATAGCTGAGAAGGTGAAGATGTGTGAGCACAGGTGTCATGCGAATGACTGAAAATATGCTATAAAATGAATAATTAGAGGGCAGGGGAGAGGGAGGCGGGGGGCTAGGTTACAAACTAAAGATGGGTATTGGCCTTATATGTTTACTCAACTTCCTTTGCTGTTCCTCTTGCTTCATGTGCTACTGCTTTGGTTTGATCAACAACTATACGATCAGCCTCAACATGCGACTCTCATGATGTTCAGATGCGGTGTACTATAGTACTACAGTATATACACTGAAAATCCATAGTGTATCTCATCGAATCTGCCGCCACTGTCATCGAACGAAATAAGGGAAAGAGAATATAAGGAAATGCTCCATCACAGCTCGAGAAAGTGGAGTTTGACAGCAGTTCAAACTATTGTTTACCAATGGCTGTTAAATATGTTTCAACCACAACTGAGCAGCTGAGTTATCTCTGTAAAGGAAAACGTCCTGCGGTATTTTACAGTGGACTGCATGATATAATGCAGGTGGCAATTGAGCCTTTGACTGGAGGATGTACAATGCTAATATGATGTGGGAATCTTTGTCTGTGAGTGAGGTGTGCAAAGTGTTAATTTACCTGTATGGGACCTCATATGAGTACGAAGGTGGCTGGGCTGACTGAAACTCTTCCCACACTCGTGGCAGAAATGCTGTCCTTGTCTCATGAGAGACCTCAGCATCCCTGATGACAGACATGTAAACATAATGTAGTACACAGTCTAGTTTAGTTTTGGTATATGAAGTATTTGGCGCGTGCAAGATAAAAACAAAAGGTTTACTAAAGTGTTGTTGTCATACTTTCAAATGAATGTTTAACATTCGTCCATCAGTAGGGACGTACAGCAAAATTAAAAAAAAAGAATTACAATAAAATAATTCAGTTAGTTTTCATAGTTTTAAAAGAATTTTTGTTTTCATCTGATATTGTTGACGAAAATGTTATTTCAATTTGACTTCTTTTGTTAATTTTCGTTTACCATAATAACCTTGGTTCATTCTAAAATGGAGTTGTGTTTGAGGCTAAATAAAGTTGTGGAGGTCAGTAGTGTGCACACACTGAACATGCACAGTCGCACGGAAGCAGGGCCACAGCGGTGGAGGTAGGCGGCATGAGTAGTGGACAAGTGCAGGCATCATTAGTATGTCTAATGTGTCATTATGAGCGGCTTGCTCCAGGGGCTGGACTGCTGCTGTCACACAGCATCATCTCACAGGCTGACAGCCAGACACACACACCGCATAAATTACAGGCAATTAAAACGCCCCGGCTGTGATGTGCCCGCTCCGCTGCCCGTGTGTCACATGTCAGGTGTGTGTGCCCGCATGTGAAAGAGTTGCGTGTGTTTGGTCAGGACAGTAGAGGCCTTGGCCAGGGCACACGCTAATCACCTTTACGCACTCCGGAGAAATAGAGGAAAAATAACTCTAACTTGTTGAATATCAATTGCTTCCAAAGCCGTCCATTCTGTAACATGACAGGGCTTGGTTCCAGACAGAGTTGATATATTTTCCGACATGACTTACTTTGTACTGCCACCATTACTATTCAGCGCAAAATGCAAAATGCAAATTTTACAATCCACCACTTGTCGACAACAGGATGCTGACCATAAGTGTTGAATCCGAATCATTTTATGTTGCTTTTGTTATTACTGTGCATGACAATATTATTAATGCATCAGAAGCCACAGGGACACGGCAGGGTTCAATAACTGCTTTTCAACACTGTATCCAAGATACACACTCGTTGGATCATGGTTTTGAAACTAAGTCTACCTCTGCTTGTTGCAAGCATGATGTGCCGCTACAGTCACACAAAGCCTCACCAGAGAGCTACTGTGACGCTGTGTCTATTTGTTATGTGTATTTCTGTCTGTTTACATGTGGAAAGCGGGTGGAAGCAGGACAAGAAAGATCAAGGCGGGGGAGAGAGGTGACAGAGAGCATCTCTGGCACCGCGACTGCTGGCTGGCCTCTGGTTACTTTACTTCTACTCTGAGCTGCCAGCCCTTCTCATTGATGCACTAATGAAAGACAAGACAGAGCTGGATGGAAAACACAGGCATCTGAACATACGCGCGCACGCACATACACACACACACACACACACACACACACACACACACACACATATGCACAAACATACGGACACACATTGCAGAGGAAAAGGGAGAAAGACTCAGTTGCTCAAAAAAGGTCACTTTATAGCATGTGACTCAAAGGGCTAAGGCGGATGGTGACGATATGCGCCTGGACGGGTGACAGTGATGTCATGCGTCTGCTCTGGGGCTGTTGTCTTTGACCCCTAGCTCCACACAGCCCCACTTGACCTTAGAGACACAACTGAAAATGGGAAAATAATGTTGATGTTCGGTAATGACCATTTCCAAAGCAGCTGGTGGGGTAATTATTCTGTCTCATCTCTCTCCTCTCTGTCTCTCTCTTTGCCTCTTATGTTTCCTCGTGCCCCGTTTTGCTTCCCCCATTTGCATCTGTGTGAGTCTCTCATCAGGCACAGCCGTGACCTAAACAGTTTGTGACAGCTTTCTGGGAGAGTGGAGCTGGACACGAGGCATGCCTCACAGACCTGAGCAGCACACCAGAGGTACTATCACATCTTTCGCAGACAAATACAAAATGAATAAAAAGCAAAACAACAAATCACAGATACAGACACAAAAAAAGCAACACACACGCTGCCCCAGATACAGCCTTTTATCATACCTCGCCAAGATGCACACAAGTCAATTTGGTCATTTTAAGACCTCATTTCGCAACATTTTGTCAAGAAAATCAGTTCATGCTCCACGTGGAATGACTCTTTCATTGTGGTCACTGTTCAAATACTCTCCGGTAGCTCCATATGAATATGTACATCTTAGTATTAAGCATTGCTATGCCATAACAACAAGAATAAACATATTCATGTCATTAAAAACTGTGCATTATTTATTATTTATGGAATCATTTTATGTTTGTTTTACTTCATACGGCATTCCTAATAGAGTGGCCAGTGAGTGTATATTTTGATAGAGACGGTGAAAAAAACGAGCATTTGCAAGAGTTCACGTTCCTCAATAGAACCACTGTCGAGTCTAAATCAATTTCAAACATGCGACCAGTCATGGAAAAAGATTCTTATATGGTACTTAAATTTGATGTGCATCTTTTAGGCACATAATGTATAAAATGTGTCTTCTTTACCAAACAGCTATGTGAGCCTTAATGATCCGAATAAAATAGAAAACAAATATAGTTCCTTACCGGTGGGATCCAAAAGAGAATTGGTGGCACCCCAGCGGTGGTACAGCGCAGCCAGTTCATGCGGGCTAGAGTTTTTCAGGAAGCTGAGGATGTTGTTTGGCATATCTGGGATCTCTGATGTTGGCTCCTGCTTCACATTCCCACGAGCCTCTGAGGGCAGGGAGGATGATGAAGTCTGAAGAATGCCTCCGTATGGCTGCGTCGCTCCAGAGTGGCCTGCTGTGGAGCTGTGGATGCTGCTACTAGGCCTCGTGGCATTAGTCTGTCGCTGGCCATGGGAGTTGGTGAGTGGTTGATGAGAGAAACCTCTAGCTCGGTTGTACTCTGTTTGGGTACTGTACTTGCTCGAAAGCATGAAGCCGAGTCCCTCCTGAGGCATCATGTAACATTCTGCCCTTTTGGTAGCTGTAGCAGAGTTGAGGCTTGGCACTGGGGAACGAGAAAGGGTGCCGGTACTCTTCTCCTTAGAGCTGGAGGATGACAGCGATCTCCTCTGAGAGGAAAGATCAACTTTGGGTCTAAAGCGCGGAGGCTGACTCTGAGGGACTTTTGCAGCATGAGATCCTAAAGTGGATGTGGAGGGTCTCAGCAATAAAGATGAAGAGTGAGGGCATGATGACGATGCTGTATCTGCACGACAACCCATTTTGTTCTTTTTTAGTACTTCATTGGTCTTGTTTGGAGGCCGTGTGCGTTGGGCATGCACAACTACTGGCAGTGGTGGGCATTCCTTACCCTCCAAGACTGGTGGGGGGCCAGTACGTCTCCTGGAGGACAAGTCTCTTGGCCCCTTGTTGTTGTTTTTAAGCGCCCATTTAGGAACCAGATTGGAGCTACCACTGGTCATGCGATGAGCCACAGTCTGGTGCATCCACAGAACCTCAGGATAGAGGGTACAATGGGAGCAGAAGGAGCATTTGTGGTTAGGGAGGATTTTCCTGTCTATGGTTAGCGGGGCTTGGCCCCTGTGACCCTCAGCCCTCATACATAAATCCACAGGGCTCAAAACAGGCTCAGGGGGAGAAGAGCAAGTGGAAGGATGAGCAGGAGGGGATGGAATATTTTCCAGATCTAGCAGGAGGGCTTTCTTCAGTTTGGGATATCCATTGGGGGTGACTGTAGGAATGGGGCCAGTTCTGTCTTCGGCGGCAGCCGAATGCTGGACATGGACATGAGCCAGGTAGGTATGTGACTCAGTGGTAACAAAGTCACAAAAGCTGCAGATATAAGGCCTCTCATCTGCAATAGAACAAAGACAAAGTAAATAAACTTGCATTTGACTTTATTTTTCCCTGGGTTTTAACAAAACTTAAAATTGGCGAATATTTCACTAATTACTCATTACTACAATATACCAGCATTTATACGCACAAAAACTACTCAAATCCTATAAATATTAACTGTAGTATAATAATGAAACTAATACCGTACTGTAAATTCAAACCGTTGTCGCCATCGAATGAATTAAATACAGTCATTTAGTTTTGTGTGCAGTTTTAAACATTGTCCACTTGATGGCGGGAAAGCCCTATCTTAGTGAAAACAACAATTGGGTATGGCGGTTGACAGTAACCCTCAGTACAGTCATTTTATCTCGCACGTCCCATGCACAATAATGAAAAGCGAAACAGTCACACACGCACACATGCACACAAAACTCTGGGGATAAGGCATTGTACTGTCTCTCAACTACACACAGACATACAGAGAAACATGACACAACCTTAGTACTCAATACCAATTTTCCTCTACCCTTTCTTTTGTACAACAGTAACTTGCCATCTATTTTCATTTGATTTAGTTTCATTTGACACGCCGCCAAGATAAAACCCGACTTTGAATTGTAAATTTTGCAGTTTGTTGATTACACAGATACGATTTGTTTGTCAGGCCACTTCTCATCTTTGTCCCCATAGACTTTTACGTCACTAAATTGCCTTGGAAATCCCAACTAGAAAAATATGAACCCATAAACTAAGCAAATGTGGATAAATATAAAATGACAATTAAGACAAAGCATTCTATACTGACTTGATTTGCCATCACTGCCAGAAATATTTTTCAAATCGCATTGTCATAGAGGATAAATAAGGTTAACTAAATAATGTAAACACCTCCCACGATGTCACGTATTTCTACACCACTGCACACTACACGCGTGTGTTAATGTTAAACACAAATGGCGTTTTTCTTTGTTTTTATTCTTGGGTACGCATTTGATGATTCCAACACACATTTTTTTTTTTTACACAGTTATCTTTGCAACCTTACAGCAGAATAGCAATTTCATCTTCATCATCTCAGAGTGAACAATCTGAATAGGGACACCAAAACCACAGCTAAAGACGTGTTTAAAATGTGATGTTAAAACAAACAAAATCAGAGGTCCTGATAGTAACACAATGTTTAGAGACAGGTAAAAGAGATCAAACCAACCTCATAAAAATTCTACTCACACAGGGGGTATGGGTTGGGGGAGTGGGGGGTTTCCTGAGACAGGAAGATCTGAAATAGCTCACAGCTCAATCATGCCTAAAGAAATGTTTCAGCTATTTTTGATCAGCACTCTGAGCAGGGAGGATTAGGAACAGGCACCGCTAATGCCAACACCTCTTTACAGTTTTGTGCCTTTACAGCAAACGCATCCAGCTCTTAACACTCGTGATGTTTTGAAAAGTTTAGTGAGATGGACGCTCATATGCCGAATATAGAAAATGCTGTCACATTTCAACATCAGGGTTGCGGGTGCCTACCCTAGTAAAGACAGATTAACCACTCTTGGTTTTACAGTACAGTTTATATGCTTTGTTGGTTAATGACGTGATAAAAACGATGTGACAAAAATGACCTTTCCCTCACTGCCATATCAATAAAAGTCAAAGAGTTTCAATAAAGGTGCTTTATTTCATTGCTCTATGTACTGTTTAACTGTAAAATCATTTCCAGGAACAGTGATTTTTTGGTTTGTTGGTTTTTTATGCATTATGTAGAACAAACACATCTAACAGAGGGCCTTGGAAGATTTGATATTCTGCCACGTGATGGCATTTGTTCCTACTCCAGAGTAACTGGAGATCTTAGGGGAGGATTACATCGAAGCCCATTTCATGACAGACGTTTTTACCCATTGGTGACGAGACTGTCGTGAAATGGGCAACAGAAAATGAAGTCAGCATCTCAAGAAAAGAAAAGTGGCTGTTAGCACGGTCATAAATGTAGGTAAAATGTATTATAATCCAGACACTGTAGATGATTATAGCTTCCAAATAATGGGCATAATTCGCACAAAGTCCCTTTTCTGCTATGAGTTTGGAATGGAAGAATTCACTCGACTCAAGCCTCAGGTACAAGCAAAGAGAGATTGTGGCCATGCCCCTTGTCAATCATCACAGTTTTACTGGATGAATGGACAACAACTGCAGCTGGTTTCTTCCATTCACTTTCTTGTTAAGTGTACTACTCCTTGTGCCAATATAATGTGTGTTTATTAGTGAACAATCGTCACTACACTGTCAGTAAAATAGAACCCCTTGGTAGATTATGTTTTTTTTCTTTTTTTTCACTTAAGGTAACCCATCCAACCATCTATCAGGGCCTATTAGTGGGTATCTTCAAGATTTGCAAAGCCAGAAAGATAGACACTGTTAAAAGTGTCGTGTCAAGAGTTCAGTTAAAACACACACACACACACACACACACACACACACACACACACACACACACACACACACACACACACGAAACAAGCTGAGGCTAAAAAGCTACGATAAGCAGAAAGATATTTTTTTTCTTCCATTTTGTGAAAGTAGCAATTGCATTTTTTAAAATTCTTTTTTGTTTTTGTTTTTTTGATGAGTCGGGACTAACCTGCAAACTTTCCTGAGTTAGCCGTGCCCATCTCAGATGCCTGGTCTCTGAATGTGGAGGCTGGTGGTGAATCTCCATACCCTGGGGTAAAGGGTCGGTTTGGGGAGCCTGATTCTGGATCACTGGTGGAGCTCCACTGGTCTTTACTTCCATTTTTTTCCTTGTCGCCCATTGGTGTCCTGCCCGCATCCTTTCTGTGGACTCGCTGGTGAACAATCACCTGGTGACGACTGCGGAACACCTTCCCACATTCAAAGCACTTAATGGATTTAGCGGGACCTTGAGACTGGGATGGCCGCCTCCGTTCCTGTCGTGATGATGGTCGATATTCGGAATCACTGAGGTTCTCTGGCGTCTGGTCTCCAGATGAAGCTTGGTTTCCCAAACCAGAGGTGCTCCGGCGACCTGTGCTGCGTTTTTCTTGAATTTGAAGGGCGTAACTGTTGTTCTCTTTCTCATCAACTACAGCGGCAGTAGCATTGTCTTCCTCTCCAATACTTCCTCCATCACTGGAAACCTTGTTGTTCTCTATTGGTTCTACAACTTTTCCTTTGGTAGCTAAATGCCATGCTTGGTAGCTGCAAACTGGATCAAGCTCTGGGATTCTCTGACCCAGGATCTTAGCACTTCCTTTTTCCTCATCGGCTTTTGCTGCAGCAGGCTGAAGGCCTAAATAGTCAAGTAAACGTCTTTTTGTGGCTGGTAAATCATCATCATCATCATCATCATCAGTGTGTCGTGACTGGTTCTGAGGTTTCTTTCCAAAACTGAGACTGTGGAGTTTATCATGAGCCCTCAGGCTCTCTTTGCTATGAAACAGGTTCCCACATTTAGAGCACATTTGGTAGACGGACGCAACAGAGCCAACAATTTCAGGGCCCTGTGCTACATCATTAATCGTGGCAGGATGCTCAACAGAATCAGATTTTGCACGAGACCGCGATCTGGTGTTATGTGTTTTCATGTGTGATTTCAGAAACCAAGCTTCGCGGAAACGTCTTCCACATATTTGACAGCAATGGTCCAAGATCCCAGCATGTTTCTTCATGTGTGACTTCAAGAACCAGGCTTGGGTGAACACCTGACCGCAGGTTTCACAGGGAAAGGTCTCATCACACTGTGATTCAGCCGCTTCGGCCACAGCTTCTTCCTTAAGACACATCTGCTCGCCCGTGTCGACAGTGATGTGGACCTTCTCAATGTGACTGAGGAGCTGGTCCTCCCGCTGGGCCTCATAGCCACAAAGTCGGCAGCAGTAAGGCAGCTGATCACTTACAGGTTTCTCTCGTTTCAGGCTCCTCACAGCCACTTTCCTGCGACTTTCTTCGGCACCGTCGCGATTGATCATCTGATTACAAGCTGAACTGCTCTTGGTTGGACTTGTGCCTCCGTCCAGACCCTCTGAAACACTCATCTCCTCTTCCTCTGCGCCCCCCACTTCATCCTCATTGGAGTGGTGGCTAGAAAGCGTGCCCAGTTTGTGGCTGCGTATATGAACTTTGAGGTTGCCCTTCTGAGAGGCCCTGTGGTCACAGTAGGGGCATTTATAAGGGCGTGCACCAGTATGGCGTCTCATATGCTGTGACAAAGAGCTCAAGAAAGGGAAGCTGCGGCCGCAAACACTGCAGTCATAAGACCCTGGTATTTTGTCATCCTCACCCTCAATATCATGTTTGGAATTGACCTTGGTGGCAGTCAACTTTTCCCTCTGATTCCTCACCTGAGTGTCCATCACCCCCACACTGGGATTCATCATGGGATTTGATGTAGCCTGTTTGTTTGGCCTCTTTCAGGAAAAAAAAAAAAAAAAAGATAAATTTGACGCTATCTGCTGTTGCACATCTAGAGATGTCAGGTGGGCCTTTGTTACTTAATTAAAATGTTATCTGCCTGCAGTCATCCACAGACGAAGCTGTTATCACAGCAATTCATTTAACACTGTCCGGTTCCAGGAAACAATGACATCTTGCCACCTTCATCGATGACTGTCAGTAATTTTGGTCAGTCTGAGTTAATCTGCGCAAGCAGTTCCACAACATAAGGAAAACATGTGCGTGCCTTAAAATGTCAACTTGATCAAAAAGATATCTTCCAATGTTGTATCTGCTGTTCAAATGTATCTGAATAAAGATGGACTTTTCAGGGTTCTTAATTCTTCATCTCTCCATGAACCGTTTCAAACAGTCTTGATATGATTATTATATCACACTTCCTTTCTTCAGTCATTTCACTGGCATCTGTCCTCCATCTTCATAATTCGCACAGATCGGCAAACATCTTCATCATCGACCTGAGAATGAAAAAGAAAGTGGTGCATGGGGAGGAGATTGGAAAGAGACAAAGAGAAAATGTTAATAAAACAACATTTTTTCCAGACATATTCACAAAGTATTAGTGTACATCTGATCATTTTCTATAACACTTGTCATTGCAGAGACACAGGTCACTGTTCTTTGTTATCCTATCTAAGCTGATTTGGGGCTAGAGGTGGACACACCCTAGAGCAGTGGTGTCAAGCATACGGCCCGCGGGCCGGAACTGGCCCCAAAGGAGGTTTGATCCGGCCCGCGGGATCATTTAAAAGTGAAAAAAAAAATGCATTAAAGACAGAATGAATATTTTAAATAACATGTAATTCGTGGATTATCCGCTAGGGGGCACACTGTTTTGATCACAGTAGAAGACAACATTGTTTTGATCGGGGAAGAAAACAGTAGTCTCAGTCTGTCACAGAGATAGACCCAACGCAGCAAATGATATGAAAGCGCCAATCAGTGCTTCTTGAGACCAAAACAAAGGAAAGAGATGATATTTTGGTGATTCATAGCACAGTATGGTATAATGTTAATGGTTCGTCCCACTTGACATCTACCGAGTCCGTATGTGGCCCACAATGTAAAATGAGTTTGACACCCCTGCCCTAGAGTGTTTACTTGTCGTGAGTCAATTAAGTAAACTAACTAGCCAGTCATAAACTAAATAAGAGCCAATGGCTGTGACAGTCACAATTAATAAGAAACTCAGAGGAAATTTGTTCCAAGATTGTTTCTAATAAGTCAGTGAGAATAAAATGAAAAATTCATCCAACACTTCATTAGCATTGTACAACATGAGCTCAAAATCAATCATTTTGCTACTGCTTATCCCTTTCAACATACCCCAGCTGACTTTGGGCAAGAGGCAGAAAGACACCCTAGAGTGGTTGCCAGTCAATTTCAGGGCACATCCTATACTGACAAAGAACCAATTCATACCCATACCTCACCACCTATTAGAACACCCCTGCCCAATATGTTGATCGCGATCGACCGGTTGCCCGCGGACTGGTCCCAGGTCGATCGTAAGAGGTGTAGGGGGAAATTGAAAAAAAAAAAAAAAGATGTGTGTGTCTGCATGCATGTTATTAATATTGTTTGTTATATTGCATACCAATAAAAGGATACTGTACATTATTTCTCTTTCTCTCTCTCTCTCTCTCTCTCTCTCTCTCTCTCTCTCTCTCTCTATTTTTTTCTTGTGCACACTGCACCCTAATCATCAGATTCACTTTCACAAAGTATTAAAAAAAAAAAAAAAAAAAAAATTGGTTTTATGTACAATTCACCAATGGCCCTGGCAAAGAATGGGAAGCGGCTGAAGAAGCATTTTAAAGTGGTACACGTACATACGATAGTTTCTGCACTTAACACACTGCAAAAGTGTGTCCCATGCCTCCACGTCAAGTTTCTACTAAGGAAGGCAGTGACTTCCTTTTCACAAACTCACAAACTATTGTATCTATTTTATTCTTCTGTTTCGTTCATGTCAGAGGCCATTATGGCTGTTGCTCATCATGGCATGCGTATAATCTTTGGTTAAAAAAGGTTGGGCACCCCTGTATTAGAGATTTCAATTTACCTAACATGAATGTTTTTGGAATGTGAGAGGAAGCAGGAATATGCAAACCCCACAAACCCAGGAGCTCTTGACCGTGAGGATGACCTGCTGACCACATCCACACATGCTTAATGCTCAATTTCTGATATAAGTCTCGTACCTGCTGTCAGTAATAGTACAGCTTTGTGACCACTGAGTGCAGTAAAAGTGTGGCGGTGTAAATGTAATTGTATTTATGCACAACATCCATTTGCATGATTGTGCAATGATTTGTGCAGTGTTTGGGGGCTCAGAAGCCACACCAGCTGAGTTGACACTTTACACAATCGTGGTGGGGGAGGGGCGGTGGGGGAAGGGGGAGTGTACTGTGTTCACATCAGCAAGATCAGCAGTGCCACCATATTCCCTCCCCATAATGGCCTCACAAAACCGCCTCCGCTCACATGACAAGGTTCTTAAATACACAAAAGGAAGTGGCTCTTCAGACAATTTGCCTTCAATTCTCAAACTGAAACTGAATGCTGTCGCAGTGAATGTAAAATGAAAGGAGAAAAAAGGAGGATTGTATGTTGATACCAGGGATGTGTCCAAGGACCGGCAACCCGAGGCCAAGGCCAAGGCCAAGGACTTGCCTCCGAGGCCAAGGCCAAGGCCAAGGACTTGGAAAATTTTCCGAGGCAAGGCCAAGGCCAAGGACTTGAAAAATTTTCCGAGGCCAAGGCCAAGGACCAAGGACTTGCTTCCG
>NW_017806059.1:1465702-1466391 GCF_001891065.2 Hippocampus comes | reverse complement strand
TTTTATTCAAAGAGTAGAACAGTCAGGGTACATGTTATTTATACTGAGAAAAAGAAATAAAATCATATGATATACATTTATGAATTAATGTTTTAGTGCAGTAGTTTCTTAATATGAAGTAAATCAACACTCAACAGGCATGACATGGCACGGAACACAAGTTGAGAAATGACTTTGCATAGAAGTCAGTCACTGACTGCAGAAAAAGCGGTAATCTCTCAGTGATCATTTTACAGTTTACCTGCAGCGAGTCCCAGGGACTCACTGATCAGAAAAGTATGAGTCCCATTATGCATTGAGAGAGTCCCAAATTTCGAATTCCGAAATGGTCTACTTATTCAATTGCATATGATAATAACACAAACAACATATACATACAATTATAAACAAATGCTGCAAAAATTTAAATAATTCAGGACCAGGCCTGAGGATTTCAGAAATTCATGGTAACCGTTTTTCGGTTCCGTCGGATTACCCAATGGGAAACCACAATAACTGATGTTGGGTTCCGTAAACGTTCATCATGGGAACCCATTTTTCTATTTTGACTGATATTGATAATCAAGAATTCTGAAACTCAAAAGTATAATGTTTCAAGGGTAAATGTTTGAAAACTATGCATTAAGAATGAACATTACATCAGCAGCAGTGTACTCCAGGTTTATTCCAAAAAATAAATGGATCAAAAA
>NW_017806059.1:1445381-1464945 GCF_001891065.2 Hippocampus comes | reverse complement strand
TAGTGCCACCGCAGAAACGTGACGACTGTGCAAAAATAACTACATAAAAGACACCACTGTTACAGAAAGACTTTACACGCTATTTAAACTGCCGATCGCGAACGGAACAAACCGTGATTGAAACTAACTGTGATGCCGCTCTTTATTCGTTGCGCTAACTGTCGCCTGTCAGTGGCAGACCCGCCCATTTTAAAGCGCCAGCTTAATCCATCAATATGCGTTTCACTGGATGGAATTTATTTGATTCCTTCGTGGTTTTTGCGTACCACTTTATACCTGTGGACAAGGGATTCGAGGCTCTAATCCACAGGTGTCGAAGTTCGGTCCTCGAGGGCCGGTGTCCTGCATGTTTTCCATCCCTCCCTGCTGCAACACACCTGATTCAAATGATCAGGATCACTATCAGGCTTGCTGATGAACTGATCATTTGAATCAGGTGTGTTGCAGCAGGGAGGGATGGAAAACATGCAGGACACCGGCCCTCGAGGACCGGACTTTGACACCTGTGCTCTAATCCCTCATTGTGTCCGAGGACCGGCAACCCGAGGCCAAGGCCAAGGCCAAGGAATTGACTCCCAAGGCCAAGGCCAAGGACCAAGGACCGACCTTCGGTCCTCGAGCCGGTCCTCGAGGCCAAGGACCGGCTCGAGGAACACATCCCTGGTTGATACTGAGGACAAATTTGATACCACATACTGTATATTTACGTTGGGCATGGACACTCAGTGGAATAGTTTCATTTTCATAATTATTGTTCTTATTTTTTTTAAGTAATGAGACATGTACTTTAATTTATGTTCATAATATTTGCAATAATGTCAACCTTAAAATAGCTCGATAAACTCTGTTGCTCTAATACCCCAATCTAAAAAAATATACTCCACTTTTGAACAATATTTCACCAACTGTATTGCACCACCTTTGTAACCATTCAGAAACTTTTATAATGATAAAAATAGAGATTCTAGAAACTCAAATGGTGGACAATAAGAAACTAGACCGGCACAATTGTTAAAGCCCATTGTAGAGCTATTGCCATGCTCTAATTATAGAGGATAACTGAACTTTCCCACAAGAGGATTTGAGCGCACGAACAATTGTACATCGTTATAACTTGGCTTGCACTCAAAATTAATACCCTGCACCAAAGCCACATATTTATGTCGGCTCTTTATTCTATTGAAATCATGGAAGCCTCAATGGCTCACACGGCTTCCTGCTCAAGTCCTCAAGATTTCAGACAGCGTAAGTAACTAGCGGGTCCTTAGCGTCCTTTATTAGAGATTGAAGATGATTTCAGGATGGCGTTATATTGATGTCGGCAGCGATTTGACGTGATGGCGATAAAAACTGGGATAAAGGCAAAACAAAAGTCAGGAGGACGAGTCAAGCCGGCAGCCATGCCACCACGTCCTGCGAGGCTTAACTTCAAAGTAAAAGCCATTAAGATAGATTGCATTAAATGCACTGACGTCCATGTATTATTTGATAAGCTTTTATTTGGAAGTTAGCCTCCATGGCGTGTGAATTTACTTTTTCACTGTCATGTCTTTTTAACGGTGCACACCAAATAAACTGTTGCCCAAGGCAGAAAAAAATCCTCATGTATTTTTGGGGAGTTACCTACATTACTTAAGGACTCATTTCACCCCTAGTTGCCAAAATACTCTCATACAAGCAACAAAAGTGATCCACGGAGGTTCCTCTCCTCTTCCCCTAGACATGACCGCTATTCTTTGCTAGTGGGAATAAGCAATGTGGATTGTACACGCTGCCTTCACGAGAACGTGCACGATTATTTATTTAGTTTTTTATCGGTCACAGGGTAGAGCCCTGCAAGCTTATTTGTGAAGCATGGTAGAGGTCATGTCACGGGTTGGGCTTGTTTGGCAGCTTCTGGAATGGGCTAATAATTCTTTATTGATAATGTAACTCATGATGGTAGGAGCAGAATGAATTCTGAAGTCTGCAAAACTATTTTATCTGGCAATTTACAGAAAAAAAATTATCCAAATTGGAAGAATGCAACAAGACAGTGGCCCACAAAACACACTCCCAACACAATGAAGGACTTCATCCGGGGAAAAAGTTTAAGGTCTATGACTGGTCAAGTCGCTCACTGGACCTTAACCCAATAGAGACAGGTGTCAAACTCAAGGCCCGGGGGCCAGATCTAGCCCAACACATCATTTTATGTGGCCCATGAAAGCAAATCAAGAAGGCCGACTTGGTGCTTGCTAAAATCTGTACCAAAATTTCAAATTGTCAGATGTAATAAATAACTATGTTGTGATATTGCAAGCATTTTCTTGTCATGTTATTCCAGTAACTTGAACAGCAGTTGAACAAACTACCATCCTTGACTTTTGATTTTTAAAAATTGTATCTATTAATTGTGTACTGTATATGCAATAATACGTGAGGGTGATTAAACATTTATACAGTTTCACAGTCATTATGGCCCTCCCAGGGAAACTGTGACTACCATGTGGCCTGAGACAAAAATGAGTTTGACACTCCTGCAATAGAGCGTGCAATTCACTTCCTGAAGAGGAGAGTGACGGGGTAAAGCCCCACAAACAAACAAGAACTGAAATAGGATCCAATCAAGGCCTGGAAAAGCATTTCGAATGAAGACTGCAACAGTTTGGTGAAGTCAGTGTGTTGCAGGCTTCACAAAGTTATTGCAAGTGAGGGCTATCTGCCACTAAATATTAAATGCATTGGCCTTGCCATTCAAAAATGTTGGAGGGAACTGTATATATAAGTAAGTATGTGTGTGTTTGAAGGTAAAGATAAGTCTTCAGAATGCACTCCTTCTTGTGAGGGGCAGCTCTCATCTGTGATGCACTGAGATTCCATAGCAACCACAGAGACTTCTGATTTAATGTTGGACACAAAAAGACAGTGGAGAATCAAGAGTGAACCTTCTTTTTGAATGCTGACAAACACAGCCGCACATGGGCAGCGCAACTGTGGCAGGAGCAAAACAGAGGGGCTTTTAAATTTGCCCACACGCCTTTTGGAAGCCTCTGTGCGCACTGTGGGGCTTTAACAGGGTTCCATACAGGCAGCATTGCAATCTTAACTATTTGTACAGAGGGTTGTTCACAAACCCATACACACAGTACTTTGAGAACATACAGTGAGGGCTTTGCAAAGAAAAAAAAATCTTGCCAGCCTCCGCACAGTTGCGCATCAAGTAGAGACACTAGCTGCTCAGAGTGGGACAAAGAAAGTGGTACTGTGCCTAAAATGCAGTGACACATGCATAGTGTGTATTCTCATTCCAATCAATAATTCATTATGCACAAAGTGCTCCTCATCCTTGGCCCCATCCCTGCTCTAAACTACCAGACAAGGGGATCTGCTGTAGCTCGGTTATTAAGAACAAGAGGGGCAAAGCTCAGCTGGATGGATACACACAGCACATACACATATGCACACGGACGCACACTTACAGCTCTTTCAAAACATACACACAGAGGCTGACCAGGTCAGCTCTGGAATGAAGTTTGTAGAGGGAAAAAAATTGACTCAGTTAAACAACACTTCGGAAAAGTTTTGTCTGAAAGCCAAATCTATCTTGACATTAGACTGAAAGAATATTCCACCTTGAAATTGTTCAAAAAATACTTTTAATAGGATGTAGGTGTGAATAATGTATTTAGCCATATAAGAGACTTACATTATGCTGATTTAAGGTTGGGAGCCCGTTTGGTTTCTGCTTTTACTTCAGCTAAATTAAGGGTACAGCGATTGGACAGGGTGATATTAAATAAAGGGGCTATTTAAAAATACAAATACAAAGATAGAGTATTAATGATAATTTTTAATTAACACATTCAGATGAATATTCAATTTACATTCATTTCATTCTAGTTTGAAATTTTGCAGTGGTGAAGCGCTACTGCATCATCCTGCAAGGGGTTTCGTCTAGTTTAGTTTCTTTAATTAGCAACATGAGAGGCGCAAGCAAACATCCATCCATCCATTTTCTAATCCTCTTATCCTCAAAAGGGTCGCGGGGGATGCTGGAGCCTATCCCAGCTGTCTCCGGGCAATAAGCTGGGGACACCCTGAACTGGTTGCCAGCTAATCGCAGGGCACACATAGACAAACAACCATTCACACTGACAATCACACCTAGGGACAATTTAGAGTGTTCCATCAACCTGCCATGCATGTTTTTGGAATGTGGGAGGAAACCGGAGTACCCAGACAAAACCCACGCAGGCACGGGAAGAACATGCAAACTCCACACAGGAAGGCCGGATCTGGAATCGGACCCTGCATCTTTGCATTGTGAGGCGGGCGTGCTAACCAGTCATCACCTGTGCCGCCAGAGGGGCAAACATCACCCTTTAACCCTTTCAGGGACAGTGATTACTACAGTGGACAGCTTTTCATGTTATCAGGTTCCAGGGCGCACTGAAAGGGTTAAAATGTGCAGATCCTTTCAAATTCCTCCTCAGTAACATTGTTATCTTTTTTGTTTTGTTTGATCGAACTTTTGTATTTGATTTCATCTGATTACAAAGTTATATCTAATGGAATATCAGTGTACTTCCACTTGTTGCTTAGCAAGTATAGCAGCTGTTCAAGTCTGTCCTCAGTCCTCAGTTTCAAGTCTGAAAGCTTGCAATTTATATTCAAACAACAAAATGATGTATCAATTGAATGAGTATGCTTGTTATCTAAGTTGTGCCTCAAACTCTCGATTCCTTCTGATTCGCCACAATTTAGTCGGCTTCTCTCCCGGGACTGTCACAGCAGGTCATGCTCATAAGCAGGAAGAGCAGTGGGGGGTTTTGCAGCATTGTTGGGCTTCCCAATTCCCATACCATCCCTGGTTCTATCAGCAACCCCCCCACCCTCACCCCTGTGCATTAAATCCAACCAGGACAATGGACGGGCGAGCGGAAAGGGGGCCAGGGGGCCGTCTTTCTGTCACTTCTCAACGCCCACCCCACCCTATTTGCGTCAGAAGGGCCATTAGATAAAGAGTCCACTGGGTCTGTGTGTATGTTTGTGCAGGAAGTGGCAGGTGTTTAGGTCAATACTGTCATTTTACATTTTGGTCCTCGCTCCATGCTTGTGGAATTACTGGACCGGCCACAAGGGAAAACGATGCTTTCTCAGTCTCAGGTCATTTTGTTGATGATGCAAGTGTGATCCACGAAGCTTTCTGTTGGCTAAATGCTCTTGACGGTCACTGATGATCACCTGCAAGTTCAACGATGGCACGAAAATAAGTGAAGCAGATTGTGCAACGTGTTAATTGTCTATTCTCATACAATGTCTGTGTCATCTCGTAATCATAATATAGTACAGCCCTTTCAATGGCCATCTTCCACCCCCACTTGGACTGTATACTCAATGTGTGTTCTTTGACAATATCTTAGTGTGTATATGCACGTCTCTGTGTTGGGTGTACAGTGTTCCCTCCCCCTCTGTCTCAAACTCACTTGTTTTTCTCACACTACTCGTTAACCCCTGGGTGCTCCAGTTTGCAGAGCCCCCCGCCCACCACCTTCTCTCTCTCTCTCTCTCTCTCTCTCTCTCTCTCTCTCTCTCTCACTCTCACACACACACACACACACACACACACACACACACACACACACACACACACACACACACACACAAGAAAATGGCACGTCTATGTCCTGCATCATTTTCAACAGTGGTCCCCAACCTTTGTGGTGTCACGCACCAGTTGAGACAAGTACTTTCATGCTGTTCGCGAATCGGCAACCATTTTTTTTCTCATTGCTTTTAAATTGCCAGTTTTAAAGCACTGGTACTGACAACATATCATATAAACATAATAATCGTGAAGTTATGATCCTACATACGGTGTACGCATCATTGCTACTTGCAAATGTGACTGATCAAAAGGTGATATGATTAATTGCTGATTTCATTCGGTGGTTGCTGGCGAGTTATAGCGACTGAACTGCTAATAATTATGTGGTCAGGTTGTGCAAACTGCTTGCATTTACATGCTTTCCACTTGACCAATTGGGTGCTTCTTGTTCAAACGATTCGACAGGTTTCTTGCATACGACATTCCAATGCACAGCAGCTTCCTCCTCCCCATTGCTCTGGAGAAACCGCCAGGGGAGGAACTTCTCTTGTCAAAATAGCTTCATCTTCATGGCTGCCCATCAGCTGCGTGTTTAGCTATACGTTTGGTCAATTTGTAACTATTACTTTCTGTTTACTGCTTCTTCTTCCATTTATTGGCGGATTCTGATTATTTCAATTTGCAAACCAATGTCAGCAGGAGGACTCAGATTGGCTAAATGTCTGATGGAGTAAATATGCTCACAGTTCGCAGGTTTGTCTGTGTGCTGCCTAGTACCAAAAGGGCCATGGCCCGGTATCGCTCCGCGGACCGACGGTTGGAGACCAATGATCTACAACACTCTTTTCAGTAAAAATGTCTTGTTCAGCTAGAAGCAGGACATGTCTCCTGTCTGCCACAGAGAAAAGGAGCAAAATTGAGTCACATTTGGACCACTGACTCAAGACGTATATTCCAAACATTGTGTGGACGAAATAGTGGACATGTCCATTTCTGCACCTCAAGATACAGATCACCATACCATGCCTCATAGGCCTAATTACTGGTCTCCAAAGTAACTGTTTGTGCATGTTCTGTCACCTGGAAAATAACAATCTTGTCTGCAGGAAGGGCTTATAAAGGAAGAGCAAATACTGTAGACTGGTATATGAGCAGTTTCCAAATGCTAAATATAAATGAATACCTAATTTAGATTCTTGTCTAAAATTAATCAAACTTTCATCTCGAATGCTGCAACACTGTATGCCCCGTGACCTCATCACCCGATCAAAAGCCGACATCAATGTGTAAAGCATATCACCACATGGGCTCAGTGAGATTTCAGAAAAACAATGTCTGTAAATCCATCCATCCAGGTCTTTATTTTCAAGAGCAAAAACGAAAGAAAAAAATTGGTGTATATAGATACCAACCAATACGAAATACTTCTATCATTATATTCTTTTCGGTCATATATCGCCCAGCCCTAACACATAGTGTATGGGACTTTATGGTATCAGCCACAAAGTCAGCAAATTCTCCTCACAAAATGAATGATAATGTTCGTTTACAATCAGAAGTCATTGTTCAGTCTTAATCTCATGAAATCTGGCTTCAACTGAAAAACGCTTGCTCTAACTCCAAGCAAAAAATTAAAAATCCTTCTTGTCTGATTTCCCCCACTTTCCATATTCAATATGTTGGTCATGTTTACATACAATTATGTGCCAAGGCTGGATCTATTTATTATATATTGTCTATGATTACCACATAATCAAGACGCAAGATTGTATTTAATCAGTGGAAATGTGTGTTAATAAAGTGTGCACCCACATAAGATGTGCGGTATTTATTTCAGTAATTTATGATAAATAATTATATCCAATAATTTCCAACATAATAATAATTGTTGGCCGAAGCAACTACTTAAAAGTTAGTTAGATAGCTGAGAAGAGAATTGACTGAAAGACATTTAAATTAAGTTTTGGGTTAAGCATTGACTTTTTAAATTTCCTGCCAAAAATTATTTAGCAGAATTTTTACACTTGTATAGTAGCCAACTGACACATGTAAAAAAATGATTATTAAAATTTTTCAGGGTGTAGTTGAATGAAATCACTGTTAGTGTCATCAGATAATTTGTATTATGAAAATGACAACTGCGAAAGAATCCATTGTATACATTATGTTGTGAGTAATCTTACATTTTTGTGAAGAAATACCGGAAACCACAAAATGTTAGCTCTTTCCATGTAATCACAAATGGTAAATTTAGTTGCGTATCTCAGTAGAGGTCATACGTTGCATCAGTCGTGTTTATGTTGCTTCCCTTGGTGAGACACTTCCAATGGGAGTTACCTACTGTACAAGAGCCAAGCAGCAAAATAGTCATTAACTCAGACAAACAGCCAATCATCCACCACAAAGATGACAGGCCCTTTTACACAAGAAATTAAGTGCTGCAGGATTAAACACACTGGGATTCTTTCCACATCACACCAGTGGACAGCTTCACACACACACAGACTTGTAGGGCCCCATTTACGTGCCCGGCGCAAGTCCAGCACAAAGTGCTGCCCAACTGTGGAGTTTTCTCTCGTTTGGTCCTTTTGTCGACGGGCTCAGGTAGAAAGGAGCATCTGTGCCATTGTGGGGGTTAGTGCTGTGCGATATCGAAAAAAAAAAAAAATCTATGACGATATTGGCCTTTTTATATTACAATAACGATGCACCAGTTATTCTATAAAAATATATATACAACACACTACGGCTGCTTAGGTTTTCCCACTTTATTTTGAAATGACATTACACAGACCTGTATCAAATGACAAATTCATCCTGTCATGCTGCTTTATAAAATTATTAAATGTAAACAGACACAAAGTAGCCTGTATATTTTTGCACAAATGTCTATATCAATCTAAAGAGGCAAAAAACATAATGTTGCTCACAGAAATTGATTTAAAAAAAATAAAATAAAAAGTTGAGCTTTACCATAAAGGTTGGGATGCCGTAACAATTCCTGTTTCACTTTGTGCTTCGCAATATTTTGTTTTAATTTTCTCTTCAGATGCTTATTAAATTGCTTGCTGATTTGTTGATCTAAGATGGATATGCTCTGCATGAACGTGGTTCCAGCGAGACCTCTGTGAAATGCACCCAGTCACACAAGCACTTTAAATTCAAATCTTTCACGATGACATTAGTTTATGTTAGCAATTAGCATGGCTTCTCCGGCTTTTCCCCCTGTGAAATAGATACTTACGTAAGACGTGTAACTTATTTGCCGCCATGGAGGCCAAATGATGGAGGCTGTGACTGCTGAGGTAGCAGCGAAACAGAAACATGTTTAGCATGCAGTAGTAGCCAGCCGAAACGCATTGCTCTACTTGCTTTCGCTAACTGCAGCTGTGTCTCACCTCGACTTGCCGACTACTCGGCTCCAGGTGATATAAGCAACCCACTGAATCTTTGTGGGACGCCCCCCCCCACACCCCCCTCCCCCCATTGATTATCGAAAAAATGTAAAAAATGCTATTCTTTGTGTTTTGATGAGGCTCAAAAGAGCTGCTATGTTTGTATAGTTTGAAGGAGTACCGGCATGCCTTGAGCAAATTTTTGGGGGTCAATAATTCTTTATAATTACAGGTGTGTTGTTGTCAAAACTGAGGTATTTGTTGAAGTGCATTCACCTACCTCATTGTTTATTAATTTTCATTGACTCTTAAGATTTAATTTTGCATCGTAGGCGTGTCATGTATGTGGACTATGTATTGTGATTCACGTCACTTCCTTGTACTGTTGTTCAGCCTGACACCTGGTGGCAGTGAACGCGGCTTAAGATTGATAAGTGAAAGCTTTTGCCCGTCAAACAAGCTTTTTCACAAATTAATTGTATGCAGTTTGCTGTAGATGAAAATGATGACACTACAGTCAAAAAACGACCCGAAAAAATGTTGTCTATCATCTTCGCAATATAAAGTGTATCTTCATTTTGCCAAGCTCCAGCGGGAATGAACACACCCGACTTATAGTACTTCCTGGCCAATGAAAGCGGCTCCACTCACTCCCCTTAAATTCAGCTCAGGAGATATGCGCACACAGTCTATGACATTGCGAAAAGCAGAAATAGACTCACTGGAGTCCATGCAGAAGATGAAGGCATGCAAAGTACGTTTGTAAGGAACTGCAAGCAGACCTTCACTTGCAGATGTTAAGTTGACCCAAGCATTCACAGAGCACCGCTGTGTCGTGGGTGCTTGAAAACCCGCCTTCCACCCCAATCATGCCCATGTGTGTGAATCCCTCACATGAGGGGAGTATTTTAAAAAATATAATAAACATCATTATAATAATAGTGTGTTCAATTAATGTATTTCTACAAAGATTCAGAGGGTTCAATGCATGCTGTTGTCATATTTGTGAATGAAATATGATGACATCGACCACACATATTAGCGAAGTACAGACTCCGTCTGTCTGTTATTCGATCAAATCCACCACCTACACCACAACTTAGACCTGCTTTAAGATGGTCAAAGGTCGAGTCTACTTTCTGTCGCCAAAATGTCAGGTCGGTGTGCTGCCGGAGTACCCCCCTGCATGGTGCAGCGTGGTCTGCCAAATTCACAAAGAAAGTAAACGAGAATTGCCTTGGCACAAAAATGAAGATATGCCAGTTTTTACGGCCAGTGAAGGCGCAGTGGTTTACACAAATGGAGCCCATAGGCTTTGGGAGATGGGGACTACTCACCTTCAGAGACATCCCACAACCAGAGTAAGTTGCTAAACATCCATCAAAATTATTTCTGGCTCAAATATAAAGTATTTTCTGCTACTGACTAAAACGCTGGCCACAAATATCCACACGTACACAAACACATCAGACCAATCTCCACCTAAGATCTATCTGGGACAATGATACCTGTGGAGGCACTTGCCCAGGTATTCAAATTCTGGCCTACCAGCTGCCGGTGGGACAAATGTCTCAGATCCAACACTAAAATCAACATGTAACATTAGAATGTGCATGGTTTCTACTTACTTATCTTTGTGGAGTGGTTGCATGAGAATAGAGGACAAAAAAAGAAGATAATGTAGATCTAATTTAGCATCACCCACAGCACCAAATTGGATGGAGATCATTTCCTATGGAGTCTAATTCCACTGTTTTCTATCTGTAAATACTGTACTTATACGGGCTCTCTTGTACCAGACTAAATGCATGGGTTGGTCACTCATATCTCACTTACAGGGGCTGTTTTGAGAGATCATCTTTGACCACCCTTCTTTGGACTAACTAACTGTTTGATTTTGTTGGGTCAATCAGGTATAATCTGTGGGGATTATCAGATATTATTTTAAAATAGGATTCAACGGCCAGCGATTAAATGATCAGAGCCAATCTGCATGAAAAGCAAAATATTTTCATCACAGGTTTTAGTTTGAAGAGAATTTGATGACATTATGAGCTTTTGTGTATTTCTTACTTAAAAATACTTGATTTTGTGTGTTGATCGGGTAACCAATTCATCTCCAAATGTAAAGGCCTAAAAGTGAAAAAGTTATACTATTTACTTAAACAGAGCAGTAGAATTACAGGAAATTCCAATTTGAGATGATTTCCTGTTTTATCCTCTTAAATGGCACATTGACCAGATAGTTCTCACAGATCCTATTTTGTGATACCACTTCCTCAGTTTTGAGTCACTGACACGTCTATATCAGTCCAGTATGAGGACACAAAGTAGCACTTTCCACATATACTTTAATTAATGTAATAATGGGGGGGGGGGTAGATCAGGTATACAGACGTGTTGGCACAATTTAAAAATTCATTTTGTAGTCAATGACAATGGGAACTGTATTGGAGAACTACAATCCAAGTACCGGTGGTTATGATAAAAGTTATTTGCTGTGGTTGTTTTTTTGTTTTGTTTTGTTTTGTTTTTTTGTGCTTCTATTTTCTTGGCTGACTTGTAGGGATGGTTGTGAATCTGAACACAAATTTGACAAAAAGTGCATCTATAATTTCCATCCATCCATTATCTGAAATGCTTATATACTCACGAGGGTCGCGGGTGTGCTGAAGCCTATCCTAGCTGTGTTCCAGCAGTCGGGGGTGGGGGGACACCCTACTGGTTGCCAGACAATCGCAGGGCACATATAAACAAACAACCTTTCACACTCTCAATCACAACTTGGGACACGGTGCATGTTTTTGGAATGTGGGAGGAAACCGGAGTACACTGAGAAAACCCATGCGGGCACAGGGAGAACACGCATACTCCACATCGGAAGGCCAGGGCCGGAAATCAAACCCATGACCTTCGTACTGTGTACTGATGCCGCATGTTTAATTTATGCCTGTAATTTCTCCAGTTGATTTACAACAATCCCAAGGTACAAAATAATGCCGACAAACAGTACCACACCAGACCACTCTCCTTGCCCGGAACCACATCACACCACCTCCTCCGTTGCTTTTCCGTTACAACAGGCGTGGGGTGCAATGGGGGCAAGCTCAATTGAACTGTGCGAGCCTGCGCTGCGCAGTGCACACTTGCACTCGCAGCATGTATGGTTCTGACATAACATTTCACGAGTGGCGAGTCTCGGGCCACTGTTTCTGAATTGCCATTCCATGATGTGGTCGCTGCATAAAATACAGTCGCCGGCCGCGGGCACAGCCAGACACAGCCACACAATGCCAGGCCACCCTCAAGGCAAAAATACAATATATCCAATTCACGCATTTTGTGTTTAACATGAACACTGAACCATATTTACAATTTCATATGACCATGGATGAAATAGCGCAAGAGATTTCGCAAGCGGCATGCAAAGCTCACTGCCAGCACTCATTCTTTCTGAACGGCCCATTGTCATTCATTTCACCTCTCCGAGTCAACAGTTCATCATCTTCACTCTTAGGTGTCCGCGCAAAGCTGCTATCCCTGAGGAATGCCTTGTTTTTCTTGCCAACCAGATATGCCACAGACATTCATGTCTGCAGTTGCAGTGCAGGTTATAAAATGTGTATTGGCGATATAAAGTGTCTGTGAAGGCACGCGCCAATAACTGCCTGCATCAGTTAGCGTGTGCATAGTTGCTTGAGCCACACAAGAAGGAATGGCTCGGCAGCTGCCCTTCGCGTCAAATTCAGGTATTTCAACAGGAAATACGCAAATTCAACTATTTTCATCATGAACACGTTTGATATTATTGAACTGAAAAAGAAAACCACTGTAAAACACAGTCCAAAGAACTAAAATGGAAAATTATTTAATGTCATCATTATTTGTTTGTTTGTTCATTTATTTATTTTTACTCTTCGCATGCAGAGGAGTGTCTGCCTGCTAGTCAAGGCTTTGAAATCACAGATTTCATTTGGACAAAACCTTGCGGGCTAAGCTGTATGCTAGGAGAAGCTTTTTGGGCGAGTGGTGCCTAAATGTTTGTTTTGGAGCTGGTGGGTACGTAGCCACGTAATGATTTCACCGGCACCAGCATAATATACGGGAAGAGAGGTGAATTGTCCACCAAACCATATCAGGAACTGCATAAACATTCAAACATGTCTGTTTTGAGTCACTTAACTAAATGAGGGCCAGGAGGAGGAGGAGGAGGAGGAGGAGAAAGAGGGGCCTGGGGCATTGGTAAATTTGTGAATTGATCACTCTAAATTGTGTGTAGGTGTGATTGATATTTGATGTATGGGTAATATTTTAGATGCCCGGTTAGCACATCCAAATCACAGTGCAGAGGTTGTGTGTTTAAATCCGGGCTTCAGCATTCCTGGGTGGTGTTTGTATGTTCCCCATGTGCCTTCTCCCACATTCCAAAAAAATGCATAGTCGGGTCATTGATGACTCTAAATTGTCCATGTCTGTCAATGTTAATTATTTATGCCCGGAAACTGGCTGGCAATCAGTTCAGGGTGTACTCTGTGTCTCACCCGAAGACAACTAGGACTTTGAAGATAAATTGTTCAGAGAAAGGATGGAAGGATTTTTTTCACAAATCTATATTATTTGTTACACAATCTTGAGTGCTGAAAATGGATGGCTCTCTTTGATAATGCAATGTTAATTGTTGAACAAACACGTTTTTTTTTTTTTTTGGTCCCCTGAAAAGTGGAGGTTGTGGTGGAAACACAGATTCCGTCCGACACTACCAATATGTATAAAATGTCCGTCAGATATCAAAATGCTCTAGATGCAACTGATAATAGAGAAAGTCATTGAGATTTTTTTTTTTTTTAATATTGATGAACGAAGAAAAAAATTGGCTGAATTATAAAGGACAGTTTTTTCATCCAGCCCAGAATGGCAGTACGTTGTACCTTTAAGTTACTGTTATAAATGCTGAAAGTAATCAACAAGCTACTACTACGAGTCCTACAAAAATAAAAAACAAACAAAAAAACCCCAACAAAAATGAGTTTCATTTACTATCAAACACCTCATTTATGACAAAAAAAATTCCAAAAAGAAAACATGACAACCAAACTCGGCACTGAACATAAGCTCTTTTTTGTTGGAGGAAAGGGAAATAACAAATGTTAATCATTTCTTGGGTAAGTGCTTATTGACAAAAAAAAAAAACAAACTCATGGAAAAATATAAGAAAATATTGACATAAAACAGTGGTGGTCACTACTAGTGGGCCTTGCCTAGGGCTTTCTCTCCCCAGCGATCATCCTCACATCTGGATACAATGTGGGAACAGGGCATTGAGGCCAAGGGGATAGCTGAAGGGAGGGTATAAGTGGGCTAGGGGAATTCTTTAGAAAAGATTTAAGAGCCAGTGGAAATGGTGGTGGTGCTGATGGTGGATGTGGAGTTATGTGTGTTGCAGTAGAGGTGAGGAATTGGGGTGGGGGTGGGGGGGTCTACCAAAAGGCTCCCTGTCTTTGGTCTCTTCTTTCCTGTGTAGTTGACTGCAAGGCCCCCAAGCTACAGACAGACAGGCAGCTGGGAACTGGGGTGAGTAGAAAAAAACAGCCCCCAAAACACAATCTGGGAGCTAAAATACAGCTTTCGTACATGCGGTAGCATAGGAAACAACATCAGGTACAATAGGCAGGTGACGTTGTACTTGATGAGCCAAAATTGTACACTAAGGGCTGTTAGCCACATGGCTCTGTTGTTTGAAAGCAAAGCCTGATGTGTAAAAAAAATGTGTATGTTTACTTCTCATTTTTGCTTCCAGAAAAACATCATAATTAGTCATAATGCTATATTGAGAGAAGACATTTCAAGACCAAGAGTGGTCGAAAAGACACAGGTGAAACCAATGAGACAAGAGTGAATATATCATTTTTGAGCCACTATAATTAAAAGTCCAGCTTAAGTATTAATTATTTTACACATACTGTACATATCTTCTAAGTAGAACGTAATAGTTAAGCTAGATTCTATTTGGCTGGCAGGACTTTTTCTGTCAGACTAAGTTGTGCTGGGTCCCTCTCTGCCCTTCTATTATATGGTGTTCCACAGTGGTCTAATTTGGGGCTCTTGCTGTTTTCGTTGTATCTGCTGACCCTAGGTTCCATCCTATGAAACCATGGTATTTCTTTCCACTGCTATGCGGATAGCAGCTAGATCAAAACCCGACTGAGCAAAAAGGATGTGTCCTCCTTAAGACCACTTTTGTCAGGTCGAGAGGAAATTAAAGCCTGGATGTCACTGACTTTCTTACATTTCAATGAAAAGAAAACAAAAGTTGGTGGCCTGGTTGTCCAGTGGTTCGCGTGTCGATCTCACAGTGCAGACGTGCCGGGTTCAATTCGAGCTCCAGTCTCCGTGTGTGGAGTTTGCCTGCATGGGTTTTCTCCGGGGACTCCGGTTTCCTCCCACATTCCGACAACATGCATGGCAGGCTAATTGAACACTCTAAATTGTTCCTAGGTGTGAGCGTGGATGGTTGTTCGTCTCTGTGTGCCCTGCGATTGGCTGGCAACCGGTTCAGGGTGTCCTCCCCCTACTGCCCGAAGACAGCTGGGATAGGCTACGGTTTCCAGGGGTGGATGGAAATTACTGACTCGGTGTGGCGACCCCTGAATAGGGACGTGCCGAAAGGAGAAGAAGAAGAAGAAGATTGATGAACGAAGAAAAAAATTGGCTGAATTATAAAGGACAGTTTTTTCATCCAGCCCAGAATGGCAGTACGTTGTACCTTTAAGTTACTGTTATAAATGCTGAAAGTAATCAACAAGCTACTACTACGAGTCCTACAAAAATAAAAAACAAACAAAAAAACCCCAACAAAAATGAGTTTCATTTACTATCAAACACCTCATTTATGACAAAAAAAATTCCAAAAAGAAAACATGACAACCAAACTCGGCACTGAACATAAGCTCTTTTTTGTTGGAGGAAAGGGAAATAACAAATGTTAATCATTTCTTGGGTAAGTGCTTATTGACAAAAAAAAAAAACAAACTCATGGAAAAATATAAGAAAATATTGACATAAAACAGTGGTGGTCACTACTAGTGGGCCTTGCCTAGGGCTTTCTCTCCCCAGCGATCATCCTCACATCTGGATACAATGTGGGAACAGGGCATTGAGGCCAAGGGGATAGCTGAAGGGAGGGTATAAGTGGGCTAGGGGAATTCTTTAGAAAAGATTTAAGAGCCAGTGGAAATGGTGGTGGTGCTGATGGTGGATGTGGAGTTATGTGTGTTGCAGTAGAGGTGAGGAATTGGGGTGGGGGTGGGGGGGTCTACCAAAAGGCTCCCTGTCTTTGGTCTCTTCTTTCCTGTGTAGTTGACTGCAAGGCCCCCAAGCTACAGACAGACAGGCAGCTGGGAACTGGGGTGAGTAGAAAAAAACAGCCCCCAAAACACAATCTGGGAGCTAAAATACAGCTTTCGTACATGCGGTAGCATAGGAAACAACATCAGGTACAATAGGCAGGTGACGTTGTACTTGATGAGCCAAAATTGTACACTAAGGGCTGTTAGCCACATGGCTCTGTTGTTTGAAAGCAAAGCCTGATGTGTAAAAAAAATGTGTATGTTTACTTCTCATTTTTGCTTCCAGAAAAACATCATAATTAGTCATAATGCTATATTGAGAGAAGACATTTCAAGACCAAGAATGGTCGAAAAGACACAGGTGAAACCAATGAGACAAGAGTGAATATATCATTTTTGAGCCACTATAATTAAAAGTCCAGCTTAAGTATTAATTATTTTACACATACTGTACATATCTTCTAAGTAGAACGTAATAGTTAAGCTAGATTCTATTTGGCTGGCAGGACTTTTTCTGTCAGACTAAGTTGTGCTGGGTCCCTCTCTGCCCTTCTATTATATGGTGTTCCACAGTGGTCTAATTTGGGGCTCTTGCTGTTTTCGTTGTATCTGCTGACCCTAGGTTCCATCCTATGAAACCATGGTATTTCTTTCCACTGCTATGCGGATAGCAGCTAGATCAAAACCCGACTGAGCAAAAAGGATGTGTCCTCCTTAAGACCACTTTTGTCAGGTCGAGAGGAAATTAAAGCCTGGATGTCACTGACTTTCTTACATTTCAATGAAAAGAAAACAAAAGTTGGTGGCCTGGTTGTCCAGTGGTTCGCGTGTCGATCTCACAGTGCAGACGTGCCGGGTTCAATTCGAGCTCCAGTCTCCGTGTGTGGAGTTTGCCTGCATGGGTTTTCTCCGGGGACTCCGGTTTCCTCCCACATTCCGACAACATGCATGGCAGGCTAATTGAACACTCTAAATTGTTCCTAGGTGTGAGCGTGGATGGTTGTTCGTCTCTGTGTGCCCTGCGATTGGCTGGCAACCGGTTCAGGGTGTCCTCCCCCTACTGCCCGAAGACAGCTGGGATAGGCTCCAGCACCCCCCACGACCCTTGTGAGGATAAGAGGAACAGAAAATGGATGGATGGATGGATGCAAAACAACAGTTATGATGTTTGGCCCCAGTGGCCATTGTACATTCCATACCATTGACCTGGGTCCCCTGGAGGGCTAGATCACTGTCATGCACTTTATTTTGGAGTCACCCAGTCATCTCTTATGCGTCTCCAGTTGGTCCAAAATGCTCCTGCTCGCCTACTAACTGGAGTTCATAAGAGGGAGCACATAACCCCAATTCTGGCCTCCCTTCATTGGCTCCCTGTACATTTTAAAGTTCATTTTAAGATAATTCTATTTGTTTTCAAATCTTTAAATGGCCTCACCCCAGCATACCTCTCTGAGCTCCTCTACCCTTACACGCCTGCCCGGTGCCTCGGGTCTGTGGAACAGATGCTTTGAGAGGTGCTGAGGACTAAGCGGAGCCTCAGAATGATGGAGTCCTTCTCTCTGGAATAACCTTCCGTTAAATGTTAGGCAAGCCCCCTCTCTGTCCATTTTTAAAATTTGTTTGAAGACATATCTTTATTCTTTGGCTTTCGACTCAACATGAGACTGACACTGTTATATTGTTTTCTGGTGTCTACTGTATGCTTTGGTATCAATAACTTGTGTTTTAATTTACTCTTTTCATAGTCTTTGAAGTTGTATGATTGTTATTTTATGCTTTATATAATGTGCTTCATTATAGCTGCAGCTGTTGTGAAATGTGAAATATAAATAAAGTTGCATTGTATTGTATAAGCTTCACTAAGACTACGTTCACACTGCAGGATGTGATGCACAATTTGGATTTTTTGTTAAAACTGATTTTTTCATGTACTCCATCACATTACTAAAAGCTATGTGACTTCTAATGTGAATGCAATACATGCGTGATGTGAATGCATGCGCACAAAACACTATGTCAGGTGACGGGCATAAAAACATAAAAAATTTAAAAAGACTTCACATGGCGCATGACTTTACGGAAGTAAATGTGGTCCCATGTTGTAGGCTAGGGGCTGATTTGTGTTATCTCATATTGCCAGAGTACTGAGGTGGGAGGAGAAAAAAATGTTTTGGGGATATGAGGTAACACTCATTGATCTCCTCAACAAATGGAGACATCGAATAAGAAGATTTCACGTCTCAACTCAACTCAACTGTATTTATAGAGCACTTTCAAACAGCCATTGCTGCATACAAAGTACTGTACATGGAGCAACTAACATATATACAACAATAAAGCAATAATCAGTAACAAAGATGGTAGTAGGCACCAAACAGTAAAACTAAGATCAAATCTGAGTCATGCTGAGTCTTTGCCGTCCTTGCCGATGCATGATAAATGAACCGTCTGCGTGGCTGAATTCCTCCTATCACTACAAAATGTCCACTTGATGTTTCATGTTTCAAGTGGGGGTTAAATTCAAAAACTAAAATGTTAAGACATCGGCTCTAGCAACTCCCCACGACCCTGTTCAGGATAAGCGGTGTTGAAAATGGATGGATGGATGTTAAGACAACAACTGCAACTCAAAACAACCTTGCAGATCCGTGAACAATGTCAGTAGTATCCCGAGTGCTCGCTCCCCTGCCCACACGGAGGAAATATTGGGCTGTGTGTAGATGAGCATTCATACTGCAGACGTGTCGCATATATATCTGATTTATAGCCACATACGTAAGAGTTTCAGGTCGGATTTGAAAAAAAAATGTACTGGTCACACTGCATGAAAGAAGCTGATATGTATCACAGATGAGCAAAAAGCAAAAAAAAATTAATTGAGATTTTTGGATTCCTTTACAATGGAATGGCTGAATGAGGCCCAATTTTTTGTTCACATGCTATCCCATATACAGATGCACTCATGCGTGCACACATTCACTAAAAAGCATCGTGGCAAGGTTACGCTGACATCAGGGGCTAACGATTAGTTCTTCTGCGGACTGAATGATTAGCTGCAGTAGCCTGGAGACATTTCCAGCTTGTTTCCCTAAGTTAGTCAGACAGGCAACATCATTGGCCTTCAATGTGCACTACAATCACACTGTTACTAGCCCAAATAAACGACAGTTGATTGAAGGACTATTGGGAAGAGACAGTGTGGCCTTTGCTCTCTCTCTCTCTCTCTCTCTCTC
>NW_017806059.1:1441247-1445320 GCF_001891065.2 Hippocampus comes | reverse complement strand
TCTCTGTGTGGGTGTGTGTGTGTGTGCGTGAGTGTAGTGATTTTCATATTTAAATATAGTGACTATAGTAGTAGTACAAGTAGTTTTAAAAGTTGGGCATGTACCGGTATGCAAATGTGTATGAATGGGTAATAGCAAGATATTCTTTAAACATAATGTAGTAATGATATCTGGTCTGGAAAACTTTGCAACTAGCTCTTCAACACTTGAAGCATGATACCTGTGTTCTTACAGTGTTCAACAGTTGCCAAATTAAACCATAAAGTTGTCTTGTTCGTTATGGGCAATGGTCAGCTTCAATCACGCTACACATACTTTTTTTAATATACGGTGTCAAAGCAAGGTACAGTCATACTAGTTGTGAAATCTGCATTCCCACATTGCAAAAACAGTTGTGTAGAAATTCGTCTGCGTGTGGAGAACAACTATGGGTCTGTGAATTGTTATCAGGGGCATGGTGCCTGCTCCATATAAAAACGGACTTGAGGTTACTTTTGTTGTGATTTTGCTTTATGAAGCCGTTGTAACGGATGCGTGCACACTTTGTGTGTGTGTGATTGGCTGGCACCCAGTTCAGGGTGTCTGCCCCCTCTCACCCGAAGACAGCTGGGACAGGCTACGGCATGCACACGTCCCTCATGTGGGTAAGCGGTTCAGGAAATGAATGGATGGGTATTCAAAGACAATGAACTCAGTTAGAATATCGGTGTGTGTGTGTGTGTGTGTGTGTGTGTGTGTGTGTGTGTGTGTGTGTGTGTGTGTGTGTGTGTTGATCATCAGAAATATTCCACACCTCCTCAACCATTTTTTTTCACAAACTATATTTGATTGCTAATTACGAATAACTGTTTCTGATATATCCAGAGACGTACATGAAGACTAGTCAAGTCAAGTCACATTTATTCTTACGTATAGCCCTTAATCACAAACAATCTCAAAGGGCTTCACATGCCCAAAGTTGACAAATATTAACGACATCCCCTGACCTTAACCCTCAGGAGGGCAAGGAGAAACTTAAAAAAAAAAAACACCTGGGGAAAAATGAGACACCTTGAGAAGGGGCCGCAGATAGGAGAATCCCCCTTCCAGGATGACCAGGCTGCAATGGATGCCGAGTGGGCAACATTTGGCACAATATTGTATGATACAATGTTAGTTTGAATTATATAAAAGTCAATTTGACAAGATGAAAACGCTGCCGAGAGAAGCCTTTGGAGAGGTGGTTCTGACTCTGTACCTGGCCCAGTTAGTCAATGAAGAAATCTTCATAGCAGCACCTCAGAGTGGTCGACCCAGCTCTTGTCAATCTTAAATGCTTTTCCATGGCAGAAATCTATAATCCACGGTGGATGTCATGACTGTTTATTTGAGGTGACTTGGATATACTGTATCGTAATCACAGCTGGCCCTTCAACATTTTTCCAATAGTGCTACATTTGTAGTACAGTATGACTACATCCTCTGCTGGCCAACACTGTGTCTCAACTGTCTGTATCTGTGAAGTTAATGGTAAACGGTGATGCATAAAAACTGTAAAACTGTCTAAAACTGCGATGAAACGGCCAATGGTAACCTCACTTTTGATACTTACATCTTCTCAAACAATAAACTGGTTATACAGGAGATGAAAACACTAGTGGGAAACCTCATTTTTTTATCACGAGGGTCATTTGTTGATTGTTTAAAAATGTCAAGTATGATTATTAACAGCAACAAAGCAGCAGATGCTGAAAAGAAGGAGCCTCTCTGCTTAATAATCTGTTCCTCCAACCCCCACTCACCCTTCATGCCCTCTGGGCTACTATGCCTTTGGATTAAGTTTAGGTCCCACCATGTCACATGGCCCATCGTCACTCCTTCTAAATGCATGGACTTGTCTGCACCCACTTATTGAACAAGAAAAACAACAGAGCAAAATGTAATGTCTTTCATCGGTATGCTCAGAGGTGCTAAAGATATAAAATAATAATGACATCATTGAGTGGCTCATCATTTTGAACATAAAAAAGATCAAAGAGACCAAATTATACGAAAAGCTTTTCTCTAAAACATTGTGTCACCTTGTTCTTGTAAAAATATGTGAATGACGATGAATTTGTGATCAGGAAAGTACCTGAAAAAATGTATTGCTTTCCGATGTTTTTTTTTCCCCAGGAACACCAATACAGGGTTTAAATAAGATAATACGAATGAGCGTGTGTGTGTGTGTGTGTGTGTGTGTGTGTGTGTGTGTGTGTGTGTGTGTGTGTGTGTGTGTGTGTGTGTGTGTGTGTGCAAAGCAGTGGCTCAATCGTGCAAGTCTTCGACAGTGACATCTGGACTGGATGAGGGGCGCTGTTCCTTCCCCGAGCCGCTCTCCCCTTCTATCTCTCTCTTTCAATGCCTGACCACAGCCACGTGGTTCTCCCCCAGCTAAGCTTATTTCTCTTCTTTAATCCTGCAGCAATCACCGCAACAATGCCATGGGCTTGTCATAGATGCCGGCAAAAATCTATTAACGATCATCACTATGTCAATGAAAACTGATTAGCACTGTTAATACATGTTTTACATTCAATTGGCAGCTTTGTGGTCACGATTGCCATTTCACTGGATGTGTATGACAGAAAATCAGCAGTGGTGAATAATGCAGATTGAATAATAGTTAATTGAATAATAGGGTTGGATGTTTTAATTTGCCATTATAGATTGGTTTCTTGAGCAAATGTCATTTTATACCATCTAGAAACAAAAAGTATTGCTCGTCACAGGCGAACAAAGAGCTCCAAATCTCCTTGCAGCACAACACAGGCTCATCCTTTGAAGCTGTCCCAGTTTCAAACAAACAGAACACTGATAAACGAGATTGATACTTAGCAATTCTCATCAGATTATTAGCCGCTCAGTAAGGGACACCTCCTGTTCATTAATTACCACTGCATATCGAATACATGTGAGCAGCACTACATTACCGTACCTATTGTCAGTCTCACTGGAGTGAGACAATGTTTTAGGCAGGCGAGTTATTCCAGTGGGGTTATTTGTCGAGTGGAGAAGTGTTCAAACTGCACCTGTGTCAAATTCACACCCACACTAATATTCAGATGGTGTTGGAAAGCACCAGCATAAGTTAAATAAGCATTGGTCACTTTAAACATACTTCCCTGTCATCAGAGCGGTTAACGAGACATCCCGGTAAAAGTAAAAAACCATGAAGTAAGAGAATAATCAAATGGCTGTTATGTTACATAATTATCTTGCAGCGGATGCAAATAAAACTGCATCAACACGGTTAGCTCCAGTAATGCTTAAATTCTGAGTAAGTGGTGCTCTGTTCAACGAAAACCAACATATGAGTGCCAAAAACATTGCATGTGCTATTTTTTTGTTCTCAACCATTTAACAACGACATATTGACCAAAACCGTGTTTCCAGAATGTGGCCCTATTTCCTAATTGATGTTGTGGTTTATTGTTTTGCATTTAATTACACAATCGGGAATGTGTAAAAAGCTGATAGGATAATAGGGCCTATTGAACAGAAATATAACTGTGACAGCACATTTGGTAATGAATAAACAACACTGCTACTATTATTATCATTTGATTTTTTTTTTCTTTTAATGAGTCATCTGTTTCAAGCAATACCGAATCCAGTAATTGCAGCAAAGCTGATTTCTTCCCTTTAAAAAAAAAAAAAAAAAATTGCAACCTCTCCAGTTGTACTCTTACTGTGCCCCCTTAGAGCAGGGGTCCCCAAACTTTTTTGCCCCACGGACCGGTTTAAGTCAGACAATATTTTCAGGGACCGGCATTTAAGGTGTGGCGGATTAATACAACAAAATAATATGGTATGAGCTGCATGAAAACTGTGGTGTTTTCGAAATACAATAATAAACACAAGGAGCGTCTAATCTGGTCGCAACACTCTTATCGCTCTGGTAATGTTTAATGCCTTCAAAATACGATACAACGCAAATTCAAAGTGCATGAAAATGACGACTCACCACAGCCCCGAGCTTGATTTTCTGCAATCAGACAGTCCCATCTCGGGGTAATAGGAGACAATGACACCTCAAGTGTGTGGTTTATGTC
>NW_017806059.1:1421528-1441076 GCF_001891065.2 Hippocampus comes | reverse complement strand
TTTTTCAAAATAAAACATATTTCGTATTCCGAAATAAATAAAACGGAAATAAGGCAAGTTCTTTCTGTGCGGCCCGGTACCAAATGCCCTGCGGACCGGTACCGGTCCGCGGACCGGCGGTTGGGGACCCCTGCCTTAGAGGACACTCTAGTCCCAAACCACTGTAAATTTCGCCCGAACGCATTGTTGACAATCTTAGTAGTTGTAGTTCTGTTCATATTACCTGTATCAAATAATTTTGTTGGTTGGTGAATGTAATCTGTCTTTTAACTCTTTCAGGCTTACAGTGGACATCTTATCATGTTATCAGGTTACAGGGTGCATGGAAGGGTTAATTAAAGACACTTCCCCAAAAAGCGACATTATTATTCATGTATGTTATTTTTCTGTGTGTATGGCAAATGCAATTACTCTCTCGCTGAGTCTCGCATCTGGCTGTTTTTTTTTTTTGTTCATCAAGGCCTTTGGGAAGTCTCCTGTTTTCACTTCTAAAACGCTACAGTAATTTACCCAGACAATTCATTGGCGTAAGTCATCAAAGAAACAATGCTGAGAATATGAGCGACCCACTTTGTCTTGCCTCATGCATGCTGGTATGAGCAAAATGAGCCAAGTCATTGTTTGTTCAGACTAAGTTCATTTTAGTGGATTCCTTGCCCCACTGTTTAAGATAATTCCAGGGCAAATGTTCAACTTTTATCCACATTGACTAAACAATAGTAGTATTATCAACACTTGAGCCCAACACAAAACATTCCTCACTCCCCTCCCTGCCAGCAAGGGCGAAGACTAAAATGTGCCTGTGTCTGAATCCCCACAGCAGCACCTCCCCTGCTACCCAACAACTCCAAACCCGCTGCAATAATAATCCTCTGATTACTACATCAATTTCTTGTACCCTAATTTCGACAGCAATGTGGCTTTACTACCTGACTTCCCTGTCGTGTTTGGTTTTGTCTACAGTGAAGGGGGGGGGGGGTTGCAAGAAGAGGGCACAGATGTGACCTAAATAAAGAGATTAACTATCCACCTGTTACTGCAGTTTCCAAAATTTGCCAAGTAGGAAAACACACAGGACAAGTTGAGGGAGGGGGGCGGGGGGGGGGTCTTTTATTATTTAATCCATGGTCTTGGTGTTACTAGGCTAACACAGTGCGATTGCCCTTTAAGAGTGGAAAACCCCATGATGCAGCAGAGGATGAATGCCATCACTGCAAAACAGACAGCAGACCCTGCATCATAATTGGGTTGCGAGAGTTATGTGGTGCATATTTTCCTTAGATGATTTTGAAGTGTCAGAGGGGAATTGTGCAAGTGTGTCAACATGTATGGTTTAAGTAGATAGCATTACTTCATTGTATCTGAACACACTTATTCACTGTTTTTCACTTTTATTGAAGTCACAAAGAATTTCAGTGTTGTCCAATATTACCTGAAGAAGGCTGCTGCACAATAGTTGCAGCACAAAAGCTTGGCAAATGGAAACCTACCCAAAATTCAAATTTGTCAATGCAGCAGTTCTGCATTACATGTAACGCAAACTATAGATACTGATTTTGCGCACTGTACACTGAGTAAGAAGAAGCTGTAAATTACATCAACATCGACAGCTGTCTTCTTAAGCAATGTGCAAATATACCATATTTTCTGCACTATAAGGAGCTTTGGAGTATAAGGCACACCTTCAATGAATGGCCTATTTTAAAACTGTATTCATATACAGTATAAGGCACACCGCATTATAAGACTCAGAATAGAAGCTACAATAGTGGCTGTGATTGCGTTATGCATCAACTAGATGGAGCTACGCAAAAGGGAATACAAAACAATCCCGCTTTATTTAGTGCTTTCACAACTGCTGCAGCTGTAAAACAAAGCACTTTACAGAACATTTAAAATACTACGTAAAAGAAACTAAAATATTGATCCATATATAAGGCGCATCGGATTATAAGGCGCACTTGTCAGCTTTTGAGAAAATTGAATGTGCCTTATGATGCCGAAATTATGGGTAATTATTTTTTGTTTTCAGTTTCAATTTGTCAACCAGAGATCACATATTGTATTCAATCTAGTCATGCAATGGGGGACATATACTTCAGGATTGCACTTAAGTAGAATGCTCATTTGTATCTCGGTTTATTGACGTGTTGAGTAACTTTCACTTTTAGACCACTACATTTCCTAAATAAATGAACTGTATACTTTTACTCTGACCTATTTCTCCTAACCATCTTAGTTGCTTGTTACTCTGAAAATCTGAAAAAAAGTGTTTGTTGTCGTAACGCCTGTAAGGTATAGCACAAAGCAGAATAGTCCTGCCTTTACTAATGAGGTGGGGATACTGGTAGGGAGGAGGGCATGAAAATGAGATGCAGGTAACAAGAAAGTCTTTACACTGGCAGTGTGTGTTGCTTTCTGTTCCCTCTTTCTGACTTGAGGCCAGCAGATGTCAGTGGTGCTAATAAGCCAACAACCACATCTTTAACTCCTGACACTTCAGAAGTAAACAAAATAAATAAAAATAACATTTAAACAAAGAAAAACAATCAAAATTAGAACCACTTATTAAAAAAAAGTTCAATCATACTTCCAATATTTACCGGAGTTATCTTTAATGTCGTAAAAATGACTGTTAATAGTTATATTCTGCAAGGTGACTTTAACCCTTTCAGGGACAGCGGTTACTACAGTGGACAGTTTTTCATGTTATCAGGTTACAGGGTGCATGGAAGGGTTGATTTCACCAAAGTTATTTCTGGTAAGTAACTTGTACTTTGAATCAATGATCACTTTCAGGTGCTTTATACAAGACTGCATACAAGTCAACAAAATGGGGAAAAGGTGCGGGTTGCATGTGATGGGTGCATGACATTTTGCTTCGGAGTGAAACATATGCAATAGTTACTGGACACTCACAACGTCTGAAAGAAAAGTTCACACCAATATTACCATGGATATCGATTTTGGAGGCTTGATATAGTAAAAATCCACAAAGGTAAATGACTCAGTTGATAGTGATAAAGGCACAAAGTAGTAATGAGTAATGAAAACAGAAGTGAGTGATGCCATTCAGCAAAGGAGTTGTCGCTGTGGAATGTGAGCCTCCATTCATTCATATGGGTTAAACATGCATTTCTACCATCACAAAGCCCTGCCTTGTCCTCATTGTCACATTGACACATCAGTAAAACACTGTCTTGGACACACACAAACACACACACACACACACACACACACACACACGCACACACACACACACACACACACACACACACGCACACACACACACACACACACACACACAAACACACACACACAAAACAGATATTAACTGTGTAAGAAAATGTCAACCAAAAAAAGTACAGGGACAAAATGTGTTTGTGTAAGTTTGTGGGAGAATGGGGGTGGGAGTGTGGGGGGGTAACTTAACAAAAGTCAAGTCTGTGGAAAAGATAGAATCATAACAGAGTTGAAAGTTCATGATAAGCACAGGGGGTGTGAAGCACACAAGCTTCTGCACAACAGTTCCACAGACTTAACCGGAATGTGTGTTTATGACAACAATGGAAGACAACGTCAAGCGTCATTTAGGTCCACAAAACATTGTTCTTTCAATTCTTTATACAATGGCATTGATTTTCAGTCATTACTCAACTTGTAAACACAAAAAGGATAATGTGCCTTTCTTTTACGACAGTCTCTAGTCTGCACTAAGCTTAACAAGCACTGTGCTAAGGAGGCACCAAGGAAAACAACATTGCTGAAAAACAATGTGTCTATTGTCTTTTTTATAAAGTGAATCACATTTAAGGATCTAAAACATCCCAATCTAGTGTTCTTCACATTTTCCATTAAGCTTTGGTGACTAAACATGACCACTGTCATTGACTCGGTCACCTTGGCTACGATAAATCATAAATTACTGCTGTGTCGTGTGACTGGTGAGTATGTGATTACACAGTGAGAGCATCTGGCTGTCGATGGAAGAAAAAAATAATACCAAATAGTGTCTGAGGTCTACGTGTAATCCTGCCTTCAAAGTTACAGTCTCCCTCCTCCTTCCGCTTTCTCTTTACAGTGAAGGAAATAAATACTTCTCTGTTTTCACATCAAGAACAGGTAAAGGAGATCACAAATAAATACGGACATGGAGGAGGTTACTTGAATTGTGAAAACGTAATAGAGGCGATATGTGCCTCTACCTAAAACTCGCATAAGTAATTGCAGTTTTGGTTTTGACTGCGTGTAAATGGGCGCCGCGTGTGTGCGTGCGTGTCATAAAGGCAACTAGTATTCAACAAAAATTCCAGCAACATGAAAATTGGACACGCCTAGATTCTTGATCACTCATGTTAGATAAACTGTAAAAAAAAAAAAAAACATCCAGTGAGACTGCTTTGGCACGCATTAACGCGCACAAGCACGTATGTGCACAAGCTCTCTCTCGCTTTCCCTTCCTATGGTTTACATAACAATTATGATAAGTCTGCCCCCCGAGGGAGGATGGCTGCATAAAGAGTATCTTTAATCGTTAATAAGACCTTTACATTTATTTTTAACTTGACCTAATGCGTCTGCTCCCTTCTGTCGGTATGCTCAATTGCTCCAAATATATAACTCAAATAATACCAAATAGTGTCTGAGGTCTACGTGTAATCCTGCCTTCAAAGTTACAGTCTCCCTCCTCCTTCCGCTTTCTCTTTACAGTGAAGGAAATAAATACTTCTCTGTTTTCACATCAAGAACAGGTAAAGGAGATCACAAATAAATACGGACATGGAGGAGGTTACTTGAATTGTGAAAACGTAATAGAGGCGATATGTGCCTCTACCTAAAACTCGCATAAGTAATTGCAGTTTTGGTTTTGACTGCGTGTAAATGGGCGCCGCGTGTGTGCGTGCGTGTCATAAAGGCAACTAGTATTCAACAAAAATTCCAGCAACATGAAAATTGGACACGCCTAGATTCTTGATCACTCATGTTAGATAAACTGTAAAAAAAAAAAAAACATCCAGTGAGACTGCTTTGGCACGCATTCACGCGCACAAGCACGTATGTGCACAAGCTCTCTCTCGCTTTCCCTTCCTATGGTTTACATAACAATTATGATAAGTCTGCCCCCCGAGGGAGGATGGCTGCATAAAGAGTATCTTTAATCGTTAATAAGACCTTTACATTTATTTTTAACTTGACCTAATGCGTCTGCTCCCTTCTGTCGGTATGCTCAATTGCTCCAAATATATAACTCAATTTTACCCGTTACCAGATAAACAATGTTGTATAAGTATAGCATACGGTGTTTGCTCTTGTTCAGTGAGGTTCCAGTTCATATCAGTCAAGTATTCCTCAAAATGAACCAAAATCTGTTTGGGAGTAAATGCACTTTTGTTTCTCACTCTTAAAGGAAATGACTTGTTAAAGGGAAGCACACGCTCTTGGCGAAACCTCAGGCTACTCCAAAGGCAGCAGCAACACCATCAAAATAACAAATAAATATCTGCAGTCACTTCCTTACCAGTTGAAACACCGTTGAAGCCCGCAGCATACGCACACAAAAAAAAAAAAAAAAAAAAAAAAACGGTGCGTCGTTCCAAAAAGCATATGTCAAGAGTCCGGATCCAGTCAAGGTAAACATGGATTGTTTAGTATTGCGTGTCTTCCCTTGAAGCCCAAAAAATATTATCTGTTGTAGATTCCTGTCTCCTGATGTTGTGGAAGAGTACAGGTTCCTCTCACACTCCACTCGGAGTGTGTCCTTCTGGTCTCTGCCGTTTCACCGATGCTGCCTTCACTGCACTGCGGAAAGTTTACCATCTTAAAGTACAGTCGGATTGAGTGGCAGGAGAACCGTCGAAGAATATGATCGTTTGAAGATGTCCGAAATAAATTTAACACTGGGCAGTTGGCACTTTGATTAGACTGTGCTTGGCATTATAGTTACTAAAGCCATGAATCGAAAGGATTTCATACCGCTCCCTTCCCCTAAACACGCAGCGGGAGGCTAAATTGTACCAAGTGTCAATATGTCCATCCATCTATGTATTTATACAGCTATATAGCTATTTAATAGACAGCAAATTGCAACTACAGTTGGCCTTGTGATGAAACATTTGACGTCTATTATCTGTTGTGAAGCAGTTAACATAAAAATGTCTGAGCCTGGAGCGGTTCAATGAATGCATCACAAACTGAAAGGAGCCCTGAGCGAGACTTGACGCTATAATGGCGTGTAACATAAAGTTTGTCACCCAACTAAATAGCTGTGGACAATGACTCACTTACACGTGGTCAATTATGTATTCATTTCATTCCATTTCTTCGGAATGATCGGCCTGCCCGATTCTATCAGGCGGCTCTGACTGTGGGCAATTGTCCACTTTGTACTTACAGTAATTAATACGGCAGGGGTAGGCTACTGGCAGCCCGCGGGCCGTAAGTGGCCCACTTCCACAGTCTGAGTGGCCCCCAATTCATGAATATGTTTCCACTATAGTGGACCGATGCATGGTAACAGCTTGGCATGCACGGTTTTCTTTTGATATTTAATTGTTGTTGTTGTTGTTGTTGTTGTTTGTGTTTTTGGCCAACCCCCGTTTTTTTGTTGTTTGTCAGCATGTTTTGAATAATATTTTGAGTTTTTACAACAACACCAACAACAAAATTCCCAGTTTTCCCAAAGCATGTCAGTGGGCATCCCAGTTATTTTTGCTATTTGTGGGCTGGGACATGTATTTTGCTATATTTGAAATGGTATTTTTGTAATGCATCTGGTTAGGAAGTGCATGGTCCTATGAGGACCCCAGTGGCACTGACGGAAAAATTGTGGTGCTTGTATCATGTAAGTTGCTCACCTCTGTGCAACATATCATAAAACCAAAACACCATAATCACTGTTACACACACAAACACATACAATTTTACCCATTATGTGAGTGTCTATGCATGTGCTTACTCACACACACAGATACATAAATGTGTACAGTATACGTATGTATGTGTACAAAGACCCACAAACACAGCACATACATGTTATGTAATATCTAATCATATACAAGTGGACAATATTGTTGTTACCCTTCTGTTAATGAAAGAAAAAAAACAGTGGTCACAGAAATGAGGTAATAAATACAAATTTAATGAATATGAACCAATGAAAATCAGACAATACTTTGGAATTGTGGTTCAATAGAATTATTTTCACACAATTAACTCATGAAACAGGGCAGCCCGGTGGACTAGTGGTTAGCGCTTTGACCTCACAGTGCAGAGGTACCGGGTTCCATTCCAGCTCCGGCCTTCCTGTGTGGGGTTTGCATGTTCTCCCCATGCCTGCGTGGGTTTTCTCGGGGTACTCCTCCCACATTCCAAAAACATGTATGACAGGCTGATTGAACACTCCAAATTGACTCGAGGTGTGAGTGTGAGCGTGGATGGTTGTTCGTCTTTGTGTGCCCTGCGATTGGCTGGTACCCCCCACCCCACCCCCGCGCGACCCTTGTGAGGATGAAGCGGATCAGAAAATGGATGGATGGATCACTCATGAAACAGGCCTGAACAAAAGATAGAAGGCTTAACTTTTTTTTAACTTTGTGAGACAATCACAGCAAGTATATGTCTACTTAAAAAAATATCTGGATACAGATGAACAGATGATTATTTTGTGCAACCACTTGACAAAATAAAATTGAGTAAATTAAGCACCATTTTTTTCAGTACAGAGATGTTCAGTAGAATTTCATTTGTTCAATTTTTATATTGTCTGAGGGTATGTTTAAGGTTGTTTTGGGTTATTTTTTAAGATTGGTATATGTAAATCCATCCAACCATCCATTTTCTAATCCGCTTTATCCTCACAAGGGTCGCGGGGCGTGCTGGAGCCTATCCCAGCTGTCTTTGGGCAGTAGGTGGGGGACACCCTGAATAGGTTGACAGCCAATCGCAGGGCACACATGGACAAACAACCATCAGCGTTCACACTCACACCCAGGGACAATTTAGAGTGTTCCATTCACCTGCCACGCATGTTTTTGGAATGTGGCAGGAAACCAGAGCACCCAGAGAAAACCCACACAGGCATGGGAGAACATGCAAACTCCACACAGGAAAGCCGGAGCCGGAATCGAACCCTGCACCTTTGCACTGTGAGGCTGATGTGCTAAACAGTCGTCCACCGTGCCGTGCCACATGTATTTAAATTTCATATAAAATTTCCATCCATTTGAATGAAACATTCAACAAAAGGACCAATACACCTTACATGCTGTTCAACATGCTTGCCAAACGTAAAAAGAATGAGATGTGTAATATCACTAAACCCAAAGTGTTTTCATTTTTCACCATAACTTATTCTTTTGCAGTTTTATCTCACTGTTTTGTGGGGTTTCTCGCTGTTTTTCTTCCTTGCAAGTTGGAGCAGTCAAAAAATGAACAGTAGGGTCTCATTGGTTAATTGACTCTGATGCCCATGCACTACTCTGACAGTGTGTGTGTTCTGAGAGACAGAGTGTGTTCCTTCTTCATTAATTTCCAAATTCAGCATGAACTGTTTCCATATGGACTGCCTGACACACGGGTGCACCGTGTCCCCAGTTGGAGCATCTAGAGCACGCACCAGCACTCCGTTTTGGATGCACTCTGAATAACTGAACAACACTTTGGACCAACATTCTAAGCAAGCCTTAAGGCTTCTTCTTGTTTCAGCTCTTATATACTCGGGGTTCACCTTGGAAATGTCTTGTAAGGTAACATACCTAAAATAACTAAAGCGAGGCGATTAATTAGTTCATGTTTGCCTCAAGCCTCATGAGAAGCAGGCAGAAAGGGGTTAAACTGACTTGCTTGGAAGACTGGAATTTCTGGAGAAACAAGGAAGATAACTGTGATAAAGTACATGAAAACACAGACTCATCCGACTGAGAAAACAAAAAGAGCATGCACATTCGATGGCACTCAAACAAGTATAGTTCTGCAGAGTGTCTGTACTGTGGTCATAAGTAATAACTGTCACTCCACAGTTACTGTAAGGGGTATTTTGCAAAAGGCTTGTTTACTCAGCATATGCGCAATAAAAGCGAGAGAGCGAGAGCTAGATAAAGAGAGAAAGAGAGAGACAGGAAGACCGGTTGAGAGAAACGTGTTTCAGATTGCTGATGCCAGTGACTTAGGAGACATACGTCTTATCAGTGACCAACCTTTAAATTGTAACAGGAGGCAGAATGTGTTTTTGCACTCGACCAGGGTTCACGCACGTGTGTGTGCGTGGGCCTGTGTGTGCGTGTGTGTGCGTGCGTGCGTGCGTGCGTGCGTGCGTGTGTGTGTGTGTGTGTGTGTGTGCGCGCGCGTGTGTGCGCGCGTGTGTGTGTGTGTGTGTGTGTGTGTGTGTGTGTTAGGACTGCCAAGATTCGTCGACCAGTCACGATGACACCAACAATCAAAAGCGACAAATTATTAATAGTCGAGTTGTTTATTTAGACATTTATTTATTTGCGGTTTTCCTGTTGAACCTGTGATGTCTCCTGCTTTTCCCACTGGCTGTAAAAAACGAAAATATATGTTTTGTCGATGTTTTTTCAGAAGCTGATCAGTCGTTATTTATTTGCAGAATACACACAAATTCAAGTGCGAGGATATTGATGAATCATGTTACACAAACTGGTGCTTACGCACGTCAGTAAATGAGAGCCATTGTGCCCTACTGCTGTGTTGTATGAGCTGTTTGCAATGTATTTAATACAATAGAAATGTTTTGAATACAAATTTTGTGATGGCTTTTTTTTCAGGTAGTGAGGCAGGTGGATTTTTTTTCTCACCTACAATCGTGTTGGCATGAACACTCAATAGTGGTCATCTAAACACTTTACACTGTTGTTATTGCTGCACAGTCAACACTACATTTTGTTGCAGTAACACACAATTGGATGTTAACATTTAACATTTCAATCAATGTTACTTTAACACTCGTGTGGATGCATATATGCACTTTGCTTTTCACACCAGCAGGTTTGCAGTGTCGTCACCCAATTCTTTCTCTCCTTGCAGTCTGTATCAGAAAACAGATACTGTACTTACTAACTCGTTATAAGTCAGCAGGCTTTATAGAATTGCTCTCTCTCTCTCTCTCTCTCTCTCTCTCTCTCTCTCTCTCTCTCTCTCTCTCCATCATCCCCCACTTCCGGTCTGTATAAATGTTAAGGCGCAACAAACGCCAAGGTGTCCTCTCTCTGTTTCCTCTGGAATCCATCAGTGAAGAAGCTATCTGTCGTTAGCAGTCCTTATCTCGGCTGGCCGCTCATAGCATTTTAGAAAGCATACCCGGGTGAATTCTCACCTTTATAAAATGAAAGGTTTGAAAATTCTACATGAGCAATTGCCCCTACACAAGTAGCACACATTTAAGATTCATCCATACATTTGCACCTGATAGCGTGCCTAGCTGCTTGTACATGCATTGCAGACACAAGCACACCTCAGGGCAAATCTTTGAAAAGCTACCTGTGGTATCAAGCACAATAATGTGTTCTGCTCTAGCCAAGTGCTGCATTAACAAAGAGATATCGGTGCACTTTGCATTATATCAATGCATCACAGAATTTACTCAGAGCAGATCACGGGCCTTCTTGCGTGGTGATGCACCGGAGTCAAGCTCACATCACGCATGTTTATTTTGTTGTTGTCATTTTGAAAATTTCCAAAAGGTTCCACCAATGCCATTTTTTGTAAGGGATTAGCGGTGTTCCGTTAGGGGTTAGGCTGCTGTGACAAGCATCTTACGGTGACTGACACCTTCAGCCCCCTTGTGTTCAATTAGCTTGTAGTGCATTAGAAATTGCAGGCTAATTGTCAGCTGGCAAACGAGTGCAAGACAAGCGCTCATGTTGATACCTCAGGGAGAGGATGAGAGTGTGGAAACTGTGTGTGCAGGGGGAGTTCACTTTGCTATGAACCCAGAGTATGAGAGCATGCATGCGGTATGTATGCTGTGAATAGTCTTTAGTACTGTCCACGTATTGGCATACTGCATTCAATATTTACAGGATATCACATTACCGTTGAACAACATAACAACACTTCCTTTTGATCTCAGTTGCCATGTGTCATTGACTTGTGTGGTTGACTTGAGCCCCGGACAGAATTAATTTGAAATACCGGTAGGTAAACTGAGACATTCACATGAAGTGCAAATTCAGTAAAACTGTAGACCTGAGATTAGATGCGTATTTTTTGTTTTTTTTGTCATAGTTTTCTTTTTCCAACATGACTCAAAATTGCTGCTCTCTTACTCGATCGTCTTGATTTTTTTTTCTCATGAGTTCCAGGATTTTGTCCATTTCCAAGCTTTCTCACCTCTCATCTTTTTGAAACACTCACATCTCTTTTATTTTTAGCCTCTTCCCATCTCCAGTCTTTGTCCACCTTTCCTTTCCCATCTTATCACATTCCATAGGGTGGGGAGGGGAAGTGAGGCTGTATCCACCCACATGAGCGATCATCGTTCTATTCATGCTATTTTAGCAGTGCCAAGCTCTCAGATGGCCCACAGCCTCCACCTGCAAAAAAAAAACAAAACAAAAAAAAAAAACAAACAAAAAAACATACATGACTCAAAATTGCTGCTCTCTTACTCGATCGTCTTGATTTTTTTTTTCTCATGAGTTCCAGGATTTTGTCCATTTCCAAGCTTTCTCACCTCTCATCTTTTTGAAACACTCACATCTCTTTTATTTTTAGCCTCTTCCCATCTCCAGTCTTTGTCCACCTTTCCTTTCCCATCTTATCACATTCCATAGGGTGGGGAGGGGAAGTGAGGCTGTATCCACCCACATGAGCGATCATCGTTCTATTCATGCTATTTTAGCAGTGCCAAGCTCTCAGATGGCCCACAGCCTCCACCTGCAAAAAAAAAAAACAAACAAAAAAACATCTGAAAAGTTGTTGCAGCACTGAATCTTCGTCAAGTCAAGTGCATACATGATGGCAATACATCACTGTGCAAACATAATTACAATTCGCTAATAGCTGATTCATCAACAACAGGGAGGACAGAGGTATATTGTTTAATCAAAGTATTAGTCCAAGCTGTGTACAATGTGTGAAGCAGGAAACGAATGATGAAAAGTCTAGGTATAAAGGGAAGGTAGATGATTGAAACGTCACAGGTTGTGCTCTGTTGTTAATATAGTTAGGTGGCGCAATCGTGCAATAATAACATCATAATCCCATCTGGAATGAGAAACTGGGGCTGTGCTCGACAGTGATTGAGGCCATTTCCTGTGTATTGTATGTGTGTGTGTGAGTGAGTGAGTGAGACTGAGAAAGAGAGAGAGAGAGAGAGAGAGAGAGAGAGAGAGAGAGAGAGAGAGAGAGAGAGAGAGAGAGTTTGTGTGTCTCTGGTAGTGCATTTTAAACAGCTGTGACTGCAGGAGGCAGATACAGGATCATACTGTAGCGCTGACATTGTCTTTAGTGCTCCTCCTCTTCCTCCTTCACCCTCCCCTACGCTCTGTCTTCATCTCAGCAGAATTATCGCCACAAACGCACGCACGCACTCACGCACACACACACACACACAACACACGCACACGCACACGCACGCACACGCACACGCACACGCACGCACGCACGCACGCGCGCGCACACAAACACGCACACGCACGCACTCACGCGCACACACACACACACACGCACACACACACACACACACACACACGCACACACACACACGCCAGTCGAACCAGTGTGATTATAGGCACCCACAATCACATTCAATGCAAGGGATGTGAAAAAAGCACATATAACTATTCAAGAGAATAGATGACCCTCTTTCATGTAAAAAAAATGCAAACACATACTTTTAAGCTTATTTACAGGCAGATGTGTGTGAGAAAATGGATGTCGGGAAAGAGGCAACAAACAACCACTGAGCGGCACAAATATTATCATCATCAAATCATGTCATTCTGTGGGTGTATTACACTTTTTCAGCTCCAATAAGAATGTCCTATGTCGTAAAAGGAAAAACTGGAAAATAGTTGTGGTTTATCCTCGCCACACATGATTTATTTTACAAGTGACGACTCTTTCAAATACAGCTGTCACAAGGAAAGTCAAAAATATCCCGGGTGAAGCCTCGTACTGTACATCCCACACAGGGAAGGCTCTGTGTGTCCTCATATTTCAAAGAGTGTGTGTGTGTATGTGATGGAGGGCACGAATGGGCGCCATCACATATCGTCAATATTGCATACAATTCATTGACTACAAACATGGGGTTGGATACATTTCCAATGAAAAATAAAACAAAAATGACCGAACTTTACACACAAAATAATGTTAAATACAATTTTATCATTACCGCAGCCCATGTTGACTCTATGTAAAATCCTCTTAATGTGTTCTTGACATTTAATGTCTTATATGAATGATTTCCTTCATTGAAAGCTGCCATATCAGAGGAGTGTGTTTTCCGTGATGATGGTGTCAAAATTAACACCCTGCCCCAGATATGTTGCCAATCTGACATTGCGTCTGACATTGAACGCGATGACAGACAACTGCTCAGAGGCATGTGATGAGTATGCTGGGAAAGCTGGTCTAGACTTGAGGCCATGCACCATATGATATTGATTAGCTTTTGTTTGCCTATCTCTGCTGCTCCTTGCCCTGAAGGAATTAGCTCGGGTTATTGTTTAAAAGTGCAGCGCTGTTACTCACATTGGCCAAACTCTCCAAGTGGTACAATGACACAACAGCGCAAAACATTTCCTAATTGGCTTTGATCACACCATGTGTTGCAAACATCTAACTGACAAAGAGATGATTTGGTTCATTTTACGCTACAATTTGAAGTGAGTGTGAGGTCCTGAAAATGAGATGAGTGTTCCTACCTTGACTTTTTGACACTTTTCAAAGAATTCTGAATGAATGAAATGAATGCCATGGCTCAGATGACCCTGGTGTTTAGCCCTGTAATGCCTGACCAATCAAGGAATAGCCAGAAAAATCAGATTTTTGGGAACTAAGATGTTCATTAACCCTTATAACAAAATCCACAAAAATATTTTTGCCATATCATGTTGTTTTACATATTTACATCACATTTATAAGCATTATGTCGATTACATCTGAAAATGATAATTTGGGGAAAATAATATTTTAAACCTGCAGTATCAAATTTGATACAGATTATTTAATGTAATATAAAGAATGAGTTACATAATGATAATGCATGTATCAAATATGATACAAATAGCATTGTAGAGTTAGGTTAGATCGAAGTGCCTGAACGTTTGGTCAGTCAGTAATAAATATTGAATGATTTATTTTGGTGAAGTAAGGCAGCAAATGCGTTTACCTGTGGTACTGTGCGAAAGTCCATAGCCACCATTGAATGTGTTACTTCAACCACGCTTTAAGGCCTGTACACTATAACTAAAATAGGAATCTGAAAGAATGCCTGTTCTTTATGTTGCATATAGGCTGGCGAGTGTCGCCATCATGATTCCAGAATAGGTTAGATACGTTTTATAGATCCCCAAAAGAAATTCCACCTTATTCATTATTTTATTCTTTCTTTACACAGTTCCTTACCGTACCACATTAATCTAAATACGTTAGTCTAATAGTGTAGTCGGCCCAAGTATTCATCAAAAACAAACAGAAGATATTTATTATTGTAAGACGCTGTAACATTATGCACAGTCTGAAAATCAACTTCTTTTTCAGTTGACGCCATTTTCTGCATCCTCTCTTCTCACACCTTCTGCCTTTTTGTCTTCCTTCATGACATCTATCAACCTTTTCTTCGGTCTCCCTTATAGCTCTCATGTTGGTATCTCTTGGTGCGGCGAATAATTGGGAATGTAGTGAATTTCGGGTTTTCGTCAGAGTTCATAAACGCTTGTAAAAGGTTCCAAAGCACACAAAAAACACAAATACAGCAGCTCTTTTGCCTCTCAAATTGTTTGTTCCAACCAATTCGTCCCACAGTTCCCTGACTGGGCTCTGAACGCCCTCTGTGTCTGCGCAGAGCAATTCGCTGTCTTCCAGAAATACACAGGTGTGGTTTAAAAATACGCGAATCATGATATGTGAAACATTTATTTATTTCTATCACTCAACAACAACACACTATGATACAATACAATACAATGCATGCTGATTTATATCGCGCTTTCACAACAGCGGCAGCTGTAACAAAGCGCTTAACAAAACAGTTAACATAAAGTATCATAACATTCTTCATTTTTTGCTACATGTAATTGTAGGTCATTGTTTATGGAGGTATAGGAGTTAGCTGACATTTTTTTTTCGAGCTTGGAAAAATTTCAGACCGTCAGAGACAGCGCCAATGTCTTTTGCTTAAATTGGAGATGCGAGCTGCTGTTTCAGGTGCATATGTTCATATTAAAGCCATTATTGTATGCTAAATTGACTGGATTCCCATTAACATAACTCTTATTGGGACACAAAGAGAGGGATAAGAAAAGAAAGGATATTCAAAGTATTCCCAAAAGTCAATTTCTTACTGTGTTTTACATGTTGTGCATGGAATTTCGTATAAAAGTCACTAAAAAAATAAGTCCACGGTTCATCTTTGGTATTTTAGTACTCGCTATAGGAGCCTGGTTTACTCGAGAAAAAAAAAAAATCAGATTGTTTATGTGTATGCAAGTGCTGCTGTGTAAAAATGTATTGTTGTATTCCCCCAGATATTTGTCGGCTTCCAGTATGTTCCTTCTATGATTCCATTGTTTCATCATCGACTTTCCTCAAAGTGTTCTGTTTTGCTTTCATAAATGTGGGAATGAAAACTACATTAATATGTACAAAAAGCGGAATTTATTGTGCTTGGCTGAGAGCTCAGCAACCCTAAACCTCTGATCCTAGAATTACTCCTGACAAGCAGTTTTGAAAAGGGAGGGATGATATATATTTTCCTTTCTGAATATCATGTTATGAATATAACGTATCAGTGTGTGAACTCATGAAATATGACCTTCCTTTAGCTCAACATTATGTCTGCATATAGGTACAGTATAGTAAATACACACCTCATAGTAAATCTAATTAATTCTACTTCTTGCAATTGCTTGAAATTGTTGTTTTGCAGTTCACAGGAAAACATGAAACACAACACGCATTTTCAACTCATAATTTTAATCTGTGTGTGTGTGTGTGTGTGTGTGTGTGTGTGTGTGTGTGTGTGTGTGTGTGTGTGTGTGTGTGTGTGTGTATTTTCATCATACTACTCTACGTTGTGTTTGACTTTCCTACTCATGCCATAGACAGCTGTTGTTTGCAGTGTCCCAAGCGCTCAAACCCACTTTGTAATTAGTCCGTCTTAACTGTTAAGAGGTGGGCGGTGAGGGGGGTTTGCACTACCAGCATAATCAGATTCTACCCACCCCCAACCATATTTAAACACACTCAAACATGCATGCGCGCACACACACAAACAGAGACACGCGCGCGCACACACAGGGCATTAACATTTGGCACAACCGAGACTTTAAAATGTGCTCTTTTGGAAATAGACCTTAGCTGTGTGTTTGTGAGTAGCTTCTCAAAGTCAAGTCATCAAACGTATCACAGCTTACATATGAAACCTGTTGCCACAAGAAAAAAAAAAGTTAACTTTTATCAAACAAACTGGAAAATGCAGCAACAATAAACCCCAATGAATAGTATCGTATTAAGATGAAGATTTTCTGTGTTGTTATGAGGATATTCAATCTGTAATTTTAATTTAAAAACAAGGGCTTTGAGTGAAGCAATACGAGATGGCACGGCAACGTATTTCCCCACATAGGGAGGGGGATGGGTGTTTTTGAACTGTCCCTCCTCCTTCTTCCTTTGTCTTTTTGCACTATCTTTCCTCACATCTTTGTTCAGTGGCTGCCCAGCTAACATAAACCAGTACCAATCACTGAATGAAAGCCCAAACTGATTGGTTGAAAATGGCTGGAAAGTAGTAAATGTGCTTTTGTCACCGCTTCAAATTTAAGAACTTTATTTAGATACTGTGGAGATGTTGTCATGTGGGGTAGGGGGGGGGGGAGCGTCCTGTTGTTGGCAGCCAATTGTAGTTTGTGTGATAGGGTGAATAAGTCAATACAGAAACAGCTGGTTCCTTTTATTTTTCAAAGTTTAAATTATAAACTCATGGAAAGTAAATAGAAGCTATGTCTTTATGATAACCCTTGTAAACCCTAATAGTATGTAACTTTTTTATTTTAAATCATTTTTTTATCTGTTACATAACAAACAATATGTGTACAAGAATTAAGGAAGTTCATCATGGGCCTTACCTGCCTTTTGCCCTCTAATCCATCAATGGCATACTGCATGTGGCTGCGGTGCAACTCTTGATTTAATACCAATGACGGATTGACAATATTTCTTTATCTACATGCTGTGGTCAGGTAGGAATAGACAGCCATTCGACTCCAAGCTCTTTCTTTCCCAGCTCCCTCAGAATGTATCCACTCCCCTCATTTGTAAATCACTTCAAAGCATGACAAATATGCATTGGAAGTTCAAGAGTTTCCCCACTTGAGAGCATTTGCAAATCTCTCATTCATACGCTTCTCTGATTCACAACTGCATTGTGCTAACTGGACATCTACAATACAGTATCTTGGTGAAAATTCGCTGTCACTCTCAATCTGTAGATGAAATATTTACTGGAACAAAGAACCAGTGAGAAGGGGGTCTCTTTGTTTTCTTAATTGCCTTCATATAAAATGGTGTTATCTGTTTCAGTTGGGGGAGTTGTTGCATTGTTGTGTGGCTAATCACATTCAGTGTTTCTGTTTACTGGTTAAAAAAATAAAAGAGAGTTCTATGGTTGCAAAGTGATTTCACAACAGTGAATCTGTTCTACTGAAAGCAAAACAAAAGACTCTTGTCCACAACACTAATCCCATAGTAACATTTTGGCCACAGACTGGGAATTACTGAATATTTCAACCATGTGATAGGTCATCAGGCATGGTTGTACACCATTTATTTGTTTTGGATCATGGTGAGAAAGAAGATAAAGACATGTTTTACACTGACAATTGAGTTGGAAACACATTTCAGCATGCACAGGAATGCAGGAAAAGGTACGGGTCATGAGACCTACAACAATTCTGAATGTGTTGCATTCCATGTCAAATGACAATAATCCATGACAAAGTTAATCACTTGCTTACCACCACAAAAAGTATATTTAAAGTGCAACACTTTTTCAGGCTCAAATGAATTGAGTTACTGACAGATTTTTCTTATATATATAAAAAAAAAAAAATCCTCGTCTCACCCCCCTCGGGTGGTGTCCATCCCTCATTCAGCTCGGGTCCTCTACCAGAGGCCAGGAAGCTTGAGGGTTCTGCGCAGTATCCTTGCTGTTCCCAGCACTGCACATTTCTGGACTGAGATGTCCGATGTTGTTCCCGGGATCTGTTGCAACTCATCTAGTTTGGGGGTCACTGCCCCGAGTGCTCCGACCACCACAGGCACGACTGTCAACTTTACCTTCCAGGCTCTCTCCAGCTCCTCTCTGAGCCCTTGGTATTTCTCGAGTTTCTCTTTTTTTTGCACAGATGTTTCGGTAGACTATGCCAGCCACCTGGTTATGGCGTTCCATGTAGGCTTTCCCTGCCAGCATTTTACACCCTGCAGTTATGTGTTGGATCGTCTCAGGTGCCTCTTTGCACAACCTACACCTTGGGTCTTGTCTGGTGTGGTATATCTGGGCCTCAATGGCTCTGGTGCTCAGGGCCTGCTCCTGAGCAGCCAGGATGAGTGCCTCTGTGCTGTCCTTCAGGCCAGCCCTCTCTAGCCACTGATAGGACTTCTTGAGATCAGCCACTTCAGTTATGGTCCGGTGGTACATCCCGTGTAGGGGCTTGTCCTCCCATGATGGTCCCTCTTCCAGCACCTCATCCTCTGTTCCCCATTGTCTGAGGCATTCTCTGAGTACGTCATCCATTGGAGCCTTCTCCTTGATGTATTCATGGAGCTTGGATGTTTCATCCTGGACAGTGGCTCTCACACTCACTAGTCCCCGGCCTCCTTCCTTTCGGCTTGCATACAGTCTCAGGGTGCTGGATTTGGGATGGAACCCTCCATGCATGGTTAGAAGCTTTTCGGGTCTTAACGTCCGTGGTCTGAATCTCTTCCTTTGGGCGAGATGCGATATATATATACAGTAGATATATAGATATAGATAGATAGATATACCACGGGATCTTTGCTCAGTCATTCTCCACCACCTCTGGAGGTGTTTTATACACACACACACACACACACACACACACACACACACACACACTCACTGCCATATATATGTGTGTGTGTGTGTGTGTGTGTGTGTGTGTGTGTGTGTATGAAACATAGCAATATATATAAATGTAGCAATATATATAGCAGAGGCAGACATTTGGCTAACGATTGACTTGCTCTTGGTGCATGTAAAATGTGAGATGTCACAGTGAATAGTGAAAATGAATCAAGAAAAATCTCTCTCTCTCTCTCTCTCTCTCTCTCTCTCTCTCTCTCTCT
>NW_017806059.1:1389636-1421178 GCF_001891065.2 Hippocampus comes | reverse complement strand
TATATATCTATATATATATATATTTTTTTTTTTTTTAAATCTTGGTCTCACCCCTCGGGTGGTGTCCGTCCCCCATTCAGCTCGGGTCCTCTACCGGAGGCCAGGAAGCTTGAGGGTTCTGCGCAGTCTACTTGCTGTTCCCAGCCCTGCGCTTTTCTGGACGGAGATGTCCGATGTTGTTCCCAGGATCTGTTGCAACCACTCATCTAGTTTGGGGGTCACTGCCCCGAGTGCTCCGACTACCACAGGCACGACTGTCACCTTTACCTTCCAGGCTCTCTCCAGCTCCTCTCTGAGCCCTTGGTATTTCTCGAGTTTCTCGTGTTCCTTCTTTCTGATGTTTCCATCACTTGGGACAGCTACATCCACTACAACGGCTTTCCTCTGCCCTTTATCGATGATCACGATATCTGGTTGGTTCGCCATTACCATCTTGTCAGTCTGGATCTGGAAGTCCCACAGGATCTTCGCTCTGTCATTCTCCACCACCTTCGGAGGTGTTTCCCATTTTGACCAGCCACCTGGTTATGGCGTTCCATGTAGGCTTTCCCTGCCAGCATCTTACACCCTGCAGTTATGTGTTGGATCGTCTCAGGTGCCTCTTTGCACAACCTACACCTTGGGTCTTGTCTGGTGTGGTATATCTGGGCCTCAATGGCTCTGGTGCTCAGGGCCTGCTCCTGAGCAGCCAGGATGAGTGCCTCTGTGCTGTCCTTCAGGCCAGCCCTGTCTAGCCACTGATAGGACTTCTTGAGATCAGCCACTTCAGTTAAGGTCCGGTGGTACATCCCGTGTAGGTGCTTGTCCTCCCATGATGGTCCCTCTTGCAGCACCTCATCCTCTGTTCCCCATGGTCTGAGACATTCTCTGAGTACGTCATCCATTGGAGCCTTCCCCTTGATGTATTCAGGGAGCTTGGATGTTTCATCCTGGACAGTGGCTCTCACTCTCACTAGTCCCTGGCCTCCTTCCTTTCAGCTTGAAAAGAAAAAAAAAAACTAACATTGCAATATCACACATGCAAATAGGCAGGCACATGCAGGGAGAACATGAAAACTCCACACAGAAATTTCTACTTGGATCTCCTGATTGTGAAGCAGCCGTGCTGATTCCCTCTTGAGTTCCACTTGCAAAATGGCATTAGTGAGAGAGGTAACTTATTGCTTGAAGTCGGTCGTAAACTTTCAGGTTATTCACCTAACATTTTAAACGGAGACAGGTATCAAAACACATTGACTCACTCATAAAGATGGAGCTTTGAAAAATGAAAGAGGTGTACTTTGTCAGAACATTATGTACATTATGTGAGAGCAATGGTTCTTAACCTGGGTTCGATCGAACCCTATGGGTTCGGTGAATCGGTCTCAGGGGTTCGACGGAGCCTCTGCCATGGAGGTTAAGACACACCCGATTCAACATGTCAATTAGTTATGACACGCCCGCTTGGCCATCATTGGCTGTAGGTGATCACATTCCATTGCTTGTCCAATTAGTGCTGTGGGAAATTTAGTTCGCTTAGTAGTCATCGTGTGACTGTTGAGATAGTACGTCGTACAAAAAAAAGGATACTTCTCTCTTGAAATTGTATTAACTTTTTTCTGTTTTTAATAAATTAGTTTTTTTTAAATATCTTGAATTTGTAAAATATATATAAAAATGTATTTATTTATTTGTTTCTTTTTTTTCCCACTAATGAAGGGTTCGGTGAATGTGCATATTAAATGGTTGGTTTCGGTACCTCTAAGAAGGTTAAGAACCACTGTGTTAGAGTTATGTGAGAGTTAACGTATATGAGTACGGTATTTATCACTACACTACATTCAACACCCCTCTTAAGAGTCTGGTCACACCCTCATTATATCTTTATGTTGAGAATTACACAAACAATGGATCTCACCCTTCGTCATCATTTCTCTCAGTTCTGTACTTTTTTTCCCCTTCTTACTTCCCCTACTACTTACTCCTTATTTACTCATCTACTTGTGTATTTTTGCCCCCAAAGCAAACGCATATACTCCACACATCTGCAAAACCTCGCTTCGGCAGTCCAAACACGCTTGTGTCTTTGTATGAGACTCTGGCCTCATCCCCATTGTCATGTTAATGACTTGTTTGCTCTGTTTTTGAGTCGCTGCCCACCATCCATCAAAGCATCTCCCAGTTTTTCATTTCAAGCTCAGCATTTCTACCTGTAATTAGGCTAGGGTGCATGGAAAAAAAAAAGATGGATTTTGTTAGCACAATCCAGAGGAGAAAAATACATTGGGAAGTCACAGTGGCAGTTCTGGGACTGGCCTTTAACGGTGTCTAATTGATCAGGGAAGTCATTGGTACATGGTACATGTGGTAAACGGATGATTCCTGTATCCTTGTGTCAAAGATTTTCTCGGACAAAGTTAAAGAAATGACTCAGCACACAGGAAAATTGTCTTCAATATCGGCGGGAGCGGATCTCTGAGAGCGAACGACGGTAGTTGCTCCGATGATCACACACTCGGCTCCCTCTCCGGCGGTTCGAACTTTTATCGCAAAATACAAGAAAGACACTGCCCCCGAGATTTGCATACCGCGCCCCCCGGTCCGGCCCCTCGGTAGTGATCTGATCTACCCGAATACACAAGTCACAGACTTTGCTGATGACAAATGTCCACCCCGATCGCTCATATAAGTATGTACTGCACATGCATATGTCAGTAAATGTACAGATATAACACAATAAAGTGTTGTCTTTCCTGCATCTGTGTCTGTAAAATTGAGTGGGTGGGTATCTGATGCATTTATTTCTATGTGCATTCAAGCACTCACGGGTGATTATGCAATGTATTGCAGTAAGGGTAGACATTTTGTGCAAGTACTGTGTGTTTCTTTTCACGGTGGCTGAAGGGAGGAGAGGCTGGGCTGTGGTTGGAATAATTTAACTTTGAAATGTCAAACTGATCAGAAGATCAGGTGATGAGTTTTGTTATAAAATGAAGAGTAAAAACAAGTGTTTATCTCAATCCTTACATTGCATGTTTAACAATCGGTAGTGACCTATTGTAGATGTACACAAATCTGCAAATCTGAGAAATGTACGTTTCCTCAGTTCTATGTGGAAAGTGCAGTACAGGATAGCTGCTCATGCTGTGACCTTCAGTAACATAAAATGAAAAGAGTCCTGATGTCTCTGGTGCTTGGATGGGTTTTCCCTTGACTGAGGATGGACAGTCATGCAAGATTGATTGTAAAGCATTCCTGCATTGTTATTTCAACTTTCAATCTCACAGCAAACTGTGTTGGGCTTTATGTTAGAGCGGCTTGCCTTTACTTTGTATGGATGTGATTTGGCTGTAAAGTTTTGTTTGTGTGATGCTTAAGGCCGTATCCCACTGAGCGGCAAAGGTGTGTAAGAGTACTGGATATTGATTTTTTTTGTCAGGGTTTATTCAAGGTCACAAATGGTCGCGGTGAATATCTGGCGAATGTCGCTCAGTACGATACGGGCGTTTCTATCGCTTCTCTCTGCCCCCAGTAGCACCTGGTGGGAGGCCCATGGTAAGGTGCCTATTATCTATCCATCAATTCATCCATCCACATAATTACCAAGCTACCAACTTACCTGAATATTATGAATTATATTATGATTTGTGTCTTGTCTCCACTAGTCTTTATTTTATGTAATTGGTTTTCTGTTAGCAATGGCTTATATTCATCCTGAGTGTTTGCACACATCAGCAGCACTGAGAATCTTGCCATGCAAGATTTTTACCTCACTGCTCCTCTCCTGTGGGAACGGTCACAGGGGGGACTGCCCGTGGTGACCGCGGCTGTCAGATGCTGTTTTCATGATGCCAAAGAATGATTGGTTTTGTGGAGCTGGAAAGTGGGCTCTGACACGCAGTGGGAAATCATGCCACACCTGGGAGAAGAAAATATTGGCGGAATGTGAAATCTTGGTGAACAGGGTCACTCTAAAGGTCATGATAAGATGTCACCTGTCTCATTGTCATTGAGTATTCAGGGTGATCTTTTACTGGTTAAATGGAGAATTTTATGGCTGAATTTGTTCTTTGTTTGAGAAGAGTATGAATGTCTGCTTGGCTCTTAACAACAAAATCACAGACTTGCCCAAAAAAAGCAAGAAATGAATGTAATGGAATTACATTGAAATTCATCCTGCGCACGTACCTGAGCAGCAGATGTCATGCTGTCAAACATTTTCTAGTCTGACATATGTATATCCACATATGTGGAAAAAAAATAGCTGTTATTGTGACGTTGTTTGATTCCTTTGTACACATCACTGGCAGGGATGAGTCCCTTTGACACGCTGCATGTTTCCACTTCGTGAATTCAGTATTTTGTCTGACAGCGCTTTAAAGGAGGCTTTCTTACCCGCAGCTGCTTCTCTCTCTTCTGTGGTTGAGAGGAAAGAAATTTCATCTGTGCTGTATGTTGCACAGAGAGCGAATTTGACAATAAAGTTGACTTGACTTGACTTCTGACAAACCCACTTGCGACAATTTCAATGATTGATTAACCTTGAACGTGTCAAGAGGGAAGAGACGATAACAAATCATGTGATTCCACCATATTACAATGATACTGATGTGCTTTGTTTTCAGAGGTAAGTTTGGAAGCCTTTGTGTAGCAGTGAGGGGGCAGGCAGTAACACGTAGTTTTAAACTGTTGCATCTACTGTACCAACTTGTTCACCAAAAGCCAAGCCACGAACTTCCCCTCATTGGCTACAAAAAAAAGGAAACAATCTAAATTTGGACCAAAGCAGTTGGTAAGTAACTCATCAAATCCAAACGTGTCTTCAATTCCTCACAGGACTAAAAATTGAAAAGGACTTAAATAAGCAAAGAAAGTGGGCATTTGGTCAACAAACCAGTTGAATGTCATGGCAATTGAATGTCCCCCGAAGCTTTCATTGTCACAATTACTCTGGATACATGTACTCTTTCATCAATAAAACATATTTGCATGAGTATCATTTTACCAGAATGATGAGTCATGTTTGAGGTCACAGAAATGTCAACAGGAACTACATAAATGCTCTGCTGTGAATACTAGATTTTAACAAACAGCACTTCTTGTTTAAGGAGAGTTATTGCGAGCCTTATTCCAGTTTTATAGCCTCCACTAAATACGCATTGGCCAACACTCGTTTTGTGGATGGCAATTTGCATCTCGCGGTCGACCATAGATTACTCAATGGCTCTCCCTGCTGGCATTTGTGGGAAATAAACCACAGCGTCAAATGTATCGACGGGAACAATAATTTGATGATCAGACCATGACAAGATCTTAATTGTGTCCCTGATGTATTCATTTTCGAATTTACCTCGAATCAGAGCGTTTTATGGTAGCCTATTTACTAGCTAGTTATTGATGTCTAGTGAGGTGCATATATGGCCTGAAATATGTGTCACCAGAAACAGTATCTGAAGAATTTATAATTGAATTTGAATCAGTAAACTGGAATACGTGCATAGATGACATAAATTTAATTTGCATTGTTTAACATAAACCTTTACTTTTAAAAACTGAATCTTAATTGTGCAGTTTGAATTTGAATTTGTCACTAAAAATTCAATTCTGTTTGTTTTTCTTTTCACATTCAGCTTTACAAATACAAATTCAAATCTTTACCACACAGATTCAGTTCGTTTAACTTTTCACATTCAGTTTTACGTGTAAAAATGTTAAATTTCACAATGCAAAATCCCAAAACAAGGGCGGTCATCCAGTGGGTAGCGCGTCGACCTCACAGTGCAGAGGTACTGGGTTCAATTCCAGCTCTGGCCTCCCTGTGTGGAGTTTGCATGTTCTCCCTGGGCCTGCGTGGGTTTTCTCCAGGTACTTCGGTTTCCTCCCACATTCCAAAAACATGCACGGCAGGCTGATTGAACACTCCAAATTGTCCCTCGGTGTGGGTGTGAGCGCGGATGGTTATTCGTCTGTGTGTGCCCTGCGATGGGCTGGCAACCGGTTAAGGGTGTCCCCCGCCTACTGCCCGAAGATGGCTGGCTCCAGCACGCCCAGCGACCCTTATGAGGATAAAGCAGTTCAGAAAATGGATGGATGGATGGAAAATCCCAAAACAATGGTCAAAGTTTTGTAAACATAATTAAATTGTGGGCATCACACTCCGCTATTGGTGAGCACATCTGCCTCACAGTACAGTGATCATGAATTGGATGCGGGGCCGGCCTTCCTCTGTGGTGTTTGCATGTTCTCCCCGTGCTTGCATGGGCTTTTTCCAGGTCCTCCGGTTTCCTCCTATATTCCAAATACATGCACGGTAGGTTAATTGAACACTTTAAATTGTCCTTAGATGTGATTGAGAGTGTGAATGTTTATTTGTCTACATGTGCCCTGCAATTGGCCCCCGCCTACTGCCAAAGACAGCTGGGATAGGCTCCCCCGCCCTCCAAGAGGCACAACCCTTGTGAAGATAAAGCAGTATGCACTTTGTAGGTTGTCACTTTTTGAAGTTGGCTGAAGTTGTCATGCTTTAGTTTACAATGGCCTTGCCACATCAAATGAGGCAGTCACGCTAATGACCAGAAAAGTACTTCATGTTTAGAATATATGGCAGAAAAGGCATATATTCTGTTTGTGAGGACTCGCTGAATCGATTTCTATACTTGATTAACAATGCCTGTTTTAAATGGTATAGTTTCAAGATCACAATGTCCATGGTGTTTAATCTCTTGCTTAATTGGCTTCTCAGTTAAAGTCAAGTCAAATTTATTTATAGAGCCCTGAATCAGAGAAAGATTTGTAAAGTGTTCACCTGAGGATCTGAGGCTGTTGCCTGGTTTATTGGGGGTAGGCAGGCTGCTTATGAAGATGATTAGTTTTGAAATCACTTCATGTCTTATTCTTATTGATGATTGGTTGAACACATACTACTCTTTTGGCATGCCATGTTATTAATTATTTGTCAAACGTACTCTTTTGGTGTGCAAAATGTTCTGGACACCATTGTCCCTCTTGAAGATAAATTGGTTAAAAATAAGCGATGGTGCCACAGACTAAATATGACTCAGTCAAGGCACAGAAAAGGGAGTGAGTGCTGGATGGCTTAGCATAAATGGTGCAAATCCAAGCTTAAATCCATTATGACAATTACAACAGCTGGGTGTGTTCCGTATGATTTTGTATGACATGGGAGAGATTATTTATCTGACATGATTGCAAAGTATTTTAACAAATCTTGTGTCCTGTTTGTCACAGTTCAAGGTGTACCCCACCTACTGCCCAAAGCCAGCTGGGAAAGGCTCCAGCACCCCCCCACCCCCCAAGACATTCATGAGGATAAAATGATTAGAAAATGGATGGATGGATGGATAGATGGGTGAATTAAAAAAGCAGCATACCGAAACTACAGCTGACACATTTCACACCTGTCACGAACAAAATAGTCCAACAGACCATCCCTGGTGTAATTTCAGCCATGTTGCCTTGAGGAGTTGCCTGCTGGATTTCTAAAATCTGTGCCTAGCAGTTTGTTAATACCCTATTTTAGTTATTATTAAATATTTCAGTACAATCTGGATGATTTCCGAGGGGCTTGTAAACTGCTGTTGTTGAACCACACCTTTCGTGGTCTTGATGGCACAGTACTGAAAAACTATCAGCCCATATCAAACTTGCCATTTTTAGGTAAAATTCTTGAGAAAGTTGTTTATTAACACCTCTGACTGCAATCTCCTGAGTAAGTGCTTTGATGGTTTTCAGTTAGGATTAAGGCCCAATCGCAGTACTGACTGAGACTGTGATCGTGGACAGAATGACATCACTCTGAACACTGAAGCAGATAAAGTCTTAATCTCAGTTCCTCTGGATCTGAGCGATGCATTTTACACAGTTGATACGTAATCTTGTTATAAAGGTTGGAGAACTACCTCCCTGACCCCGCTCTATAAGTATTGAAGTCCTGTCTTATAGATGCAAACAATTTTTGCTCAAATTGGAAACAAAAGAAAAACCAAATTGGTCAGGCCAAATGGCAGTGACTTATGGGATAACCCGGGGGACCATCATGGGACCTTTCCTCTTCAATCTTTACATGCTGATCAAGAAAATCGTGCTTTTTGGATAACATAGGAATCACTGAATTTAAACGCAAACCTATATATCTAGCTTGCTTATAGACACTGTCAACGATGAAAAAGATTTAAAACGGAGTCACCACTACAACAAAAATTTCGAACGTACACAAACAACATTGATTTGTTTTTTCACAAGAACCTGAGTTAATGTAAAGTGCATGAGGAGTGACTAAATTTGTGTCATGCGTAAACATGAATATATAATATAGTTAACACTTCAGAGTGTTACAAATACATATGGTGGATTAGGCATGTGGCTGTCGGGCACACCCACGATGCAGAGGGGGGCGCACCGGTCGTCTTTGCAGAGCTGCCACAACAAAGCATAATGAACTTTACTGCCCTATACTGGAGCAACATGTTGACAAGAGGTGGTTCCCCCACCGCCACTCCCACATCTAGAGAACGATTCTGCTACCTGTGACTTTTCTGCTATTTTCACAGAGATGCAGTACTATTAGATCCCTTGATACTCTGCCACAATTCATTTATATGACTTTGATGCATATTTAAAGAAGAAAATTACTAGTGATCTGATTGGAAACTCTCAAAGAGACTGTCTTTGGTAAAGAACATTTGAAAGTGACTCTCAATGTCAATCAAAACCATTATTTTCACACCACAACAAGCAAACAACATGGCCAAAAACTCACTACTTTTAACAGCCACAGTTATGATTTCATGAAATAAAATACACACATATTCCAATCTTGCCGAACACAGTTGTAGTACAAGAAAGAACAAACCCAAGAAAAAAAAAAGCAGCATTTAGAATTGGAAAGAGATTTTGTGTTTTTGTGGTTTTTAGATATGATTTGTATGAATGATCCATCAATTGCAGTATGCAAAATGGCATTGGTCATCAGTGACAGTTGATTGCTCTGATTGGCTGTTAACTAGCAACTCAGTGATTGAGTTAGAAGTAGATTTTGAGATTACACAAAAGTACACTAAAAGCAAAATAACAGCAAAGAAAATGGCATTATTTAGTAAATGAATTTCAATTCTGTAGATGTGGGCTTTTTTTTCATGAAGCCCTGACTGTGGATGATATGATAAACAATAACTTCTCAGTTATAGAGGGACTTACAAATATGTGAATGATGTGTGCGTGTACACCCGTATGGCCAAGGCTCAGTGAGGCGTTGTGTCACTTTGGCTACCCCACTCAAAATATTCTGGATAGCCCCTATTAATTTGGGGATTTTAAATGACGTGCAGCCAGGACAAAACTATTATAATATTAAAATCTTTGAGTCACTTGATTTTTGTGAAAATATGCACAAAATGATTTCTTGCACTGAATACTGCTTGCTGTTTAGCACTTTTATGCCATCTTTAAATAGGAATTTTTATGCAAGAGAGCCCTTTACATGTAGGGAAATCACAGTTTGTGTTTATTTTTTGTTCGTTTCAGAGCCTTTGCAGGGGAGGAGTGGATCTTTTACATATGTATTGGAGCATTAAAACATATGTAGATATGGTTTTGTAAATTGGTTGAATACAAAAACAAAATCAAACAAACACATGCTTTGTCCTTATTAAAAATTGCATTTTTGTCATCCATTTGGTTCGGAAGTGCGCGGTCCTATGTGGCCCTCAGTGCCATTGCTGTAGCATTTGTGGGCCTCTCGAAGTTATCAATGTCATCACTACCCCAAAACATAAAAATTGGTTTGAAATTTTGGGGTAACAAAAGAAGCAAACCTAAATGTTAACAGCCACATTGAATCAATAACATCATGAGGCTTTTGCCATCTCAGAAGCACTGCTAGTATCTGAGGTTAAGGTCTACACCGTAGCTTACCCACTGCTAGCAGGTTAGATTAAAATAATAGCCCTCTCACGCTCTCTCAATCAGAGGAGGGCAAACTACGGCCCGCGGGCCGAATCCGGCCCGTTGGTCTTTTTAATCCGGCCCGCCGAAGTCTCCGAGACTTTGAAAAACGAGGAAGCGATTCTTGCTCAGTCCGTTTCTGGCTTCTTTCCATGCTCAGAGTGAACTGATTACATCTCGACAGACAGTCGAGTAAATAAACGTTTCCTGTAATGGTTTGACTGTTATTGTGCTAAAACATTTCCGCAAACTGGACCGCTAATAAGAGAGCAATTGAATTCCATAGCGCTATGGGCATCGAAGACTTAGAAGCGTCCCGTGGCTGGGTTCAAATGTTCGTTGCGCGATATCAGCTGAGCAACGCTGTCTTGTGTGGTGATCGAGGGGAGGTCAAGTTTGAGACAGTGAGTGAGTCTATTATTGTTAACGCTTTTATTTGCATCATTATTTTTTCCAAACACGTGCAAATGGTCACAAACTGTTTTTTGCTTCTTTTACTTCACAGTATCACGGCAATCTGCCATTTCTTCACAATTAATATAAAAAAACTAAAAATGAAAATGTTCTCTATGGTCAGTAAAGGGCCCTTAAACCTCTTCAACTCAGTCATTCAGATGTTCCATTGGAGTGCAGACTTTTGCAAATGAGGAATGTTACATGACAATGTTCTTTTTGTCCAAAAATGATTAAATGTCAGTGGACAGCCTATCATGCTATCAGGTTACAGAGTGCATGAAAGGGTCAAGAAGTGCTTAAGTTTGAAATGACAAAATCAGGCAAAAATGGCCAGCCTTCGGAAATTTCTTGAGATTTGCATTTACACAACTGAAATGGTTATGTGTGTGTTACCTTTGGGCCCTTTGAGCAGGTTAACCTCCAGGACAGTTTCGGGTGGGGCCTGCCTCCGCCTCACCAGCAGGCGCACCACCGGCCCCGCCTCCTTCAGAGCCTCCACCGCACGGCTGTGAACCACCTCCGACACGTCCACGTCGTTCACGCGGAGCACGCAGTCGTTAACCCTGCGGATGTGTCGTCGTATCATCACTACAAATGCTCTAGCTCAGGGGTGTCAAATTCCTTTTTGTCGCGGGCCACTTTGGTGTTACGTCTTCCCTCTGAGGGCCGTCATGACGGTGAAACCACAAAAAAATGTTGAATCGTCTCATCGCATGTATTACTTGTACACAACGAATTAATGGATTTCTAGTTTTGAAATCAGTCGACTATAATAGTTTGTTCAATTATTGTTCAAGTGACTGTAAACAGGGTTTTCTATTATTAAGCAGGCACAACTTAACAAAATAAGAGTTCCTGTGCCTCAATACAATACCTCTCATTATTTGCTGTGTACTGGCAAAGTGAATAATTATTTTCATGCACCCCATTATTGGTTGGTTGTGAGGAGTGTTGATTTGTATAAGCTTGGCTTGACCATACTAAATGGGCATATAGCCCTGCTCCCCATCACCGCCGTGCATGGGACCGGACCTTGGTCTCATTAAAAAAAAAAAAAAGTGGACCGACAGCATTTCTAGTTGAGGACCACTGTTATATTTTGTCATATACCTGGACTGTATGCTGCAGTTTTTGGGCAATTTATTGTTGCACTTTGTTGCTTGTGTTGTCACACATGTATGTTGTTAACATACTTGGACGTTCATACAGGACATATACCATAGTTGTTTCACTGTTCTCATTAAAAAAAGTATGGTAATACTTTAATGCTTTTGTTCTGTTGATGTTTGGTATGGACTGACAACATATACAGCTTTTTTATATGTACCATATCTTGCGCTGACCCGGCCCACCTGTCGAATTTAGAAATCAATGTGGCCCCGAGCCAAAAAGTTTCCCCACCCCTGCTCTAAATCAACTGAAAGAAAGCTGCAAACCTGCCCTGCCCCCATAGCTCTTGAAGCTCGACATGAGACCAAGTACAGTACCAATACCGTTTCAAAAGTAATCAGTAAAACTTCAAAATAAATTCTAAAATGATGTGGAAGCCAAAGCAACGAGGTTAAAATATGACATGGTCTCTCCTAGATACTGTAATACTGTGTACTAATTTAAATCTCTAAAACCTTGTCCATTGTTGAAATCATTGATTTATTTTATGATTATCTTATTGAATATATATTGATATGCCTTTTTATGCCGCTATTCCGGGCTTGGGCAACTTTGTTTATTTGATTAAAATGAATTACTTTTTAAAGTCTTGTGTTTGGTTACTTTGATGTTGTTGGTTTTTAGATATCTTTGTTCGCTCTAATGTTTGTGTTTAAAGTCTTAATGAACTGTCTTTAATGTCTTTGTGTAATTTTGATTCGGTATATTATTATTATTATTATTTTTTTTTTTTTAATTATTATTATTGATCCTTTAGTTCCAGTCCACCAGCGTCTTGTAATTGTAATGTTTCGCCCTGCACTGTAATTAAGATATTACTTGTCTGTATTCTACTCACATTTAGTTACATTTATTTAAATGTTTGTCTCTTTGTGTATTACTGTCTCTTCCACGCTCACGATGTTTTGTTGGCGTTGAGAAGAGGGGGAACACCTGCGGAAGCATTACAAGAGGTCAAACAGTAGATGTCTCCCTTGTCGTGCAGCTGTGCGTCTTCACACTCCAGCCACTCCGCACTACACAGATGACACAGACGCCATTTTGAAAAGCAAATTGTTCATAGCACACCCGCACACAGAACTGGAACTATGCCGCGGGGCCGGCCTCGCAAACTGAGAGTTAAAAGCAACGACGAAACAGGTAATAAGTGCCAAATTGCAGCGAATAAAAAATATCGATTTTAGTCTGTCCAAAGAAAACGGTGGTTTTTGGAATAAACACTTCTAGGTCGTATCTAATAACACTTAAATGTAATGTATATAGTCCCCGGATATAGTATTGCGGGTGGGCTTTGCTTTGTGCGGCGAAGGAGTGATTGAGGCGGAATGATATTAATAGTATTTCGGCGGCTCTTCTCACTGCCTCCAGTCCAAATTGGTGGCCGCGAGAAGAAGAGCTGCTGTGCCGATGGTCGAATTCGACGTGCTTGTTTTGAACTGTAGCGGTGTTTGTCAGCTATTTGCCATTAGCGTTCGATTGCTAGCGCGTTAGTGCTCCAGCTAGCTTAGACGCTAAGTCGCTCGAATGGTGCCTGATGTTGTTCGGATGTTGCCAAACAGAACTACGACCCCGAGGCGAGCTGATTAATGTCTGGGAGAAGTTTCACCAACCACGTTTCTTTAATGTTTTGTCTGTATTGCATCGATCACACAATACAATATTTGCTGTAGTCTTGCACTGGTGAAATAACCGAGCTGTTGGCCAAACGTTGCAGTCGTCGACATTTAGGACGAAAGTTTAACAACTATGAACTGAAGAAGCATTTGGCCGCGTGGAAATTAGAGACCTTTATTAGAACAGCGAACACAGTCGTGAAATTTTGACAATTTAAAATACAATGTCACAAGAGCAGCACTTGGCAAAACGTTTGGAACATAACCGTTTGATGAAATGGACTATTACGTCCATGCACAATGAAACTGCTATAATTGCAACAATGTCGTATGGTTATCTGAGTAGGATAAAGGTATGGGAACACTACAATACAAACAATGTATTCATTCTGGCCCTCATTATTGACAGATGTATTAAAAAAGACAAATAATGCATTTTGTGGGGATGAGAGCATGATGATGCATGCTGCTTTTAGCATGAAGAAATGACACATATTTCTGCCATCAGCCCAAGTTCCAAAGAAATCTGTTGCGAATTTAAACGCTCCACAGCAAAACCCAGGTGGGCAGAGCAATAGTTAATCGGACACGCAGTGTCATGCTCTTCTCTTTGTTGAGCTGCGCTTTGAGCTTCCTCCAAAACATACCAGTACAGTATTTAAGAACTGGTAAAGTGTTCGGAATTATTAATAGATTGCCTTTTATTTTTAATGGGCAGCACCCTAGAATTACTAGTTAAATAATAACCTGCTCTTTTTGAGTGAGCGACAAATTTTGTTCACTAAAAAATGAGCAGAAAACTAATAATTCCAACACAAATGTTGTCGATGTATAATTTTCTTATAATCGCCCTTAACGATTCTTTGTAAATGATCAGGATAACCTGTTTCATGTATTTTCAACAAACCATAAATTCACATGCAAATTAGATGCATGTAAGCAATGGGCATCCATGTTGCTGTATTGCCTATGAACACGGGGTTTCATGGTGTCGTGTGGCCAATATGTCAGTCGGGCCACCCGAAGTTCACTGACACATTTCATAAATACAATCAAATCAACACATTCTTGCGTTTTAAATATTTTATATTCAGTATTTTGAGTTTATCCACTTAAGCTGATAAGTAATACATCCATCCATTTTCTGATCCGCTTATCCTCACATGGGTCACGGGGGTGCTGGAGCCTATCCCAGCCGTCTTCAGGCAGTAGGCGGGGGACACCCTGAACCGGTTGCCAGCCAATCGCAGAGCACACAGAGACAAAACAACCATTCGCGCTCACACTCATACCTAGGGACAATTTTGAGTACTCAATCAGCCTGCCATGCATGTTTTGGAATGTGGGGGGAAACTGGAGTACCCGGAGATGATGAGTAATCATTTATCTTTCTTTATGCACTGCGTGCATTTTTTCGCACATCAGGTTAAATCCTTCCAAAAGGAGTGGCTTGAACAAGATACCAGCTAAAGTCCAGAAAAAAATTAAATGTTAGATTTGGATTTTAAACTGCAATAAAACCCCATCATATGTAAAAGTAACTACACCAAAGTAATATTTTCTTCACTGCTTAAAATTTAAGCCTTAAATCATACAGTACAAAGATGGTTAAATATGAAAGAATCATTGAAACTTACTGAATTACGTCATGATTATACAGGGCCAGTCTTGGTTCTGACAGGGTCTTCCCCCGATTATTGTAGGACACTGGAAGAGTTTGGTGGTCTGGTGCCTGACGCAAGGGAACTAGACATTGTAATAGATGGAGTGCTATTAAAAAAACAAAACAAAAAAAAAACATTCTTCAACCTCATGTATGAAGAATACAATACACAATACACAGCCATCACATCATCCTGTGTTTTTCTTTCAAGTTAAAGCTCATTGAACTGAGATAAAAGTGGTCTGTTTTGTCCTTCATTTCTGATGCAGATGCAAATGAAAATAAAGTTGATGGTTTCAAAGATGGCGAAATCAAGGCCAAGAAATGCACAATATGCTCACAAATATTCACCACCGAAAGCCAGCTGCAGAGGCATCTTCGTGAGCATGAGATCAATGACAAGGTAAGAAGTAAGATCTAATGTACTATGTCATACTGTGAAGGTGATCAATCAATCAATACCTGCCAGCAGAGAATATCAGCATATTTGTAAAGATTGTTTAGAGTTTTAGGTCTTGAAGTTTCAGTTCAGATCAGTAAAATGAGGGACAATACAAGCTGCAGTTTGGACTTTAAACATGCAGCGGGTCATGTTATTGGGCAATTGTGAATTAACAACTAGTTTCATGTCATGCTTGATTCAAACTCATTCACTTCCAAAGACATATTTATATGTCTTTTCACACTCCACATGTTCAATCCCAGATCCTTTTTTTTTCAATTTTTCCAATACTTTGGGTTAAAAAAAAAAAAAAAGGGGGTCTAGAATTTGCTGGTACTGAATGAGTTAAAAGGCCTTCATTACATAGTGTGGAAGTGGACCAGCCCATACAGCGACCTAACACAAGTGATCTGTGATATTAGGTATGATATTGTACTTCCTGCTGATTACAATAAATAATTAGGGTTCTAAATTAACATCAGTGAACTGTTGACAGTGACATTCCAATCTGGCATTATGTGTCTTTTGTGGCCACTCAGACTATCTGGTATAACTGTTTATATATAAGGTACCTCACCTTAAAGCCCTTAAAGCTGCAACAGCATGGGGCAGAGAAAGCAAAATGAATGCATTTGCAGGGACTCAATTTCTGAAATATAAAACATTTTGGCTGTCTGCTCTCCGTTCCAGCCTCATCGTTGTGACCAGTGTCCACAGACGTTTAACGTGGAGTTCAACCTCACACTCCATAAGTCCACACACACAACTTCTGACTTCACCTGTCCTGTATGCAATAAAAAATTCTCCCGCATTGCCAGTCTCAAATCCCATACTATGCTGCACGAAAGGGAAGAGGTAAATCCAATAACATATAAAATTGGTGAATGTAATCCCGATTAGAGTGAACATTTCCCCCTTTGCTTTGTTGCAGAACTTGATCTGTACAGAATGTGGGGATGAGTTTGTTCTTCAGAGTCAGCTCTCTCTTCACTCAGAGGACCACCGCAAGGAGTTGTCCGGCATCAAAGTCTACACCTGTAAGACTTGCGGGAAGGAGCTCAAGACATCTGCACACCTCAAGGAGCACATGAAGTGTCACATCAAGATCAGGTGAGGAAGCTTGGATAATAAGAAAAATACGGTGAAAAATCAAAGAGCATGAGCCTTCTTCCAAAATAAATACAGATCAAACTGTCAACTCACTTGCTGTTTTATGAGGGCAAAGCATTATTTAACAGTGGTTAAGTTCATGAATAAAACTTTGAATAAGCTCTCAAACTGCAATCCATTGTTATTATCCTTTCTTACAGGCCGCTGTCATCTAGCTCCAGAAATTACAAGAAAAATATTGATCGCAGTGGGTTCACCAACAGCTGCCATCACTGTGGAAAGGCATTCAAAAAGCCCAGCCAACTTGTCAGACACATACGCATCCACACAGGTAAGCTGCACACACGAAAAGATGTTCTCCTCTTCCCAGCATTCACACAGAAAAGCACTCACCTGCACAATGCCAGGGTTTTGTTTGTACTGTACTACGGCAGGGGCGAAAAAAAGTCGACCAACAAAAATTGGCCAGATCAAAAATGTGTGCCTCAAAACTGTTTTTAAGAATTAAAAAAATGCGACATGCAACCAATGAATGGCCACTGTCGTGTTTCCACATGGACGTTTGTAGCTGTGGACGCAGTTTCCCGGCAACATGTAAGGTGGTGTGAGAAAAACTTTCAGGCCAGTGACAGGAGCTAGGAACGTCTCAATTACGGTAAAAGACATAAAATGAGCTCAGAAGTTCATGATGATGAAGATACCGAGGATTTGTGCTGACTTTAGAGTGAAAAGGGAGAAAATATGTTTTTATGTATTGCTGCCAAACGGAGATGGCGGGGCTTGGAGCCATACAGTCAGTACACCATTTGCCCCTTTATCTGATTTCTGTTTTTTGCATATTTATCACACAAAGGTTTCAGTTCATCAAACCTATTTTAGTATCACACAGAGACAACCCAAAGAAATATAAAATGCAGTCTAACTCTTTTTCACTTCTAATAGGAGCCGCAAACCATTTCTCTTAATTTTGTTTTCACCACATTGCCCACATCCACATCTGAATCAGACAGAATTCTCCCACCTCCAAAATTATTCCTTTTTCAGGAGACCCCAAAAATGGCATCCCGATATTTTGTTCAACCAATTAAGCCCCAATCCCACTGAGGCGTGAACAGTAGTTGGTGAAGGTAGAAAAATGCGCGCTCACGGCAGACCTCGTCAGGGTTCATTCAGGGTCGCAGATGTTTCCCCATGTTCGACAGAGGTTCACCAATTGTTTGAGAGATTTCTCTTGTCGCAAGGAAATCTTGACCATGTTCAAAATTCTCTTGCTACAAGAAAAGTACAGCCAAGCGTCATGCAACCCTTTCACAAACCTTTGCGACTTTGAACGAGCTCTTACGAGAAAACAACATTCGCTGCCTTGAAAACACTCACAATTGTTTGTCGCTCAGTTGGGGGCTTAACATTGCATGGTGATGGAGAGCAATTCATTTTCAACATTTTTAGATTGGTCAATTTGGAAAAATAACACCTACACATGTAGATTGACAAATATAGACTTGTGAAAAATGTGAAATTTTCCAAATTGTGAACACGGGATGTTTCAGCCTGACGCGCCTGCATTCGGCAAGATGATTGCCTGCTGCACAGATGCAATACTGGTACTGATGACTAGAACAAAATGATCCTGCATATCTCCTTGAGGTTTCCCAACAAAACTTGGGAGCCATAACACTAAAATGTTTGGCACTAAAATGTTTGGCAAAACAAATTAGACTATTAAATGTGGGAGCATTGCCAGCAAATACTTGGGTATGTGATTGATCAGAAAATGGACTCTCTAAATTGCAGTGGAACCAGAGGTTCACACAAACTCCTGACGATGCGCAGTATTAGCAGTTAAATTTTGGCCTGTATAGATTTTTTTTTTTTTAACATGTAAAAAGAGTGGTCATTGTCTTCCTGCTACAGCTTCATGCGTCTCACCTCATCTTTACTTAGGTGAAAGACCCTTTAAGTGCACACATTGCAGCAAGGCTTTTAACCAGAAGGTGGTGCTGCAAACTCACATGGTGAGACATACTGGGGAAAAGCCACATCTCTGCATGTTCTGTCCGGCCTCCTTCTCGCAGAAGGGGAACCTACACTCCCATGTTCAGAGGGTTCATTCAGAGGTAAGAGAGTAGCATAATTAATCTGAAGTTATTAGTGAATGTTTAGCAGTTGCTTTATTTAGTTGCAAATGTCACGTAATCACAAAGTCTTCACCACGATTCGCTTTTGATTACAATGCTACATTTCGATTGGATCAACGCATCAATCCATCTATTATGCTTTACTCATCTGGGTTCGGAACCAAAATTTATAGAACATATAGATGGTAGAAGGTTTCAATAGCCTCAATCAGGGGACTTGAAGTCCGATCCTCGGGAGTGCCTAACCTGCCTGTTTTATACAGTATGATACCCTGTTCCAAAACACCTGATTCACATCAGCTAACTTTACACATGCCTGATTACGATCCTGATCATTTTAATCAGGTGAGTTGGAACAGCATACTGTATAAAATAGGCTAGCTCGGTACTCATTCCTAATGGTAGGTCTATCTCAATCCAATCACGTTATCTGGAAACCGGTGCCAATATGTGATTTTCAGCTAAGCCGGATGAAAAAGACCAGTTGTATTTATTTTCATTTCAAGGGGGCAAAGCTACAAAATCATCCAAATGTTGAAATATCTTGCCAAATAGAACAGTAGTCGCTTAGTTTTGTTTTTCACAATAAAAGAAAAATATATGTTCCACACTATAAGGCATTTCGGAGTACAAGGCGCACCTTCAATGAATGGGCTATCTTAAAACTGTTTTCATACATAGGGCGCACTGCATCGTAAGACACATCGAATAGAAGCTTGAATAATGGCCGCAGTTGCGCTATGCATCCACTAGATGGAACTATGCTAAAGGAATACAATACAATACAATACAGCTTTATTTATACAGCGCTTTCACAATTGCTGCAGCAGTAACACAGTGCTTTATAGAACATTTAGAATACTACATCCAAGAAATCAGAATATTGATCCATATATACAGCTTTATTTCTGTAGAGCTTTCACAACCGCTGCATCTGTAACAAAGCGCTTGACAGAACATTTAAAATACTATGTCCAAGAAATCAGAATATTGATCCATATATATAAGGCACATCGGATTATAAGGCGCACTTTCGACTTTGGAGAAAATTAAATGTTTTTAGGTGCGCCTTATAGTGCGGAAAATACTGTATTTATGTATTTATTTTTTTAGTGGCAGTGTAGTTAGTGACCGTAACGCAGCCGCATGCACACACACACTCACACACACACATACACACACACACGTGTTCTGCGCTGCACTCAGTTCTCTTTCAGGCAGAGGCAGAAGGGCGGGTTCATCTGCATGCTTTGTTTGAAGGGAGAGGCAAGCCAAAAGATTCTTCTTAATACGTCTGCTATGCCAAATATAAAGAAGCCTTCTTGCTAAACAGCAAGAGTTGAGAGCACGACAGACACGTTAGCAATTGTGACATACCCAAATGACTTTACTTCAAATAGAAGTTTGATGAGTATAAATTATATGGTAACAAGCAAGCTTTTTGCCGACTGGGTACATTTGACAAGGTCATAAAGAGTGTTGTTTCTAAATAAGAGAAGTCAGGCAATCAGCCAACACCTACATTGCTCCGTAGACTCTTCATTTAACCTGCACCAGCCAATAAATAATCATGTAAATGTATTGTTTACCATTGAACAAATTGCCTCAGTCTGTGTTCAAGTGTATACCCGTATAGGCGATTCAACCAAATTGGTGCCATTTGTGTCCCCTAGGCAATTAGATGAAAATATATATTTTAATAAAGTGTCCTGCACATTTTGAGTTGTTTGTGTGTCATCAAAATTCAGGGTTAAAAAATAAGGTAAATTTTGAGTGTTACAAAAAAAAATCTGCAATGATTTGGTGGACTGGTCCACATAATATATAATACAACAACATATACTGTACATATATGCAATTATGTATGTGCATATCTGTATGTATATTTCTATATTAACTTGAGAAAAATCATATGGACACTCCCTTTTTAAAAACAAATTGTATTGGAATTGGGATTCCGTATCAGCAGATACTGTACTTAAAACCAAAGACTTGGACTCATGTGCCAAAAAGCATGCTCGGGACATCCCTACTGTACAGATAATTTTAAAGTAATTCTATCTATGCTATAAGAAAGTGAACAAAAAGGGTGAAGTGAAAGTGAAGGCGGAGTGCCGAGGTAAACAGTACCATATTTTTCTGTGGAACGCGAGTGGCCGTATTTAAAACACACACATCACTTCCTTTTGCTGCCACTTAGAAAAACACATGGACCTCGAGCTCCGTTCACCGCTGCGCTTTAAAAAAAAAAGAAAAAAAAAAGCAAGAGAAATAAATGCTCAGTATGCAAATGCCAGCAACATGCTTGAATTTGGTACGCCGTTTGTTTCCAGTGCGCTTAGGCACCTGTGCACAGCTTTTGTGCACCCTAGTTTATTCTTATTGTATTAGCCAATATTGCACCAAAATGAGAGCCGGGACCGCTCACAATAATTATTAAACACATAAATATCTGCCAGTGTTTACATTTACAAATGATCACTTTTACAACATTTTCAAGAAATGTTGTAAAAGTGATCATTTGTGGCCTGCTCATGTGGTCCTTGGGGGCTACCTGGTTGCCCGCAGGCACTACGTTGTGGTGACACCTGACAAGGGTACATGTTCAACTTGAAGGCAGTCATGTAATATATGTTGTGGTGGGGGTTTTTTTGTTTTGTTTTTTTGTAGGCGAAAGGTGTGCCATTGTTCCCCTGTATGGACTGCAGCTGCGTATTTAAGAAGTTGGGCAGTTTGAATGCACACATCGGCAAGATGCACATCTCTGTCATTGATGTACCTTCCAGCACTTTGGTAATAGAGTACAGTATTGTAGGGTGGGAAATATTTTAACCTGATTGGTTAGACATGACATATACTGAACTACTTAGTGTAGTGTAAATGTAGTGTCTTATTTAGGTTCTGTGAACGTTTCTTTCAGGGACCAAGACCAGCTTTTTGTACTGGTTTCACTGGTGCGCCCAAGGTTCACTCTCACCCCCCAAAAATGTGCATCTCTCTCTCGCGCTATTCATTTTTGCAACACTGACGTGACAAATGGAAATAAAATCCTGCCGCTAAGAACTGATGTTCAGGCTTGATTGTTGCTGTCAAAGAAGTACTTCTTGAAAAATATGGTCATTATTGTGCATGTAGCTTGAAGTGGTGTAGACGAGGCATTTTCCCTTCTCATGTAGCTCAATAAGGAAGCAAAATAAAGACTTGCTGCAATGCAGTTCAAAACCACAAGTACAGACTACAGTACTAATGTCATTAGCAATGCATATCATTGTGCACTAATGAGATTTTTTAAAGTTTCTTTTGCCCTGATTTCTTGTCCTTTATCACGCCTCCCATTACCCTTATCCCCCCCATGTCCCACAGGAGACAGACACAGCAGGTCCTGCAGGGTCAGATGGCACAGAGGCAGTAACAGACGTCATCCAACAGCTACTTGAGCTCTCTGAGCAAGTCAATGGAGAGACAGCGCAGCCGCAACCCCCAGAACCAGCTGTTGCCATGGAAAGCGCCATTAACCAAGACATCCTCCAGGTTAGTCAAAAACATTTCCCCCCCACACCAAATGCACACCCCATGTTAAGCCACACTCATTTAAGCTCTAAAGTTAGTGGCGTAGAATATTTTAAACCGTGTTCCAATATTGATTTTTGAGCTAATTAACATTCTGTTTTCATAGCAAGCTCTAGAGAACAGCGGGCTGAGTGTAGCCCCAACTCAGAATGTTGATGCCAATGTCAGAGATACTCAGAACCAGACATCTGAGGGAGCAAATGTGGACTTGAAAAAAACACCGCTTCTGGAGAAACCTATCAGAGAAAGAAAAAGAAGCATTTTCAAAAAACCAATACAAATGCCAGGTATGGAAGCATAACTGACTAATTTTGGACGAAGGTATTAATTCAGCTGAAAGAGCACATATTTGTTCTAAGTACTGATCAAATAGCTGACTGAAATGCCCAGCTCCGTTGTCCACTTTTATTCCTAGGCTCCATCAGGGAGGAAAATGGCATCCGCTGGCATGGATGCCCTTACTGCTCCAAAGAATTTAAGAAACCCAGCGACCTCGTCCGCCACATCCGCATCCATACCCATGAGAAACCTTTTAAGTGCAAACAGTGCTTCCGAGCATTTGCTGTCAATAGTACACTCACAGCCCATATGAAAACTCACACAGGCATCAAGGCGTTTGAGTGCCAATGCTGCCTGAAGTGCTTCTCTACTTCTGGCAGCATGAAGGTACACATGCGACTGCATACCGGTGAGTATGTCCGCCTTATCGAAGGATCATGTTATGCGACACAAGAGGAAACACTCATAGAGAGGATCAAATTATTATTATTATTTTTTTTGCTTGCACTGATAACTGATAACTTCCTCCTCCTCCAAACCGCTCGATAACCAATCTTTGTGTGTATGTGTGTGTGAGCACAGTTTTCATTTGTCAATGTTTTCAAAATGTAATTTTTTTCTTTTAGGTGTTCGGCCTTTCTCCTGCCCTCACTGTGATAAGATCTTTCGTACATCAGGACACAGGAAAACGCATATAGCGTCTCACTTCAAAAGCTTACAGCAGAAGAAACACAGGTTTCCACGAAAAGCCAACAAAGCCAAAGTGTCTAAGAGTAATTTACCATTACCTGACATCCCACTGCAGGAGCCTATTCTCATTACAGACTTTGGTAAGCGCATTCATCCACAATGTCAAACTCAGATTTGTTTCTTTATATGAGTATAACACATTATTCATCTTGTTCATTCATTTAAGGAGCATGTCCTTAAATAATGTATTGATTCTTCAACAGGCCTCATCCCATCTCAGAACCCTCGCCTGGCATTCCAACAGTATCTGGAGGTGGTGGGTAGCGATCGTCCATACAAGTGCCAGTTCTGTAATAAGGCATATAAGAAATCAAGTCATCTGAAACAGCACATTAGGTGAGACGAGTCTAATAATTGCTTTGTTCATTTCATTGAAGAATTGTTTTTGGCTGGTAGTGAGCATCAAACAAATCGCAACATTAAATCTCAGCTGAGATTGTGCACTTGCTGATAATGTTGTACATCTATGTTTGCTTTCTTCAGCATGAAGTAAGGAAAAAAAACCTGTCACAATCATAGAAACTAGATATCATTGTTGGAACTAATAGTCAATTTGCCCACTCAAGATCTCACACAGGTGAAAGGCCATACAAGTGTGTGCAGTGTGGTCGGGGTTTCGCCTCCTCAGGGGTTCTCAAGGCTCACATCAGGACCCACTCAGGACTGAAGGCATACAAGTGTGTCATGTGTGATACAACGTTCACCACCAGTGGTAGCCTACGACGCCACATGACGACTCATAGTGATCTACGGCCTTACATGTGCCCATACTGCCAGAAGACGTTCAAGTCATCTCCAAACTGTCGGAAACACATGAAGACACACAGGTTTGAGTTTTTTTTTTTTTTCCTGTCTGTTCCTTATGTTTAATGATGCTAGCTTCAAGATGATGTGTATATACAGTGATCCCTCGCTACATCACGGTTCATTTATTGCTGCTTCAGTGCATCGCGTTTTTCTTCCAAAGTACTGTATTCAGAAAAAAAAGCCGAATGACTCAGAGGTTTTGCACATGCCTGTACTGTACTGTGTATCCAACGGGCACTCATTCAAGGTGCATGATTGGTTCCCCGGTGCAACGTCGACCAATGACAGCACGAGTGGATTTATCCCTGGAGCTGATTGGCTGCGCGTCTTTGCAGCCCCAACCAGCACCTTCCCTTGTGTCTCGTCATGCTGTTGGCTGTCTGGCATACTGTCTCTTAGTGTTGTGTGTGCTATGTGCACGGTGGGGGGGAAATACAGAGAATGTGGCAGCACTTCGCTCTTCGTTCCCTCTCCCCGATACCGATTAATTTTATGATCAGAAACACATCGGCAGCGCAAGGATAGCTGGCCAGGAAGTCGCTCAGTAGCTGGAGAGTAAGGGCGGCTACACCGTCAGAGCATGAAGCAGAATGGTCTCCGAGTGAACCTAAAGCCTGTACAAGTCAAGTGAAAGCCGCCTTCTACGCCACCAACACAAGCCTGTTTGCCTCTCTCTGAAGGCAATGCTGATGAATGTTAAAACTCATTCACTCCCAAAGACATATTTATATGTCTTTTCACACTTCACACGTTCAACCCTAGATACTTTTTTTTTCTCAATTATTCCAAGACTAAGGGTAAAAAAAAAAAAAAAGGTCTAGAATTGGCTGGTACTGAATGAGTTGATTGCTGTGTAAGGTTTTATAATTAACAATTTAAGTAAATACATGTACTGCTGTATTATCTAATATGCAAAGTATAAATGCTATTTACATATTTTAAACATGCTGGTACCCACATAGACCGACACAAAAATTCCCGGGGTTGGGGGGGGGGGGCGCAAACCCTACTTCGTAATTTTTCACTTATCGAGGCCACTTCTGGTCCCTATTAACCGCGATAAGTGAGGGATCACTGCAATCTCCTAAACCTCTCATCATTGCCTCTCACAGGCAAAGGCCCAGAGACAATTACTCGATGCCGACTCATCTTTCTGGCAAGATCACAAGTTGGTCAAAGTTGATTTTAACAGACTGATTTTCCTCATAATCTCCCCCAAATCAGATATGAACTGGCTCAACAATTGCAGCCTCAGTCTGCTGAAGACCCACTAGAAGCTGGCACGGTGCCCCACGATATGCAGGTGGAGATGGAGGGAAACTCCCTTCAGCAACCACCCGCAACTTCATGTGAGCAACAAAACATGCTGGGACTTGGACAAGCAGAGGGTGTAAATGGAGGCCAGCCGGTGATATTAGAAGCACAATTGACCAACCAGCCACTGGTGCAAGGAGAAGGTAACAAAAGAATGGTCACACATAATCACCAAGAATATAGGACGCTTGCACGCAACTCAAAGCAATGCATTCTGGGATGGTTTTTTTTTTTTTTGGCAGAGCATCAACAGGGATGAATACCAGCATCTGGTGATGTCTTTGCCAAACTGGCTTAAAGCTGCAATTGACTGCAAAAGATTTGCAAATCAGTATTCCCAAATGAAAGTTTGATTTAAGATTTATTCATTTCATTACCGTTGGTCCTTTAACTCATTCACTCCCAAAGACGTTTTTAAACGTCTTTTCAGACTTGGTCTAGAATTGGTTGGTACTGAATGAGTTAAATAGCATCAAGCTATGTACAAACTGTCGTGATCCCTATATCGCTTACCTCATTTGGATGTAAATACCTTTAAATTAAACCTGAAAATGTGCTGTTAAAGCACATCTGATTTGATTTCAAATCTTATATAGTTGTGTTTCGAGCCAAAATGATGAGAATTGTTTACAATATTTATGGACCGGACTGTAATTTGGTTGTGAAGGTCAATTGTTTTGCATGTACTAATTCAGGGTTGGAGCTTTAAGGGACAGCTATACCTTTTTGTGCCTATTATGCACAAAAGATTGCACTTCCATTGTAGTGACTGTGAATAACAATTTTTAGCATTTGTTGAAAACAAAAAAAACTCGTAATGTCTCCTGTCTTGCAGCAAGAATCTCACAGACTGTCACAAAGACATGTTGAATAGAGTCAGACTGCCTGATTCTTTCAGTGTGAACCTGGCTATGCAAGACATAATTCTTGTTGTTGTTGTTTTTTTTAACCGTTAATTGAAATGATATGATCTGAACCATGGATTTTTTTGAATTGTTTCACCCCTAATAGTGACCCATATTTTGTTTGATGCTCATTTGAATTGCCTTGATACTGTAACAGTTCTGCAACCAAACATGTCTCGTTGAGGTTATTGTTGTGCTTTGCAGCTAATGTTAGCTTTGGTTTTAATATCACAAAAAAGTAAATGTTATTTTTATATTAAATTCTCCTCACTTTGTGTATATTATCAAGTCTTTATTGTACTCGTACACCATTTAATACATCCTCGACATCCTCCATATGTATTCTATAATTGAAGACTATAGCCTCCTACGTATGTGTTTTTCTTTGTTTACAGACTCCTATGTGACCACACAACATGGTTTGCCTCAGAATATCACCCAATTTGAGACGCGAACACTCCCTCAGACCACATTCGACCAGCAAGCTTTAACACAAGGTGCATTCTGACAGATTTTTTTTTTTTTTGTCTGTGTAAATTGAAAATGCTCTCTTTGCTTTACTGGACCGAACATCTGCTATGTCTGTTAATTTCTATTTGTATGAGCTACCACTTCACTGCTTTCTCATATCAAATTCATTTGTTATGCGCTCTTTAATGTTACTGTAGGATGGGATATTCAGTATGTGTCATACATTCACGGTGACAGCCTTGATTCACTGCTTATACAAGTGTCTGCTATAATCAAGAAGAGGAATTAATTCCTTTCGGTCTTTGTCAGTTTTTCACAAGCCCACTAACATTTGTTTACTGCTGAAAACACAAGTTCCTTGCACTCCAAGCGGCAGTTGTTGCCTCACCGATGGAGCCATTAGACCATAAGAGGCTTTTAGTGTTCAGTTGCAAACGTCTGAAGTATCGAAAGGCATTTGGACACTCCTCGTGAATCACTGTCAGCATGCAGATTGATGATGACAAATTGCTTTTGTGGAACATTTTCCAGTTTTTAGCCTGCATTAAATTTTAATCTCTAAATTTGGTGTGGTCTGAAACGCTGTTGAGCCTTGTAGAAAGCTATAATGTAATAATTTCTTGAAAATGTTAACGCTTGAAAATGTCATAAAATTTGTACTGGTAATAAAACCCAGTAATGTAATGATTTCACCAATAATGTAACAAAATATCCTGACTGATATTGTAATAACATTTTTTACCAATATTGTAATACTGTACAGTACATTGTTGGATTGATTACATGGCATAATGTTCATTTTATCAAATGCTGTGCCATTTTTACCCCAGACGTAATGGGCCGCAAATCAATCAATTTTTGACTCATCAGTCCACAGAATGTTATTTCAAAAGTCTTGAGGATCATCAAGATGTCTTTTGGCAAATGTGAGACGAGCCTTTGTGTTCAATTTGGACAACAGTTGTTTTCGCCTGGTATCTCTCCAATGGATGCCATTTTTGGCCAGTGTCTTTCTTATGGTAGAGTCGTGGACACTGAGGTCAGCGAGGTCTGGAGTTCCTTGGATGTTGTTCTAGGTTCTTTTGCAACCTCCTGGATGAGTCGTTGCACTATTGGAGTAATTTTAGCTGTTCGACCACTCTTGGCAATGTATGCCACTGTTCCCAGCTTTATCCATTTGTGGATAATGGCTCTGACAGTGGTTTTCTGAAGGCCCAGAGTCTTGGAAATGGCGTTGTAACCTTTTCCAGACTGAGAGATTTTGATAACTTTTTTCGAATTTCTTCTTGAATTTCTTCGGATTGTGGCATGATGCGTTTGTTTCTTGAGAAATTGCAGCATATTTCACTTTGTCTGACAAATTCTTTTTACGTGATTTCTTGATTCAACAAATGTGGTGCGAGGGTGTTGCCTGTGAACTTGAATTCAGCTTTCACAAAACTGTCGTTAGTCAGAGCTACTTTGTCATTTCAAAATGGGGAGCAATTACTTTTTCACATAGGGACCATAGAGTAGTTTTTTTAATATTAAATGTACTTGTGCATTTTTTATTAAATGTACCTGTACATTTTTTATTTACGAATGTTCTGTTCATGTTTTATTGTAGAGTCGTGGACACCAAAGTGGACATTTTGACTGAAAGTGGTAGTGTGTCACATGTATTCCTGAGTTCCCGCCATACGTATATTGAACTTTATTCTATGTGGTCTCCCCAGGCTTTACCATGACAGAATCAAGTTACACTCAAAGCCAGTTCTCCACTGTCCAGCAGCTACAGGATTCCAGTACGCTAGAGTCTCAGGCCCTGTCATCCAGCTTTCCTCCCCCGACTTTGCTTCATGTTTCCAATGCTGAAGTGGTGAGTCTCAGCCTCTGGTCTCCATTGAACACTGTCACTTACAGTGGTTCATGCATTGCATTTTATACAAACTAAAACACATGCCGCATACAGAACAGTCCTAAGATAAAATGAAGTCGCTGATGAATATGAAAATTTGCTTGATTAATGGCCTCTTTTAATCAGGATTAGACAGAAGGCTGGCTGTTTGTTTCAATGACACTAATGAATCACTACATAACTTAAAAGTTGATAAAGATAAAACTTAGAATGTCCAGTTATTTTCAGGAAATTAAACAAATTACATCTTTTGTTGTGACGGTGTATCTTCAGTTTAGTTGTCACGCTATTTTCAACACGTTACATAACAGACCCATGGGGAGACTGACGAATGGAATTGATTTGTCAGAAAATATGAAATTAACCAGATTTGGACAGGCGGTTTCCGTCCAGTGACAATGTGCACCATTATCTATTGATTTTTAATTAATAATCAAGAAAGTATTTTACACATGCGAGTCTGTATGGAGTTGTGTGAATTTTTGTTGGTCTTTTCCATTTAGACAAATGGGCTTCTCCAGCAGAACAGTCAGGGAGAACTACAACTCGACACTGAGCCACACGACTACCAGGAGGACTGTGAAGACAACAGCAAGAGAGCGTACAGGTTTAATTCAGAGCTGGACCTTTTTTTTTTTTTTTTAACTTTTTATTGATTTTTTTTTTTAGGCAGAAAGAAGAAAAAAAAACATGGTCGGACCATTTTTTTAAAGGATCAGAATCAGAGTTATTGGCCCTGCTGTTGTGAAAGCGCTATATAAATCAGGATGTATTGTATTGTATGTAGGCAAGAAACAGACAAGGAATTTCCTTTCCATTTATAACCTGTTCAGAGTAACATAGACAAGACTAACATGGGGGAGACAGAACGACAAGTCTGGAGGGTCGCTGTTAAGCGCACAGATATCTTAGATGTGGAAGGAAAACAGACACAGATAGTTTTGAATAATTTTCTATGTCCAGCATAGTTTTGCATCAAATACGTTGAGACCAAGACATTGATTTTCATTCACTCTTTCTATTTCAATAGAGTCGATGATCATAAGAATAAATAAGAAAACCTTTATTCGTCTCCCAATGGAGAAATTCCTAATTTACAGCAGCAAATGATTTTCACTTGGTGTTTAATTGTTGTGGTTCTCAAGATTATAAACGTAGTTTTATTTAAGTTCAAAGACTATATTTGTATTAACCCAATTCCTTAGTCTATTTAATTATTTTTACACAATAGCCAGCGGTTAGACCAGGCAACTGGTCAGACTGCAGCAAAGACATACAAGAGCAGTGCAACAATAATCTCAGTGCCACAAAAGAAGTTAATACATCGGTTACCTAATGACCAAAATCAATGAATTGGTGATATGCTACAATCGGGCTACTAATTAATCAGTCTGGCCCTAGTTTACTATATTCAATTCTTTTCAGCATTCTCAGAACATTTGCTTTTGAAACATTGACACAGCTGATCAGCTTTATTGGTATATATTTTAAATGCTCTTTCCCGGTAGGTGGTTCCACATTTCCATATTTTTCACACACCATTTTTAAGTCAACATGCCTGATTGTACAACATACACCACTATACTACAGTTTTTCATACAATTGTATTCCTTTTCTTTTAAATACTAAACAGCATACAGTAGTATATGGAGATGTTTGGTTTTGTGAATGTTTTTTAGCTGATGGGACTACAAGGATTTTTTTTTCTCAACTCTTTAGGTGCACGTGGTGTAACAAAGGCTTTAAAAAGTCAAGTCATCTTAAACAGCATTTGCGCTCCCATACTGGGGAGAAGCCTTTCAGATGTCACCTCTGTGGACGAGCTTTTGTATCAGCTGGGGTGTTGAAATCCCATCTGAACACACACACAGGTATGTTTCTAAAGAGTGTTGATAAATGTTGAGAAATTCAACATTTATTTAAATTGATACATTTAAATGTTTTATTTCCATTTTAGTCCGGCTGGCCAAATATCCCTTTTCCCCCCTTACTCTGCAACGCCTTACGTTTGATTTGAAATTTTCCGTTTGGCACTGTTAGACCGTTGCTTCCAAAAATCAGCCATTAAATGCAATTTCTCTTCAAGAAATTTCACTGCATTCCTGGAGACAAAATCTTGTCTTTTTAAAATGGGTTACAGTATGTCATAAATCAAAGTTCTTAGTTTCAAAGGGAACGTAGACACATTTCAACACATCCTTCTCATGCCATTCATCCCCAATGACAGGAGTGAAGCCCTTCAAGTGTAACGTTTGTGATGCCTCCTTCACAACTAATGGCAGCCTGAACCGCCACATGATTATCCATGTCAAGTCATTCAAATGCTCCACATGCGATGAAAGCTTCAGGACAAGCCTGCTTTGTAAAAAGCACATGAGAAAGGAGCATGCGATAGAGGATCAAAGTAAGTAACGTGGGTCCACAACATTGTCACTTCAAGTTACAGAAAAAGGAGAAACTATGATTCATTAGGTATGCAATAGTTGATTGAAATGAAGTGCAAAAGTATCTGTTCAATCTGATGCCTTTCCTGCAGACGTTGTGAGTTTGATTTCGAGCCACTTCTGTTGTTCAAAACCTCAATTAAAAAAAAAAAAGTATTAAAAAAAGAAATTAAAAATGGGTGGGTTGCGTCAGGAAGGGCATAGGTCAGAGAAACTTCTGAACAACTGCTGCCAGTGACTCGCTGTGGCGACTCCCGATGGGACAAGCCGATAAGTTGTAACTAGTTGATTGAATTAAAGTAGTGTATTGATTCATGTTAAATATTCATGCTGAGAGTTTGGTTACCTGACTTAGCTAAATGACGGAGGCAAACTATTTTTGCACCACTGCAATCAATGACTCCAATAATAAACATACTGTCACATATAAACCTTTCTGAAATGTCACTCAAAATTTAGCATATCTGAAGTCAACATTATATATATATATATATATATATATATATATATATAGAGAGAGAGAGAGAGAGAGAGAGAGAGAGAGAGAGAGAGAGAGAGAGAGAGAAATATT
>NW_017806059.1:1376555-1385904 GCF_001891065.2 Hippocampus comes | reverse complement strand
ATGGATGCCATTTTTGGCCAGTGTCTTTCTTATGGTAGAGTCGTGGACACTGAGGTCAGCGAGGTCTGGAGTTCCTTGGATGTTGTTCTAGGTTCTTTTGCAACCTCCTGGATGAGTCGTTGCACTATTGGAGTAATTTTAGCTGTTCGACCACTCTTGGCAATGTATGCCACTGTTCCCAGCTTTATCCATTTGTGGATAATGGCTCTGACAGTGGTTTTCTGAAGGCCCAGAGTCTTGGAAATGGCGTTGTAACCTTTTCCAGACTGAGAGATTTTGATAACTTTTTTCGAATTTCTTCTTGAATTTCTTCGGATTGTGGCATGATGCGTTTGTTTCTTGAGAAATTGCAGCATATTTCACTTTGTCTGACAAATTCTTTTTACGTGATTTCTTGATTCAACAAATGTGGTGCGAGGGTGTTGCCTGTGAACTTGAATTCAGCTTTCACAAAACTGTCGTTAGTCAGAGCTACTTTGTCATTTCAAAATGGGGAGCAATTACTTTTTCACATAGGGACCATAGAGTAGTTTTTTTAATATTAAATGTACTTGTGCATTTTTTATTAAATGTACCTGTACATTTTTTATTTACGAATGTTCTGTTCATGTTTTATTGTAGAGTCGTGGACACCAAAGTGGACATTTTGACTGAAAGTGGTAGTGTGTCACATGTATTCCTGAGTTCCCGCCATACGTATATTGAACTTTATTCTATGTGGTCTCCCCAGGCTTTACCATGACAGAATCAAGTTACACTCAAAGCCAGTTCTCCACTGTCCAGCAGCTACAGGATTCCAGTACGCTAGAGTCTCAGGCCCTGTCATCCAGCTTTCCTCCCCCGACTTTGCTTCATGTTTCCAATGCTGAAGTGGTGAGTCTCAGCCTCTGGTCTCCATTGAACACTGTCACTTACAGTGGTTCATGCATTGCATTTTATACAAACTAAAACACATGCCGCATACAGAACAGTCCTAAGATAAAATGAAGTCGCTGATGAATATGAAAATTTGCTTGATTAATGGCCTCTTTTAATCAGGATTAGACAGAAGGCTGGCTGTTTGTTTCAATGACACTAATGAATCACTACATAACTTAAAAGTTGATAAAGATAAAACTTAGAATGTCCAGTTATTTTCAGGAAATTAAACAAATTACATCTTTTGTTGTGACGGTGTATCTTCAGTTTAGTTGTCACGCTATTTTCAACACGTTACATAACAGACCCATGGGGAGACTGACGAATGGAATTGATTTGTCAGAAAATATGAAATTAACCAGATTTGGACAGGCGGTTTCCGTCCAGTGACAATGTGCACCATTATCTATTGATTTTTAATTAATAATCAAGAAAGTATTTTACACATGCGAGTCTGTATGGAGTTGTGTGAATTTTTGTTGGTCTTTTCCATTTAGACAAATGGGCTTCTCCAGCAGAACAGTCAGGGAGAACTACAACTCGACACTGAGCCACACGACTACCAGGAGGACTGTGAAGACAACAGCAAGAGAGCGTACAGGTTTAATTCAGAGCTGGACCTTTTTTTTTTTTTTTTAACTTTTTATTGATTTTTTTTTTTAGGCAGAAAGAAGAAAAAAAAACATGGTCGGACCATTTTTTTAAAGGATCAGAATCAGAGTTATTGGCCCTGCTGTTGTGAAAGCGCTATATAAATCAGGATGTATTGTATTGTATGTAGGCAAGAAACAGACAAGGAATTTCCTTTCCATTTATAACCTGTTCAGAGTAACATAGACAAGACTAACATGGGGGAGACAGAACGACAAGTCTGGAGGGTCGCTGTTAAGCGCACAGATATCTTAGATGTGGAAGGAAAACAGACACAGATAGTTTTGAATAATTTTCTATGTCCAGCATAGTTTTGCATCAAATACGTTGAGACCAAGACATTGATTTTCATTCACTCTTTCTATTTCAATAGAGTCGATGATCATAAGAATAAATAAGAAAACCTTTATTCGTCTCCCAATGGAGAAATTCCTAATTTACAGCAGCAAATGATTTTCACTTGGTGTTTAATTGTTGTGGTTCTCAAGATTATAAACGTAGTTTTATTTAAGTTCAAAGACTATATTTGTATTAACCCAATTCCTTAGTCTATTTAATTATTTTTACACAATAGCCAGCGGTTAGACCAGGCAACTGGTCAGACTGCAGCAAAGACATACAAGAGCAGTGCAACAATAATCTCAGTGCCACAAAAGAAGTTAATACATCGGTTACCTAATGACCAAAATCAATGAATTGGTGATATGCTACAATCGGGCTACTAATTAATCAGTCTGGCCCTAGTTTACTATATTCAATTCTTTTCAGCATTCTCAGAACATTTGCTTTTGAAACATTGACACAGCTGATCAGCTTTATTGGTATATATTTTAAATGCTCTTTCCCGGTAGGTGGTTCCACATTTCCATATTTTTCACACACCATTTTTAAGTCAACATGCCTGATTGTACAACATACACCACTATACTACAGTTTTTCATACAATTGTATTCCTTTTCTTTTAAATACTAAACAGCATACAGTAGTATATGGAGATGTTTGGTTTTGTGAATGTTTTTTAGCTGATGGGACTACAAGGATTTTTTTTTCTCAACTCTTTAGGTGCACGTGGTGTAACAAAGGCTTTAAAAAGTCAAGTCATCTTAAACAGCATTTGCGCTCCCATACTGGGGAGAAGCCTTTCAGATGTCACCTCTGTGGACGAGCTTTTGTATCAGCTGGGGTGTTGAAATCCCATCTGAACACACACACAGGTATGTTTCTAAAGAGTGTTGATAAATGTTGAGAAATTCAACATTTATTTAAATTGATACATTTAAATGTTTTATTTCCATTTTAGTCCGGCTTGCCAAATATCCCTTTTCCCCCCTTACTCTGCAACGCCTTACGTTTGATTTGAAATTTTCCGTTTGGCACTGTTAGACCGTTGCTTCCAAAAATCAGCCATTAAATGCAATTTCTCTTCAAGAAATTTCACTGCATTCCTGGAGACAAAATCTTGTCTTTTTAAAATGGGTTACAGTATGTCATAAATCAAAGTTCTTAGTTTCAAAGGGAACGTAGACACATTTCAACACATCCTTCTCATGCCATTCATCCCCAATGACAGGAGTGAAGCCCTTCAAGTGTAACGTTTGTGATGCCTCCTTCACAACTAATGGCAGCCTGAACCGCCACATGATTATCCATGTCAAGTCATTCAAATGCTCCACATGCGATGAAAGCTTCAGGACAAGCCTGCTTTGTAAAAAGCACATGAGAAAGGAGCATGCGATAGAGGATCAAAGTAAGTAACGTGGGTCCACAACATTGTCACTTCAAGTTACAGAAAAAGGAGAAACTATGATTCATTAGGTATGCAATAGTTGATTGAAATGAAGTGCAAAAGTATCTGTTCAATCTGATGCCTTTCCTGCAGACGTTGTGAGTTTGATTTCGAGCCACTTCTGTTGTTCAAAACCTCAATTAAAAAAAAAAAAGTATTAAAAAAAGAAATTAAAAATGGGTGGGTTGCGTCAGGAAGGGCATAGGTCAGAGAAACTTCTGAACAACTGCTGCCAGTGACTCGCTGTGGCGACTCCCGATGGGACAAGCCGATAAGTTGTAACTAGTTGATTGAATTAAAGTAGTGTATTGATTCATGTTAAATATTCATGCTGAGAGTTTGGTTACCTGACTTAGCTAAATGACGGAGGCAAACTATTTTTGCACCACTGCAATCAATGACTCCAATAATAAACATACTGTCACATATAAACCTTTCTGAAATGTCACTCAAAATTTAGCATATCTGAAGTCAACATTATATATATATATATATGTAATTTTTTTTTTTAGATATTGTCAGTATGCAGTAAATAATGTGCGCAGTGTATGTGTAAATTTGTTTGTGCTGGTACTTTGAGCTTTGTCTTCTTTTGCCTCAGTTATTGGTTTGGAAGGTCGAGATGTGGAAGAGGATGAAGATGAAGAAGATGAAGGGGATCAAAAAACATCGAAGAGACGGGGAATGGAAATCATCACTTTCACAGAGGAACAGGCAGCAGAGCTAGCAAAGGATCCCGGTGAGGAGGCATCCGTGTCAGAGCGAATCCTATCCCAGTCTGCAGCCGAGAGGGATCGCATCAGCGAGATCAAGGACAAGGCGGTGGTATTGGAGACAGAACCCAAGTTTGCAAATTGCTGCACTTTCTGCCCCAAGAGCTTCAAAAAGCCCAGTGACCTTGTCAGGTAATGAGCCCCATTTTAATACCACGGTGCTAATTCTTATATCAACATGTGGCACTGGGGCCCACAATAAAACTGCAGCGTAATGAACAAAGCATGAATAGAATGATATAATTTGAAATGTCAGCGACGGGCTGGCGGCCAGTTCAGGATGTACTCCGCCTCTTGGGTAGGCTTTAGCACGCACGCAACCCTTGTGCGCATAAGTGATTCAGAGGATGGGTGGATGGATTGGTTTGGCAAGTGGATGGGTTTAGATAAATAAGTAGGCAGGTAGGCAGATAATGTGCCAGACAGCACATTAAAGTCAGTCATTAATGGAAGGTTGCATGATCGAATTAGAAATAACCCAAACTTCGAAATATAATTTAAGATTGGTTTGCAAAGCTTATACGAACTTTAATGCATGCTAAAAAGAAAAGGCTTGTGACTGTGCCACCAAACTCCACATATTTTTTTGCATATTTATTGGCTTCACTTCTTTTTGTTTTTTTCCCCCCCCATGTCTAAATGTTCGCCACTGTTGATTTTTAACTGTAGAGAGAACCCAGAAGCACAACTCAACTCTCAAACTTCTACCTATATTGTCTAGGCATATTCGAATTCACACAGGAGAAAGACCGTACAAGTGTGATGAATGTGGGAAGAGTTTTACAGTGAAATCTACTCTGGATTGTCATGTGAAGACACACACAGGTTAGTCTTGATGCTCTTTATGTTGTTGACTAAATTATTTTTACTGCATATATTTTATGGGGTGGAGTCACTGTGTAGGTTAACCTGACTGCATACATCCGGGGTCTACAGTCCTGTTACTTGAGGGCTACTGCCCTGCTCACTATGCAGCCGTTAGTGATTTGTTTGGCAATTGTGTTAGTCAGATCCAGTATACGTTGGGTTGGGCGTCAAGTCTTGAGAATTGATTGGAGCCAGGACTATTCTCCCGGAACTGTTCGCACTTTAAATTTCTCGTTCCCCGCTAGTATACCTCGTCCGCCGACGAGAAGAGACCAATGAAGGGGAAGTGCGTGCACAGGTGCACCCGACACCGATCACAAGTGTGACTTAACTTTGTTGAACTAAATTATGAGTTGCCTCAGTGCAACACTTATAAGATTATATTGTGCAAAGGAGGTTGTATGACGTGTCTACATCAACAGAGTGCTGTGTCTAACGAGCTTGGTGCTCCCTCCTCCTTTGAGCTAAAGCCTGCAACGCGCTGAACTTTCATAATTTGGTGGGTTAACCAACATGCGTCTATTGCCAAAACTGACGTATCTGACAACAAAACGGAGGGCCAACTCAAATGCAAATAACCAGCTAACATTAGCGTATGTACAAAATTTACGTACATGGGCCTGTCCACAACATGCAAACACAAGCTGTACCTGCTGCTCATGTGAACTGCATTACCAAATAGCTCTGCTTTTGTCTACACCTCGTGTTAGCCCATCAGTGGGGTTTCAGTGTAGTGTAATTTACACTAATGTGAATTTATTTTCATGTTGTGAAAAAAATCAAATAAAGCTCTTCAGTGAGAGTAAAAAAAAAAAAATAACTCGGGAATTCAAGTAATACATTTTACAAAACTGGTTAAAAATAACCTTATGAGAAATTGATAAATCAATTTGGAGACAATTCCTCAGTGTAGGTTACGATATTTGCAGCGATGTTTATTTTCATATTCATTCTGTATAGTTGAAAAAAAACTGTCAGGTAATAAAGCAAAACAGTGATATTTTTTTTCAAGATTTTAGCATGGAAGGTGGCTCTATCAAATGTTGACTGGCTGAAAAACAAGGAATTGCGAGATGATAACAAACTTCTGTTCTCCTACCATGTCACTCAGTGCGGAGGCTGTGTGCTGTAGTACAATGCAGGCAAATGTCAGGGGTTTTAGTCTGTGAAGCGAGACACTAAAATGAATGGCATAGTTTAGACACCCCGTCAAAATTGAGAATCATTTGAAACCAGAATCAATACAAGGAACTGGAATTGTTCAAAAGCAAACGATGTGCAACTCTACACTATGTTTTGTTCTCGGTCATTTGCAACATTTGCAGTGACTCCTAAATTTCCAGTAAAAACTATGCCTTAATGCTAGATGGTGTCACATACGCCTATTGGCAGCGTGAATGTGTGTATTTTACACAATAGTCTAGAGTAGTGGTCCCCAACCACCATCTGGCAGAATCCCCTATCAAAAGGAGTTTCACCTCCCCCTGCCGGCAGAGCTTTTCCCACATCCCGGGGTGTGGCGGGAGACATTGAGTCCAAGTGGACCATGTTTCGCGCCTTTATCGTTGACACGGCCGATCAGAATTGTGGCCATAAGGTGGTTGGTGCCTGTCGTGGCGGCAACCCCCGAACCCGCTGGTAGACACCGGCAGTGAGAAATGCTGTCAAGCTGAAGGAGGAGTCCTATAATGACTTTCTGGCTTGTGGGACTCCAGAGGCAGCTGATGTGTACTGTTCGGCCAAGTGGAACGCGGCTTCAGCAGTCGCTGGGGCAAAAACTCATGGGATGGGAAGAGTTTGGTGAGGCGATGGAAGCAGACTTCCGGATGGAAATTCTGGTCCACCATCCGATGACTCAGAAGTGGGAAGCAGTGCACTATTAACATAACGCTGTGTATAGTGCGGATGGGGCGCTGCTCACCTCGACTCGGGACATTGTGAGTTGGTGGGCAGAGTACGTCAGATTACCTCATCAACTCCACCAACATGCCTTCCTTAGAGGAAAGAGAGTTTGGGGACTCTGAGATGGTCTCTCCTATCTCTGGGGATGAAGTCAGAGATGATTAAAAAGTTTCTCAGTGGCAAATCTCCGAGGGTGGATGAGATCCGCCTGGAGTTCCTCAAGGCTCTGAATGTTGTGGGGCTGTCCTGGTTGACACGCTTCTGCAATATCGCATGGTCATCTGGAAGAGTGCCTCTGAATTGGCAGACCGGGGTGGTGGTCCCTCTTTTTAAGAAGGGCAACCAGAGGGTATGCTCCGACTACAGAAGGATCACACTCCTCAGCCTCTCTGGTAAAGTCTATTCAGGGGTGCTGGAGAGGAGGGTCTGTCGGGAAGGCGAATCTCAGATTCAGGAAGAGCAGCGGAACAGAGGACTAGCTCTATACCCTTGGCAGGGTCCTCGAGGGTGCAGTGCACTGGAGTTCGCCCAACCAATCTAATATGCTTTGTGTACTTGAAGAAGGGGTGCGACCTTGTCTCTCTGGGAGTTCTGTGGGGGGTGTTTTGGGAGTATGGGATACCAGACCTCCTATTATGATCTGTTCAGTCCCTGTACCACCGATATCAGAGTTTCGTTCGCGTTGCTTTCGTTCCTAGTGAGGGTTGGACTCTGCCAAGGTTGCCCTTTGTCACCAATTCTGTTCACAACCTTAATGGACAGAATTTCTAGGTGCCAGACGAGGTGGCTTGGGCATGCCTCGTGGACACTTCCCTGGTGAGGTGTTCTGGGCATGTCCCACCAGCAGGTGGCCCCGGGGACACCCCAGGACACGCTGGAGAGACTATGTCTACCGGCTTGCCTGGGAACACCTTGGGATCACCCGGGAAGTGGCTGGAAGAGGGAAGTCTGGGCCTCTCTGCTAAAGCTGTTGCCACTGTGACCCGACCTCGGATAAGCGATGAAAATGGATTGACGGATGGATCTTAATAAAATGTTGAATTACTCTATAATTATCTTTGTCATGAGTACTAATGCTTTCAAATTGGCAAATTAAAAGCAATGAAAACAAAAACTGCTTTGAATGTCGAATGGTGTTTAAAACAAGTTTAGAACTGTGGTCACAATATCAATAAAAAATACCAATGCGCTTGCTAATTTATTTATTCCTTTTTTTTTTTCAGTCACACCGGTCAGTGTCATACACAAAGGTCGGGTAAAGGCAAGCAGGCTTTTCTTGATTTTTTTTCTTTTTTTTCCGAAAACAAATTGGCCAACTATGTTTGTTGGCTACCAATGTACTTGAAACAAGACAAGAGGTTGGGAATGGGTTCAGTTAGGTTTGTGCATCTTACCACACAAGACGATTTGAGACGATTCTCAACATACAATACGATTCAAGGAAGTAACGGTTTTAAAATGTATTGATTTATTTTGATTTACTGGAATTACTATTAGATTCAATATGGTCATTTTTATTAATATGTAAGACCATATAAAAGTTAAGCCCAAACTATCCTTGTAAATTACATTAAAAAACAACAACAAATTAAAAGTGACTTCAAAGCAATCTATATCAGGTGTATATTTGGACAAATCGATAGATTGTCGATATATGGGGTGTGATTACATTCAAGGATTCAACGATTCTAGAAGACTGTATAGCAAATCAATTTGGCTCATCAAATCTGATTGTTCTATTGCAGGGGTCGGCAACACGAGGCTCTCGAACCGCATGCGGCTCTAGCGCCCTCCAGTGGCTCCCTAGAGCTTTTTCAAAAATATTTGAAAATGGAAAAAGATGGGAGGGATATATATTTTTTTGTTTTAATATGGTTTCTGTCAGAGGACAAACATGACACAAACATTACCGTTTTCCGATGCTGTAAAAATCCGTGTCGAATAAATATTAAATGTCAAATTTCGTCAGCGAATATTTGTGTCATAGCATGCGACACACGTTTCTATTAGCAGGGCCGGATGTCAGTCAGGGGGCTGTTGTAAAAAAAAAAAAACCCAAACAAAACAAACAAACAAACAAAAAAAACAGCTGCCTTTCATGTTCAATTCACCGAGGGTTTTTGCTAAGAATGTTAATCTGGGCGGCCAAGAGAAGCATTTTTAAACGGTACACGTGAGCTACGATAATTAGCACTCTTCTAAAGTGTGTCCCGTGCCTCGTTCATCTTAGCGGCCGTTATGGCCATTGCTCATTATGGCATGCGTGTGTAAGTGTGTGCGTATGCACGCGTGTGCGGTAACGGGTCGATCGCGAGAGGTTGGTTGTTCGAAAAGTAGATCTTCCGTCAAAAAAGTTTGGGCACCCTTCCTCTACAGCACAGATGTCAAAGTGCCGGCCCGCGGGCCAAATCCGGCCCGCGAGAATGTTTTCAGTGGCCCCTGGGATGATATT
>NW_017806059.1:1343303-1376012 GCF_001891065.2 Hippocampus comes | reverse complement strand
CTCAAAGAAGTGAATATTACTTATAATATACTGTGCAATCACATACTAAGAGTTTTTACTCAGTTCAAGTTTAAAAATTAAAGTGCAATATTTGCTTTCGCTGCTTGTTACTTCTTGAAGAAAGTGTTGTTTTTGGTTTATACATTTTTGCACTTTATTTTGTTGTTTTTCAATCCAATTATGTTTTAAAAATATTTTATTCGAGTAAATGATCGAAAATTACTGCACTATTATTTGTTTTTCTTTTAAGTAAATTTAGCCTACTTTTGCTAAAAGAGAAAATATGGACTAGTGATAGTGCCTTGAATAATATCGGCTTCTTTCATTCATGTTATGGGTATTTTTATACAAAGGAAAATTTTTTGTGCCTATTGAAAATTAAAGTTTACTGACATAGCCATAAAAAAATGTTGCTTTATTTATCTGACCATATTGGAATGAATTTGTTAGGTTTTCAGTCAATTAAATTTGGTTCAATAAACAATATGTGGTCATTTTTAAAATTTTCAATGAACATTCGATCAGTCCGGCCCTCGGCTTGTAGCAATTTTTTTTATCTGGCCCTCCGTCCATTTGACTTTGACACCCCTGCTCTACAGGATGAACTGCAAGGAAACTTTTAATCATGAATTCTCGTTGTGTATTTGTAGCCAACTTAGTCATGTTGATAACAGGCTAATATAGCTCAGATAGATACATACAGTGTGTGTTGCCTTCTTTCTGAGGCTTTTAATTTTTTGCGGCTCCAGACACATTTGTTTTTCGTTTTTTTTGGTCCGATATGGCTCTTTCAACATTTTGGGTTGCCGACTCCTGCTCTATTGGAATGGGTTTTTGTTATACCCCTGGATTCATTTCCTCACATTCACTTCTTCCATGTCTTCTAATTTTTGCAGGTCAGAAACTGGTCAACTGCCACATGTGCAACACTTCCTTCTCTACAAAGGGTAGCTTAAAGGTGCACATGCGGCTCCACACTGGCTCCAAGCCTTTCAAATGCCCCTTCTGTGACCTTCGCTTTCGAACTTCCGGGCATCGCAAAACACACATCCAGTGCCACTTCAGGGCTAATGGAGCGAACCGCAAGTCCAAGCGTCCTTCCTCGTCTTCTGCTCAAACCAGTCATAGTGAAGCTATGGGCCATGCCGGTGCCTCAGGACAAGGCCAGCATACAACAGCATCAGAGGCGCTTCAGACTGTGGGGCTGCTACAAACCTCCAACCCTGACAACATCTACCTCCCAGCAAACCAAGTGCTGACTGGGCAGTTTGACCAGAATCTTTTACAGTCGGGCCTGGTGGGACAGGCAATTCTGCCAGCCTCAATGTCAGGTATCGGTCTGCTTTCACACCCCATGAACCTAAAACTTTGTTAGTCTGTTAGAGTCTAGTAGTACAGGCATAAAGAGTATTTGATTTTGATACTCATACTGTTATGACATTTTTACCATTTATTTCTTGGTTACTGTGAGTTCAGTGTGACCTAAGTTGCATTTCAAACTTGAAAAGGTGGAGTCATACGTTTTCACACCACTTGTTTAAGCCGTCGGCAAGTTTGTGTCATAGATGTTGTAGCAGGATATTCGTTGTTCCTTTTCAAAATAATGTGCCCGGGAGATGCACATATTATTTTTTTGGTTTCATCCTTCCGGTGATAACAACTTAGGCATTTCAAGATGATGTCTTGTTTGTGGAACTGACTTTGTAAGTATCATCAATTTTAGACACTTGACCATCATCTGGCACTATCTTTGCTGAATAGCTGGAAGCCAAATGTTGGAGTCTGTTGAGGACGTTCAGAAATGTGGTTTACACAGATGAGGACACTTTATCCAATTTTGCCGGCGCGTCCTCAGTACTTCATCCACTAGCTGGGCACCCTTCCATCATCATCCCTTCATCCTTATTCATAAAATAAATTAAATGGGCATCTGTCGGTACTTGACCCGGTTAGGGATGATTATGAGGACGGACGAAAACCCATTTCTGTCCTTGTTTAGGCCATCCTTTTTAAAAAAAACTCTCATCCTCCGTCTCCAAAATGGGCATCTCTCCAGGATGGGCAGAAGGACCGTTCCGTCCCAGGGACGTAATGTCCATCTCTTGGTGTTGATCACCACAAACTCACATCTGTTGCCCTTCTTCTCCAGTAGTCAGCATTTTATTGTTGGAGAGATTTGGTTTTTGGGAGGAACCAATATCCTCTCAAACAGGGAGGGGCAACACATGTTGGAATGGCCACAATTTTTCATCAGTGCTACTGGGGGATCCACATATGCCCACCCACATATGACCCACCCAAAAATTACCATTCAAGGATGGCACAAACCCACATAGCAAGAAACAAACATTGAAGTGCACGTCACAGATGTCCGCCATTTGCAATAATATAAGGTTAATATTTTCTCTATATTGTATAACAATTATTTTTCATGTACATTTAATAACTTAACGCTTTAAAAAATAGCATATTGTAGCTGGCCAAAATTATTAAACTTGACTGCACAATGATACACACACGGCACATATAAAGCATTAATACTGGAAGAATGAGGCCTTAAAGCGTACATCTGACGGCCCATTTCGAAGTACTGTTAGGGAAACATAGCAATCTTCTCAAGTTTGATATGTACAGTATCTGGTGTTCTTATATTTTTGCCTAGTATTGTCTTCGCCAAACACACGCCTGCAATCCCCCAGGTTAATTTTAATTCAAGGCGCCCTGTTCATTAATGTTTTTTTTTTTTAACCACTGCATCCCACATCCATTCAAATGGAATACTACTTGGACTTTTGCTAAAAAAAAAATAAAATAAAATAAAACCCCCGTGTTAGATGTTAAAAAAATTTAACATCCAATTTTATTATGATGGTAAATGAAGTGCGCGTTTAAAGTGCTTTACCTACACCAGGAGTGCGCACACTTATTCAGCATGTAAGCTATTTGTACAATGATCAAGTCCAAGTGATCTACCTACTTTATGTATTTATTTATTTATTTCAAAATATATTTAAAAATCTTTATACGTACAAATATATATTGGCGTACCTTGCATAAGTATATGAACCCATATTGCACAATACAAGTAGTAGCCATTTTGTAGTCCTTGTCCAGCCATTATGCCGTCAAGCTGAGCATTTAGTCACTGGACGAACATCAGACATCACTATGTCTGAGTTACAACTGAAGTCCTGCGTGTTGTTGTCAGACAAGGAATGTGTGTAGCAACAGCATTGGAGGGTCAGGCTTGGAATGAAATTAAAAGAAAAAAGACAAAGTATAGAATAAAATGTTTTTTTTTTCACCCTGGTGATGGCCGTGGCTTATTGACCTGCTGTGTCATGCAGCAGAGGCTCGGCCATTCTTTCTCCAATATTGGTCTGATAGTTTTGGTGCATCCTTACTTTTTAATGCTTTTACATGGGTCGTTTTCATGTATAAAATATGAATGATCTACTCCCATGTTTATTCCCCACTCATATCATGCAAGGGTCCTGGCCTTTTTGTATATTGACATTCATTGCTCTGACAGATATACACACACACATTGGACATGTAATATAACGATTACTAAATGGCAAAAATTTCTTGAGTTGAAACAAACAAACCCAAAAAAATGGAACAGATGGGTGATCAGGTTTTCTGATTTTGTGTGTGTGTGTGTGCGCGTGTGTGTGTGCGCGCGTGTGTGTGTGCGCGCGTGTGTGTGTGCGTGTGTGTGTGTGTGCGTGTGTGTGTGTGTGTGTGTGCGTGCGTGCGCGCGCCTGCCTGCGTGCGTGCGTGCGTGCGTGCGTGCGTGTGTGTGCGCGCAACTGTTTGTATGAATGTGTTCATGACGGCAGGAGATGTGAATGTGTCCCTATCAGATGGGCTGACCACACTTGAAGGGATTCACCTCCAGTTGACTCCCGCCAACTTGGTCTGCCCGAATGTCCAGATCTCTGGCATCGACACAAGCAACTTAAACAACATCACTCTGCAGGTTAGGCATGTCTCTTTGTCAATTTTGTTTTTTTTTGTTTAGTTCGTTTCTTGCAGCTGTGGCTTTCCTCACAACTCTAAACTAGTCACGCCTCAAACATGAGTGCAAAGTGATCGATTTATATATAAATCATTGGAAACTTAAGACATGAGTAAGAATCACTGTGGAATAATTTCCTCTGCTTGTATTAATATACTTTATAACAAATTAAAGGCATACTAATAGCTGGTAGATTATTAGACGATAGCATTGGATGCATCTTCACAATCTCCAAAACAAGGCTTAGCTTTGACACTGTCGAGGAGGAATGAATTTAAAAATATGTTCTAGGTCGGGTTGAATCTACTGCACTGCATAATTGAAAGACGTCTTTCTGCAATTCTACAATGCTGCAAACGACAAAAACAAAAATACAATAGTACAGGAATTAAGTTTATGTCTCTTAGTCATTAAAAGCTGAGCTGAGTTTGTTTATCTTTTAAGGCAACATTTTTTTTTTCCATGAGGGACTTGTATCTGATTTCACTAGATTAAAATATGTAATTGAAGCTGTACACTCAGTCACCACAACCAAAAGTCAAATGAATCCTTCCCATTGATTTTAGGCCATGCTGATACAAACTCAAGCATGCCATCTTCAATTATATAGTTTAATTTAATTCTAATTATTGGCGTTAGGCCACACATATAGCCTCATACCATGTGATCATGCATACCTCGTTAAAATGTAATAATAATCAATGTCAAACAAATTCTGAGTCTTCAAGAGTTACCAAAGTCATTCATTGCCATGTTTTTTTGTGCAGATCGACCATGCCCTTCTCCAACAGACTCTACAGCAGGGCGGCCTTCTCTCACAGCCTCTTAGTGTCGACACTGGTCTTGTCCTCCACTCTGGCAGTCAGCTTATGTCTACTGGTGACGCATCTGTGTCAGCCAATGTTGTCCTCCAACCCCTGACCAGCCTGGGCCTGCAGCCATCCACCATCGCACCTGCCCAAGTCACAATGGCTGGCCTCTCCGAGCAGGACACTGCAGGTAGGTTCCCCCTGTAGCTGGAAAGTGTTCACAATAGTTCTTGAGCTGAACAATGAATGGTAAACTTTAATCATTTAGGTTCTCAGGACTTGAGCCATGTCATGGGCAGCACTGGGTTGGTGAGTGGGGGCGCTGGCAGTCAAGAGATTACACTCACGATCAACAATTCCAGCCTCACACATGCACTAGCACAAGTGCAAGCAACGCCTTCGGCTTCCAACACCTCATCAGGAAACCCTCAAGAGATCACTCTCACCATATCAGGTATTAATTATGTAGGAACATGGCCTTTGTATACTCGATTTAGGTTTTTTTTTTTAGGAATTCAGACAATAGTAGAGAGGAAGAAACATTCTGTCAAGGTTGAGTACCATTCTTCTTGTAAGTAGCAACTATCCCTTTGTTAAAATAAAATACTAAGAAGAATAATTTCAGAAGTATATTAATGATCTCTTTGGGGGGGGGGGATAATACATTTTCAAAACCCCAAATTATATTTATGTTAGGATACATGCCGCTACAGCAAGGAACATTGGTACTGAAATTAATTAAATGGCTTCATCAAAAGTATCAATCCGACTCGTATTGTGTCTGGTGCTGTATTTTTCAAAGACTTTCACAAGAGCACACTTGTTCTAAAATGTGTTCAAAGCAAAATGACAATGCGCATTGTCGGATAACTGCTCAATACACTGTTCCTTCCACTCTAATTTGTACACAGCAGTTCCAAAAGCAATACTGTTACATACCACTTAACCTCCAATGTCACATTGATTCCATATACCCGCAGGTCAGGATTTACTCCCCCAGCACAGCACTAATGCAGAGATGAACAGTGGCCTCAGACTTGCATCACCACTCACAGGGCAGCCCACCAACGCCACCTTGACTATCACCAATGACCACCTTCTACCTCAGAACCCCACCAACACTGGAATGACTGGTAGGACTTTGCTTGTGAAGAATATGCCTGTTTATGTTTCAAATTTATATCAGTTAAATAGAATTTGTTGTCTCAAATAATGATGAAAATCGAAGTGCCTTGTTCTCCTCATTACTTTACCCTTCTTAGTTTAAGTGGAAAAGAATTGTAATAATAATAATAATAATGCATTTTATTTAAAAGCGCCTTTCATGCCACCCAAGGACACCAAGGACACTGTACAGACAATAAGAAAATACAATGTAAAAATTTGTAAGCGAGATATTATATAAAAAATATATATATATTATATATCATATCAAATATCTCTGGCCAAAATGAATTCATATTATTGTTTATTGTATAATTTTGGAAAGAATTGCAAAACATATGCGTCTGTTACGATACAATTACTTTTCCTGGGGTAAATCATTCGACAAATTGAATATCATCCATTTCTGTTTCATTACAAAAATCGCTATTTAGAAAACAGTAAAGGTTGCCATAAACCTTCCAGTTGAGCAGGAACATGATGTTGAAAGTCTTAAAAATACGCAATTTTTCTTACAGTCACCAGTCTTCCGTCTAGCACCTCGCTATCACACAGCACTTCATCTCAAAGCCTAGTCTTGTCACCAGGAAGTGTGGCCAATGATGGTAGCGTTACACTGACCCTATCAGATGCCCAGGGTATGTTGGATGGCGTTACTGTAAACCTCAACACACAGGTAAGAGACGTTTCACAAGAACATTTTGTTAATTGTTATCGCGCTGCTACAACTACCTTTTTTTCCCCAGGTTTCAGATTCTTTGGCATTCTAAATTGTTATTCTTATTCTCATCCTTAGGGTCAGGCATTCCCTGCAGTGCTGAATGACTCCAATCTACAATCTGGGCAACAAGCTATTGCAGGCCAGCCAGTCATACTGGTCAGCCATCATTCCCAATCTGTGATGGGAACCTCTGACAGTGGATATAATGTACGTACATAAATCGGAAGTACGAGTTGGATGAGTTCATGGGCGGCTGTGGCTCATTTGAACTAATACTGTGCACTTTAGTATTTAAATACACAAAAAATGCATGCACTGTACATTGTGGTTGTCTATGATCATGCATTTCTTTTTTTTCATGATGCATTAATAAATTAACTGACACCATTTTTGGGGGGGTTATGTTCCAGATTGAAAATGATAGCTGTAAGGGTAGAAAGAGTCACCCCACGGAGGCTGAGAATCAGCACAAATGTTTCTACTGTAATTTTCTATGCCCAAATGCCAACTCTCTACGCCGTCACTGTAGACAAGCTCATAGTAAAGACCGATGCCACGTCTGCAGCATCTGCAACAAAGCCTTTAAGCGAGCAATGCATCTTAAGGTAAGTGGATATAGCAGAGCAGAATCGCTTACTCGTCACCCACCGTTTAGTGGGTTCCTGCGGATCCTAAAAAGCAAAAGAGAGATTTGTCTCAGGGGATAAGGAAGCAAATTATGGACAAGCATCATCCAAGCATCTTGATGATGCTCCTGTGACGACAGTTGCAGTTATCCAGAAATTTAAGATCCACACCACAGTAGCTAATGTCCGGGACAACTTTAGAAACAGATACAGTACATGCCAATGTGCAACACTTTATTTCTAGAAATATCTGCAAGTGTTTCAAATGATCATTTATACAACATTCTTTGAAAAGCAGACCCCTGCTAGAAACTGTTCAATGTTATTTACTTTGCATATGTTGACCTCTTAATAGGAGCATGAACGAGTGCACCAGCCCGGCCCATCGCCCAGCTCCCTCAGACCTAGACTCTTCAGCTGCTCCTCATGCGGGAAGGCCTTCCCTAAGCGCAGTCAGCTGGAGAGACACAACCGCACACACACAGGTGATTTGAAGAAATGTGTTCATTTTTACTCGTGAAGCAGAGTCCTGCCACTTCCCTCTGTGAAAGCAAGTAGCTCACAGGATTAGCTCAATAAAGCAGAGAGACACAGTTCTTTCAGCTCATTATCATTTGAATAGGCTCATGAGAGTATATTTGGACGCCATCGTACACATTCTTCAAACACTTTTGGTCTGTTATGGGAGTGTGCAATAGCGCCACCATCACGCCACTTTTCTTGTCATCAAGGCTGCTGAAATTGCCACCGCAGCCTGTGACATTTTATAGGAAGCTGTCATGAGGATGTTGCCAACAACATTAGCATTTGGAATTTTCTGCTATCATGTGTCCTATTTACACATGAGTAAAACCCATTCCATTCAAATCCATTTCTCGGTGAACACAACAACTTTAAGATGATTAAACTCATTAGCGTGCACTCATTTTGGAAACACAGCAACGTGATCTTAGTCGAAAACAATGTTGTGTTTGCAGGCACTGGCCCACGGGAGAAGTTTGTAGCGTGGTGTGCCAGAGGAAACATTTATACTCAATATTAATTGTGGAAACTCAATATTTTCCAGTAAATGCGTCAGGACTTTTACATTAGTTTGAACACTGTATAATGGTTAGGGTCCGCCAGTGTACAGTATGTATGTAGCTCGCTAAAGGGCATAACATTGTGTGAAGCTTGTCCATCTCTTTGTTGTCAATGTAGAGCAACTTTGGCGTAGCTCTGATGTAAATTTGAGAGCGTGTGCAGTTTTGGCTCACCAAGCATGGTGAAGCTTTGAACTCATCAAACAGGTTTGGGAAAGGACATCAGTATTCTCAGGTCATTCCCGGCTCGTTTAAAAATGGAAAGCATCTTTCAATGGGGTTTTCAGCAGCTCCACAAGCTTTTGTGGAAAGCCTCGTTTGAGCATTTATTCGTTATCCCTGAAACCCAGCTTAAGGTCCATGTACCCGGACACTTTTCGTCGTCATGAATAAAACAGTTCAGGACACTGTGGTAGGATATCAAATAAACGCTCATGCGCATTTATTAGATATCATATCCTCTTTGTCATCTTATTGGACAAGGACGAGCAACTTAAATGATGGAGGGGCCTACAGTTTTAATTATTGCTACTGGGGGGCCGATAGATGAGAAAACATTTTAAGACTGGACCACATGTACATCCATTCATGATCCGCTTGGAAGACAAATTTATATAAAAAAAAAATTACACATATATATATATATTCAAATGATCAGATCATCAGCAAGGTCTGCGGAAGCCTGACATTGAACTTGTTCATTTGAATGAGGTGTGTTGCAACAGGGAGAACATTTAAAATACTACGTCCAATAAATCACAATATTGATCTATATATAAGGCACATCGGATGATAAGGTGCACTGTCAGAAAATTGAATGCTTTTAGGTGCGCCGTATAGTGCGGAAAATACTGTATGTATTTATTTTTTGTGGCAGTGTAGTTAGTGACCGTAACGGAGTCGCACACACACAAACACACACACGCACACACACACACACACACACACACACACACACACACACACACACACACACACACACACACAGAAGAGGGGGCCAGTGTGCCACCAATTCTACATCTATGTACGTGCACGGAGACTTTAGACCCTAGAACACAGGTGTCCAACTCCGGTCCTGGAGGGCCGCTGTCCTGCATGTTTTCCAAGTCTCCCTGTTACAACACACCTGATTCAAATGATCAGATCATCAGCAAGGTCTGCGGAAGCCTGACATTGAACTTGTTCATTTGAATGAGGTGTGTTGCAACAGGGAGACTTGGATAACATGCAGGACAGCGGCCCTCCAGGACCTGAGTTTGACACCCTTGCCCTGGAACATGGACCTTAAAAATGGACATTATTGTCAAATAAATGCTCAAGCGACCATCCATATACATTATGAGTTTTGGACGTTGGCATTGCACTTTAATGTTTGAAGAAGCACTCAAGTTCTCAGCACAGCGTGAACAGCCAACCATTACTCAACGGTGTTTGGTGTCATTGCCCTTACAGGCGAACGTCCCTTCAAGTGTCCTCAGTGCGACAAGGCCTTCAACCAAAAGAGTTCTTTGCAAGTGCACATGGTCAAACACACAGGAAAGAAGCCCTTCAAGTGTGAGATATGCAGCATTCGATTCACTCAGAAGAGCAACATGAGACACCACATGAAGCGAGCCCACGGCTACGGTGAGATTCTCGACATCGTAGCCTGCATGTTGTTAACAACTTGATGTTCCAGTTTCAACGGTGGAGAACGTTCCTTCGAGAATGATATTCAATGGTGATCCCAGACACTTCAGATTGAAGCACCATGGTTACAGACCTTGCTCTGTTGGAACATCTTTTTGTTGTTGAAAATTATCAGCATCCAAAAGCTCCTTCTCCTTGAAATTAGCGGTTACATGCTGCATGGTCCCTCCCCCGCACAGCCTTGGTTTAGGACTGTCCTTTTTCACCATGATGAATTTAAGCAGGATTTATTGGCAACAGCAGTGTATGTGATAAACCTACCTTTAGTCGAGTTCTCCGTAGTGCGATTTAGAGTCTTGTACTGTGCTGTACTTACCAGTAAGTGGAAGTACAGATAATTGGGAGTTAACCCCACCCCCTGCCCCTCCTCAAAAAGACTTTGTTACAAGTACTGATTCAGCTCCTTTTATTTCAATAAAAGTACAAAAGTAATTTTTTTAATTGTCCATTATGTACAACACTTTTTTTTTTTTTTTTAAACTGCTCATTCCCATCATCAGGTCCCCACATGGCCAACTAATGGCCTGAGGTAGGGCGGTGTCTGGAATGGTCATTTTGTCCTGCAGCCAGATTTGTAGCCCTCGTGTTTCCCCACCAAAGGTCTGAGTGCCTTTAAACTTTCTAAATACATTGTGCAGTTCCAAAATATGATGATAAATCAGTTGAAACCCCACCAACACAAAACATTTCCAAGATATGCACCCCCATGATGTCAAAAATGTAACTTCTAAAATATATTAAGGGATAATAACATTAGTGTACCGATGCGCTTTTTAAGATTCTGATAGACAGAGTCAGAACACACGGATATAGCAATTTAGAGGTCTGTGCCTACCTTAAAACAAAAGATAATGGCCTCCAAATATGATCCAAAATTTAGTGTGCAAATCCTGGATTTCCAAAACTGGGTGCGTCACTCAAACTTTGACGGGCCATAACTCGAAAACCGTTGAAGCTAGGAAGCTCAAACTTTAGATCGTTTCCTTTGACATCATAAGGGATCGGCGGCCGGTGGTCCAGTGGTTATAGCACGTCAACCACGAGTGAATTGGTCATGGATTGGATTCGGGGCCCGGCCTTCCTGTGTGGAGTTTCTATGTTCTCCCCGGGCCTGCGTGGGTTTTCTCCGGGTACTCCAGTTTCCTCCCAAATTCCAAAAACATGCATGGCAAGCTAATTGAACACTCTAAATTGTCTCTTGGTGTGAGTGTGAGCGCAGACGGTTGTTCGGCTCTGTGTGCCCTGCGATTGGCTGGCAAATCGGTTCAGGGTGTCCCCTGCCTACTGCCCGAAGAAAGCTGGGACAGGCTCCAGCACCCCCCGTGACCTTCGTGAGGATAAGGCGGATTGGAAGATGGATGGATGGACCGTAAGCGACTAATAGAATAAACATCTGGATAAATATCCATCGAAGTCTTGCTTGTCTATGCTTTTGGTATTATCTTTGTTTCATACTGGCTGCGCAGAGCTCAAGTACAGTAGTTGACTATTTGTGTGAGTGTGTGTGTTGGCGACAGCACATATCAATTAGTGTTGGACAGAACTCTTTTCGGTTACAATTGGTTCCTGTTAATAATCATCACTATATGGGATAGGAACGCTAACAGGGAAACAACTCAATGGGGAATATAAAGAGAGTTCAAGGCTTTTTGCATTTGGTGCATCGGATTATTGGGCACACTGTCGACTTTTGAGAAAATGTGTGATAAGTGTTCTTAATTACTCTGGACCTAAATAACAATGCTTATGGTGTTTTAAAGTCACACCTTTTACCTCTTTGCATCATCACAGGTCAAATTCAGGATGTGGCCCTGCGGCAAGAAGAACCAACCACTCAGGTCACCGTAACTCCTGAACTTGACCTGGAAGTGGTCCCTGAGTCATCCGGAGATTGGCAGACCGTTTTCCCCTGAGCCACCCCTCATCACGGAAATCCCGAGCAGGTTACCGTATATACTGTGCATTGTTGAGAGTTTGTCAACAAATAATCAAACCTTTGCCAAACATCTTTGAAATTATTTCTTTGAGAAAAAGAAACAGTACCTGCCAATTTGTAGACATTCTTTTCTGTCAATGCTTTACTCCATGTGAAGCTTTGAGCAATGTGAATCCCCTACCACAAATCAAAGCAAATGCGGAACGACATCTCAGAGGATTACAAAATACGGCATTAGAATTCAATAAAATTTGTCAAGTATTTCTCGGCTAAAATGATAACCAGTATTTCAGTTAGGTCCCCCGTGAAGGGTTCATTACTGGACTTCGATAAGTCCTTTGATAGGTTTGTTTTAAATAAAGGCATCAGAGAGGGTCAAGAGAGAAGGAAAGAGCATCTTGAAAAAAATTTTAAAAAAAAAACGCCTCACAGAGAATAAAGCTTATTAGTACTCGCCTGCTCGCTGGGACGAATGCAGCCAACGGTTCTGCTCACGCGGCTTACAAAGCTGCTTTGCAACAGCCCCCCCCGAACTCTTTATTACTTACCATAATCATATCTATATGATAATAATACATGTTTATATTGTACATATTTGTTTTATTTTATCATAGCTTCTTTTGTAAATAGTGTAACACATTTGTTTATAGTTGAACTTGCGCAGAAAGGTCATCATTTCAGCCTTTTACTGTGTTGTAAAGCCGTTGTATTTTTTTCAGTTGTTTTCTATTCTATGAAGATGAACATTAAAGTAATTTTATACTATCTGAAACGTCTCAAGTTTTCATTCATTTTAAATGCTATACATGTATTTCCCTTAAAAAACACACACACAATTTGAAGACACCTGACAGACCCTAACACAGGGAGTAAGAGACAATTTGTTGCACCAGTTCTCTGATCACTTCTGTGTTAGTCACTAACTATTATTCTTTCAGCTACAAATGATTTACATTATCAGTTTGATTAAAAAAAAAAAAAGTGGTTTCAGCCATGTTTCTCTTATTGCACTGAGCAGTGCGACCTTTTCCTTAAGTTCCAAATGTGGTTCTACTGTATGTTTTTTTTATACCCCTCTGCCTTCACATGTGTGGTGGCACGATTAAAAAAAAAACAACAAAAAAACAACAACAAAGAAAAAGTCTACATTGCATTTGGAAATTATTCACAGCAGTTGACCTGTTTCCACATTTTATGTAACACCTCATTCCTCAAAATTCAACACACAGCACCATGTTAACAACATGAAAATATAATGATTCCACAAGCTTGACTCACCTACCTTTGGGCGGTTTTACCCATTCTTTGCAGCACCTCTGAAAATTCAGCAATTGGTTGGTTGGCTGGGAAACGGTGAGTTCTCAAAAGTGGCCGAGTGACTCTACAGTACATTCACAGAGTTGTCTTGAAGTCGTGATCAGCTGTCACCCCAGTCTGACTTGTTCCCCAGTTTCATATTCACAGCATGATTACAGCAACCAGCGTGCCTTCTCTGTGACGAAGGTATTCTGCCCGGTGATGAGTGCTGCATGGCTTCTTCCAAACATGACATTTGGAATTTACGCCAACGAGTTTGATCTTTGTTGATTCCAAAACAGAGAGTGTGCTGTTAATTTGTATAACGTCAGTTCCATTAATATTGGGACAGTGGCATGAATCTTCATCTTCCGTTATTCTAAACACCACCGCAATTGATTAGAAATAAAAGGAACATGTACTTTCACGGTAGACATTGGCCTGTAGATTATATCTAAATCGGATTCAAAGTGTAGGAACTGCAACGGTTTTATTGTGTTTCCCACTTTTTAAGTATTGGGTCAAATTTGCAGTCACATATCAAACTTTCACTTTTTAATAATTGGTTGGAAATGAATGAATAACGTAATGAGATTCGACACAAAAACAAATGTGTTCAAATGTGAGCGCTCCAGAGCAGGTTGCCATGGTATCTATTGCTCTTCTCCCAACGTTTTTCAAAAGCAGTGATTTTGTCATATGACTAAGATGGTGGGTGCTTGCTGAATGCTCTTGTGTTCAGAAGAATGAATGTAAAATAGAAATGGGTTTGCATTAGTTTTTTTTTCTATCCAGTGCGCCCTCCATTCTACACGGTGTATTTCTATGCTTAGCTCACTATAACATCAGAATACACCGGGGAGGGGCTATCGGAGAGCTTGGTCTGAATAACGTGAAATGAAATGTTTTTTTTTTTTTTTTTTAATATAAACCGTGTAGGAAAATCATCAAATGTTTGTCTTCCCAGCTGCAGAGACACACAAATCACTTTACTTTCATTCATGTTCACGTAAAGCATCACACACTATGCAAGGTATGGGGCTTTTATATTTTTATTTTCAGGTAAGTGGCTATATAATTGATTAAAAAGGGGGGTCTTTCTTTACATTCATTCAGAGGGTGCATGGGAAGAGTAGATTTACAGACACACATTGTAGATCGATGCCACATTTTATGCTTGCACGCACACAAAGTTTTTAATTCATCCGAAATAAGGGCAGTCTGCATTTCGGCGAGCCATTATTTGGTTTCTTGACATGGGGACAGAAGCACCACGGACGTTTTCACTCACACGTAATCGGGGAGCACCTTTTTGAAATTGTGTTTTTGTTTGTTCTTTTCAGTAATCCACAAACAGAAAACAGCAGTAGGTTTGTTTGAGCAGGCAAGAAGAGAGGCGGAAGACAAAAAGAGAGATTAAAAAGAAGCTTGAAAGGCAGGAACTGCACGTTCAAAGACTAGCGACGTGCACGGAGGGGAAAATTGCAATGTGCCGTTAAAATGTATGGAACTTATTAGAAGTGACAAATGTACGTGTTGTTTCAGTGCTCGTTGCGGAAAATATTTTTTAAGCGGTTGAGAATGTCAATCTATAACCACAATCAGTCAAATGACAAACATGTAGATCACATTGAAGACAGCACACCTACCAGAAACAGGGAGGTGGTTTTCACATTACAACCGGACAGTAATTTAAGTGTAGTTAATTGTGTCACGAAATTATAACGTAGTTTACTTTTTATGTGCACAGGGAGAGTGTAAAGACATAGACACAGACATGACGACAAGACAAAGAGAAGGAGCGGGCTGGTTTCACAATAAGCAGCAACAACAGCCAAGTTAAGAATTTATGAACGGGGACTTTTCCTCTCCCAATCCAGATCTGACTCTTCTCAGCATTTTTTTCTTTTTTTTGTGTGTATTGTAGTGAAATCAGACAGGACCAAAACTCAAGCGCTTTATACAGTCATGGCCGTTGTCAGGGGGTCATTTGGGGATGCGCGAGAGCGGCTTCAGAGGGAAAAGACACAGCAGGGCAGACGACCAGGATTTAGACACTATTATGTGTTATCAGAGTCAAAGGTAAATTTTCAAGGTCACAAAATTGTATTTTCTTTCTCTCCTTGCCCGCATCTTGTCCTTGGCTTCTAAGGGGATGTTGGAACTTCAGCGCCTGGCTGGAGAAGAGCTGCGGCTTCCCTGCGCAACAGACAAGGCATGAGTGATGAGTTTGTGTTCAATAGGCTGTGTCAAAAAATTCCAGGACTAGTGGCACAAAATACATCTTTTCAAACCCAACCTATAAACCTAACAGCTTTCCCCTTCAAATTGGCCAAACAATAAACCGGCACGTCCACAAAGACATCACGCAAACTTTGCTTCATTCAGTGCGTGACAAGTGGCGAGAGTCGTGGCCGTACAAATTGTGGCAGTTGCAATATGACGACGCAACTGTTTGCAGTGTTCTGAGCATCCAAGATTTCCTGACTGAGCAACTGCACAACTCGCTTGAGCTTTCGCTGCGTGAATTCCCAGGCTCAAGGGGTTCAGGCGGCTCGCTTTGAACACCTGTGTACGCACTTTCACATTTTCACAGAGGATATTACAGTTGGACACAATGACCTCTTCCTGGATGAGGCTGGTTTCAGTTTGCAGGAACAAAGGCAAAGAGGCTGCAACGTCATTCCCGGCCAACGGGGGGGAGTGGATGTGGAGGGTGGGGGTAATATTATGGAGTCGGAGGGGCTTGTCCATGCATGCTGTCCTTGGGTCTTACAACACTCAATGTCTCCTCACCTTCCAAGAGGAACTAAAAGACATCCTCTTGGACCTCCAACAACACCATCCTGGGCCCGCGCGTCCCATTTATGAGATCATTTGGGACAACGTCCGCTTCCACAGAACAAACCAAATCAGAGAGTGGTTCGCCACTTTGTTATTTTGACTTCAAGATGACGCCGCGAGAGTGACTGCCTTTCCAGCAGCTCGTATATTTAGTTCTTCTACTTCTTCCTTTCATAACTTTGCTGCTGTGAATTGGGAATTTCTCCATTGCGAGACGAATAAAGGTTTTCTTATTTTATCTTACCACCAACAGTAACCGTTTTTTTAAATGTCTGTCTGCCACCCTACTCCCCTTTGCTGAAACCCTATAGAGGAATTTTTTCTCCATGTTGGAGATGGAAGGTTTATGACAGACAACCATACACTACATAGAACCTCCTAAGGGCATATATATATATATAGCCTGCGATGTGGATGAAGTGATGTGGTCCGATGCAGCTCAGGGACATGATGCCGCACAGTGATTGTGGTGTGAATAAAGTAAATTTAAAAAAACAAAAGAAAAAAACTTCACACCCTGAATATGTTTTCAAGAGTAGTGTTGTGTGCAATACATTGTTTTTGCATTGAGTTGTGTTACAGTAGTGTACATGTAGTACTTTTTATAGATTTGTTCTCTTCAAATGAAACTCACAAATCGAAAGAAAGATCTAAGAAGATCCATTACTGTGAAGTTTCTAAAAATATGCATTGGCGGTTATGAAACAAAGAACCTTCTCATAAATTGAGCATTGTGTTTTCAATTATTTTGCTGTAGTGTGTAACGATGTGCAGCGTGTTGATATTTTTGAATGCTTTGAGTTGCTCTTTTGGTGTGAAAGTTTGAGTTTTGAAGTGAGAAGGTGTACTTGTGTTCATGTAGCTTTAGAAAAGGGTGCTGTGTTTGGACATTGGGGAACATAGAGGAAACTTTTGTGAAATAGGTTTGAGCATTTGAGAAAAACTGTAACATGAGTTACATTTGGCATGAGGTGAAGAGGCGGTATATAAGACGGATGGATGGAATGATAGACCTTTTTAAGATGGAAATTTGATGATGAGATCACACAGAAAATTCAAAGAGAAAGTAAAACCAAGTGAGTGGGGAAAAAAAACCTACAAACCCAATTCCAATGGAGTTGAGATTTTGTGATAAACATAAATTCATCCTTCCATTCAACCATTGTTGAGCCACTAATCCTCATGAGGGATAAAAAGAGAACACAATGATTTGTGAATCATGTTCAAACCTATATTAAATTGAATACTTGACATAGACAATATACTTAATGTTCAAACTGATAAGCTTTATTCTTATCACCTAATACGCATTAAGTTCGAATTTTATGGCTGCAACACGTTGCAAAAAAAAGTTAGGATAGGTTGCAAAAACGACTGAGCAAGGTGAGGAATGCTCATCAAACATCTGCTTGGAACATCCCACAGGTGAACAGGCTAACCTGGGCACAGTTGGGTGCGATGATTTGGTATAAAAGGAGCTTCCCTGAATTGCTTAGTCATTCACAAGCAACACTTCAAAAAACCAGTCAGTCAACACAGTTCAACTTAAAACTTGACTATTCAAAGCAAAAGCCATTTATCAACAACATAAAAAAAAAATGCCGGTGGCTTCTCTGGGCCCGAGCTCATATAAGATGGACTGAATTGGATAAGTGTTGTGTGGTCTGACGAGCCCACATTTCAAATTGTTTTTGGAAATTGTGGTCGCCGTCTCCTCCGGGCCAGAGAGGAAACGAACCATACGGGCTGTTATGGACGCAAAGTTCAAAAGCCAGCATCCGTGATGGTATGGGGCTCTGTTACTACTAATGGCATTGGCAACTTTGACATCTGTGAAGGCACCATTTATGTCATTTTCACGGCTGCGCCTGCTTATTTCAGCAGGACAATGCCAAACCACATTCTGGACATGTTACAATAACTTGGCTTTGTAGGAAAAGAGACTGGCCTGCCTGCAGTCCAGACCTGTCCCCCAATCAAAACGTGTGGCGTACTATGAAGCTTAAAATATGACAACGGAGACCTCAGTCTGTTGAACAGCTGAAGCTTTACATCGAGCAAAAATGGGAAAGAATTCCACTTACAAAACTTCAACAATTAGTTTCCTTAGTTCCAAAATGTTCATTGACCGTTGTTCAAAAAAATTTAATGTTACACAGTGGTAAACATGACTCTGTCCCAACTGCTTTTGAACCTGTTAATGCCATAAAATTCTAAGTTAATGATCATTTGCGAAAAAAAATATCAGTTTGAACATGAACTATCCTGTCTTTGTTATTGATTCAATTAAATATAAGTTGAACATGATTTGAAAATCATTGTTTTCTCATTTTATTTATGTTTAGCACAACGTTCCAACTTTATTGGAATTGGGTTTGTAGAAAGAAGTCGAAACCTGAGACCCCAAGCTTGTTATTAAGACTTTGGCCTCTCAGAATTTGGAACTCATTTTGGAAAGTGTTCATTTAGTATTTCTAACACTGGTAATATATGACTCGATTTGATCACGAATGTCTATGTTCCTTTTTTTCCCCCATTCTGCAATGACAGTGGCAGCAAGCTTGTCAGTGTGAAAGCAACTTTGCAATGCTCATTTTTTTTTTGCTCCTTGGCCCACCGAGAACCATTTATAGCGTCTTAAACATGCAAAGCAAATGAGGTTACAGCTTTTCAACTTGGATTTTGGTGTTAATGCTTCATCTCCGATGCTCTGTTTTTATTGCTTTAGACTCTCTTATACTTTTCCCACTCAGTGCAAGGAAGTCCTGAGAAAAACAAGGCTCTAGAGGTGGCTGTTGTGATTCACGATTCACTCGTTATTCTTCAGAAAATACCTGAAAAGACTTTAGACGAGTTAAAATATCCGGTAAATAGAAAGGGGAAATGAACTGATACATAACTAAAAGGTAATTGCATTCCACATTCGCCCTGCTATGATTTCTGCAACTCAACTTCACAAAAGAGATCGATAGTGTGACGCGAGCGAGTCAGTGCTAATTACACACGTTATATAAGTTGGTCAGTGGCGTGGACACTCACGAAGCTTAATTGCAACAATCTAGCATCTGCAGGTGAGGATGTAACCCACCAGGGAAATTTCATTCCACTCTTGGCGTGTGCTAAAGGTAGAGCAAGAGTGGCTGACTAATTAACACTTAACACACTTGTGATTCACAAAAAGAGTTGTGTGAAAAGTCGTTTTATGAACTAACAACTTGTTTAACATGACATTGTGCACACACTGTTTTAATACTTTTGTGTTTGTTGCAATGGGGTAATGCGCTAACGGTTAGCCATATGAGCCAAAGGAGAAAAAATGCCTCTTGAAAAGAACTTGATGATAAAGCGTAATCATGTAAAATGAGTGCCCACAGTTGTTGGCCCTGTCATGAGAAGCGAGTGAGTGGCGTCTCCAGCGGCATTAGAGATGCACTTGCACAAAGCTCGACTCATATATTTTGCATGCTGATGCAATTGTGGGTTTAAAAAGCTGCCGTGGGCTTGATTGATGAGATGAGGATGTTTTCTGAACTTTTCAACCTCGAACCCAAGCAAGTCAGTTACTCACGCTTCTGTTATCATCACTGAGGTAGAAACAAAAAGATAGAAATATAAATTTCACCATTTTAAACTGTGAGGAAATTTAGGAATTTAGAAACCATTTTTAAAATTTATTTCATTCTTTTTTTTTTTGTTACCATTTTGAAGATCCTAGTCAGGGTGCCTTTGCCGTCTCCTCCACTGGACCTCTTGGCTTTAGCAGACTGTGACTTCTGGTCACCCTGGAAAAATTCAGTTGCATGGGTCAGGATGAAGACGTTTTGTGAGCTTGCAAATGAATTCAGAACAGTTGAAAAGGTGAGTAAACAAGATTGATGAGGTATCGCACTGCTACTAACGAATGGCATGAAGAATGTTAACAGATGACATTGGTAGAGATTGTGGGGTGTTAAACAATGAAACATTCGTGGATATCCATCCATTATTTATACCATTATTGAAGGATTCAGCTGACGTTGGCTGAGAGGCAAGTGCCACCCTGGACTCAGGACATATCAGTGGTGCGCAGTCAAGGTCTGCGCGACCTCTATTCTGGCCCAAACACTTATCAGAAGCACTCTGGTACATTTACAACTTCGATGAATTGTATTCATTTATATCCATTATCTTCATTTTGTAGCCTGTGTCTCAGCTGCGCAGCTTTCAGTCCTTTGTCCGTTCAGTCATTTCTGTCCAATTCAGCTTATACGTGTTGCTATATGCTAAATGGAATTTTCCCAAGGCCTTCCGACTCCCTGGTTCATCACCCCCAAGCAGATTTGGGATTCAACACTGAGCATCTTCATGTCGACGCGAAGAGTGACATCAGCATTCTTCTGCCTGTTCTGATTGATTGATCGAAGCGGCTCAAAACAATGCGATTCATAATCCTACACAGGTGACTGAAGAGGAGAGGATGAATATGGGGCGTTGTTAGAAGTTCTCATTTCCAAGGCAAACCTTTGTGAGGATAGCTCAGCCAACACGACAGCATGCTGGCTGACGTCGAATTGCAAAAGGATTTATTCGCCACACCCAGAGCAGTAGCAATGACTGTAGCTAGCGCTAGAGGACGGATTTTGTCTCAACAATAAGCATCTGTGGTGAGTATGATTCAATTCATTTCAAATTTTGATCATATTTTTAGATCAGACTTGGTTGTGAACTGCTGTATTGTAGATCACTGGTTCTTAACATTGTTAAAGGTACTGAACCCAACCAGTTCATATGCATGTTAACCGAACCCTTAATCAGTGAAAAATGAAAAATTTGATTTTTTTCAATTTCAAGAAAAAAAACAAAAAACAAAAAAACACACACATTTATTAAAAACAGAAAAAAGTAAATTATATGGGCTAAGTATAATTTTTAAAAAATTGGATGACGTACTATCAGGACAGTCACACGAGCGAATTAAATTTCCCGCAATACTGATTGGACAAGCAATATAATGTGATCATCTGCAGCGGGCGTGTCATAACTAATTGACATGTTGAGTCGGATGTGTCTTAACCTCCATGGCAGAGGCTCCGTCGAACCCCTGAGACCGATTCACCGAACCCCTCGGGTTCGATTGAACCCAGGTTAAGAACCACCGCTGTTGATGTAATGGAAGATAATCGTCTAACTGTTTCTTGTTTTAGGAATAATGGTGTTCTTCACCAGATATGCAAAATGTCTCTGCCTCTTTGTAATCTATGCCACGCACAGTTATGCTGTTTTTTTTTATTTTTTTTTCCAATAACTGGTAATTATAAGAGGTAGACTATGTCCAAAATGCACCGCATGGCAATGGGACATGCAGCCTACACATGAAACCATTCTCATTCACAGCTATGGACTATTTTGAGTCTTCAAATAACCTACCGGACTCACAACTATCCCTGTATTTCTGACAATTTTATTTAAAAAAAAAAAAAGATACAACACGTGGGATTTTGATTTGATTTTGTGGAATTACTATATCTTCTTGTGAAAATGGACACGCTGACCGCTAGCCGACACCGACAGCAAGACATATCAAGAACGAAAAAAACGATACTAATCAGCTCACAAGGAGTCTGTTCTCTGTTGTCTCGACAGCCTTTTTGTGTTCATTTCCTGACACCATATTGAGCTAAGCACAATTCATTTGGAACATATTTCAAGACAGAACATTTTGCAAATCAACACACCACCAAAAAATTTTTTAATTGTCTTGATCCCATAATTTGAATTTGCACAAAGGCAGCATTCTCATTAATCTATGCCACGCACAGTTATGCTGTTTTTTTTTATTTTTTTTTCCAATAACTGGTAATTATAAGAGGTAGACTATGTCCAAAATGCACCGCATGGCAATGGGACATGCAGCCTACACATGAAACCATTCTCATTCACAGCTATGGACTATTTTGAGTCTTCAAATAACCTACCGGACTCACAACTATCCCTGTATTTCTGACAATTTTATTTAAAAAAAAAAAAAGATACAACACGTGGGATTTTGATTTGATTTTGTGGAATTACTATATCTTCTTGTGAAAATGGACACGCTGACCGCTAGCCGACACCGACAGCAAGACATATCAAGAACGAAAAAAACGATACTAATCAGCTCACAAGGAGTCTGTTCTCTGTTGTCTCGACAGCCTTTTTGTGTTCATTTCCTGACACCATATTGAGCTAAGCACAATTCATTTGGAACATATTTCAAGACAGAACATTTTGCAAATCAACACACCACCAAAAAATTTTTTAAAAATTGTCTTGATCCCATAATTTGAATTTGCACAAAGGCAGCATTCTCATGGTTCACAGCAATGCTCCAAATGTAAATGCTGAGAACCAAGCCACGTTATAATGCCATAACTTTGCGACTGCCAAAGGACGCAGGGGTGTATTATTTCGCATTACACAGTCATTCAAACATGAAATAAATGATTATGCTTCACTCTTAGCTCCGTGATAACTTATCTCAGCATTAACGTGCAACCTCAACAGTCTGTCTGTCTGTCTATACCAGTGGCGTATCGTGAAAGGCAGAGCAATTAAATGATCTTTTCCATTAGATGGCAGAAAATAAACAATCAACAGGGACACCACATACGTATGTCCTGTCCGTGTATACAGTCAAAGCAATACGAAAGTCCCCTTTGTGTGACTTGTCAAATCGCTCCGATGTCTAATGGTAGCTCGACACCGCACACAGCTGCGGCGAGGGTTGAGGAGGAGGACGGGGGGTTGCTGTCATGTCCTTTGATGGATTATCAGTATTTTGCCCGCAGACAGTTTTTATTCGATTGGTATGTCAGATCACTAGAAGAACGTCTCGTGACCAACGTGCGAGAGAATTGCAGTTTCAAGCAGGTTAAGTAACATTTAGTACCACGCCCATCGTAATAAATAGTCTCTTTCCCAGCTATTTACGATTGACATTTATCACACACAAACAAACTCGCAGGCACCTATGCATGAGTTATGTGGGTGGAGATGGTTAAGATCATTAAAAAAAAAATAACGGACAAAGAGTCAATGAGGCAGATTGGCTGAAGTGGTCGATGTCGACTAAAGGAAAACATCAGGTGTGAAAGCTTTGATAGAATGACCTTGCCTGGCCCATTGGTTCAATGAGCCATGATACCACTGTGATTTTTGGCGTTGTCAAAGCACCTACCAGGCCTATCTTGGCTGCTAGTCCTCTCCACTGGACATATCCAGAAACAAGAGACAGGGGACAGGAAAGGAAGTAAAAGGGAGAAGGAATTGTTAGAATTGCCAGTCTGTCTGAGAGAAGGGAAGTCACAGGATCATGCGGGGTGGCAAGGGTGGATGAGAAAGTACAACGTGAGAAGTAGAAGAAAAGGAGAGCAAAGCAAAGGCTAACATTAAAATGGACACACTGTGACAGAGAAGAGAGAGGAAAGGGCTTTTTTCCCAATGGCGCGATCTGCTTGACTGTATCAAAAATATTTAAAGATTTAATTATTGCCATTGTCCTATTTCTTCAACTTAATGTCCACATGTTCAACTTTCAAATTTGCAATTCAAACGACCTGCTAATGCTCATTTTTACACCACAATCTATATTATCTATTTGGTGCCAGTGCATTCATCACTGTGTGTCGTATGTCATGTTATGAAGACTCACCCTTGACTTTGGGGGGGCAGGAGAAACCTGAGAGAGAGATTTAATGGGAGAAAGGAAGAGTTTGGACAGAGTTCGCTAGCGCGCATACAAAGTAGCACAGTTGTGAAGAGATTATTGGCTCCTCAAAGTTGTTCAGAGCTGCACTTCACTCACGATGGTGCGGAAGAAGTGGACAACTGCGTTCTCTGGCCCTCGCTTACGGGGGGATGTAGCAGAGGCTTTCTGGGTGGTGGGAGAGAGGGCACCGCGGAAAGACCCCTGAGAAGAAACAAAAATATTGGACAAACAATGATAAACCATTGTGCTCAAATGTTTCCTGTTAATCATAGTCACAAAAGACTTACAAATAACTTGCAACGTAGGCAAGGCAAAGCAACTTTATTTATATCATACATTTCATACGTTCATTTGACAATTTTCAGGAGCAAAGCAGAGAAAACAAAAGTAGCTTACCAAAATAACCAAAAGAATTTACACTGACAATATTTAAACACATTAACAGAGGACTATAAAAACAATTAAAAGTCAAGTAAAGAGCTTTGTTACAGTTGCAGCTGTTGTAAAAGCGCAAAGTAAAGAAAGTTGTATTGCATTGTACTCTATTCATAAAATTCAATCAAACGTATGGGGGGAGAAATGTTTTTAACATCGATTTAAAAGGATATACCATTGGGGTTGACTTCACTTCTGTTGGCAGCTTATTCTATTTGCCTGCAGCATCACAGCTAAATGTCACTTCACTGTGTTTACTTTGAACTTTGGGCTCCCCCGATTGACGCAAGTCGACAGATCTCAGAGCCCAGCTGGGTTTATATTCAATCCGCCTTTCTTTGATATATTCAGCACCCATTCAGTGATTTATAGACTGACAGAAGAAGGTTAGAATTTATTCTAGATTTTATTGGGAGCAAGTGTAAACCCTTAAGGATATATATATACATATATATATATATATATATATATATATATATATATATGTGTACACACACACACACACACACACACACACACACACACACACAAACACAGAAGGGGGGTGGGGGCGGCCGGCTGGTTAGCACGCCTCACAGTGCAGGGGTGCAGAGTTCGATTCTGGCTCTGGCCTTCCTGTTCTCCCCGTGCCTGTGTGGGTTTTCTCCGGGTACTCCAGTTTTCTCTAACATTCCAAAAACATGCATGGCAGGCTGATTGAACACTCTAAATAGTCCCTAGGTGTGATTGTGAGCGTGAATGGTCATTCGTCTCTGTGTGCCCTACGATTGGCTGGCAACCAGTTCAGGGTGTCCCCCGCCTACTGCCCGAAGACAGCTGGGATAGGCTCCGGCACGCTCGCAACCCTCGTGAGGAAAAAGCGGTTCAGATAATGGAGATATTTTTTGTTGTTGTTATCCTACCTGTCTGTGTAGGCTAAACTGTTCACTCAAATATCACTTCTCTGAAATTGCTTCCCCCTCAAAAACAATCTGAATTGCAAACAAGCCACCCTGCAAAGCAGTGTTGGTTGAAATAGCCTCATAAAGTCCATTTTCCTTGAAAAGTAGTGGAAAGTGAATTTTCAATCATGGTCCCATGTCGTGCTCCCTCATAAACCAAGCTGCGGCCCTCGCACACAGAGCTGAACCAATCAGAAGCGATCATTGCTGACCCAATGAGAGGATGGATAAACTCACTCGTCACAGAGCCTGTGGAATGACTTTCCGGAGGGGAATCTACAATCTGATTGGCTAAAAGAAGTGTGTGTGTGTGTGTGTGTGTGTGTGTGTGTGTGTGTGTGTGTGTGTGTGTGTGTGTGTGCACGCACACTTGGGGTCCAGAAAGCATTGGACAAAATATTGCATGGCAACACATCGAAGCTGAAATCTGATTGAACCAAAAATAGAACAATTAACCCACAAAGGACTGGAGTTATGTAGCAAAATGCGTTGCTGTCACATTTCACTTATCTGGTCAATCCTAAATGAAACTGCAACATCATCGAAATCGAAAATAGACTTTCATTTCCTGGGTTGCCATAGAAACATAGGTTTGTTTGTCAATGTGATCCTTCATCGCAAAAATTTAATGTGTAGCCACCTCGAACAACAACCACACACACACACACACACACACACACACACACACACACGCGCGCGCGCACACACACTCACACAGAGTGAGAGAGAAAGATGTCTGGTGACGGAAAATTTTGCCTGTTGCTCTCAATATCCATCTGCCGTTTAATGGACTGTATGCCTGTGTGTTCACGATGGGAGAATAATTTGACGGATGAATGATTTTGCTGGTTGATACATGCTTCGATTGGCCATCCACAAATACACACACACACACACACACACACACACACACACACACACACACACACACACACACACGTGAGTTCATGCAGTTAAGCAAGGTACATCAGTATATATTGTACATATAGAGTTCAAAATATATTTTTGAGTACCGGTAAATAAATGAATAAAGTGGGTAAATCATTTGGGCATGGTCATTTTATAAGTAGCTGCCATGCTTAAAAAGTGTGGGCACTCAATTAAGGTGGTAGCATTAGCAATATAATTACCGTCAGATGCTCATTTTGATGCTTTGACATTACTATTGTCCATGCCTTGCATCAAGAGACTCAGCCTTTCCATTTGTGTGTGAGCTAAGAAAACATCTAAATCATTATGATTATGACTGTTATTACCTCAAACAACATTTGGTCTCAGCAAGTTGGTTAATTACAGCAACATAATAAATGAGCCTCATAAAGGAATAAAAGATAGAAACGATCAGTTGGCATACCATTATTACTGTTGCAGGCCACGAGAGAGAAAAATAAATCCTTTTCCACCCAGGCAGTATGTTTATGAGCTATCCTTTTCTCTGACCTCATTAATGGAACACTAATGCTTGTGATTAGATGTGGCGTGTGGAACAAAGAGAAGGGTGATCAGACCACACATTTGGAGATTATAATGGGTTTGTAAAGGGCTTTTGATGTGCGTTCTCATCATGTATTTGTTTGAATGGTGCATCCACCTTCTTGTTGAAGTGCTGCCAGTGACCTCTTTATCAGCTTCTCTTACTTAAACCTTATTTTTTTCTCAAATGTAGCTGTCTGGGCGTTGCGTATGATGGGAACTTGAGGAGATCAAAGGAGGGATATCGAAGAACCTCTGCGCATGTGGCCGTGTGCTAAGCACAAAGAAAGGAAATGTGGCATCTTGGGTGTTGATGTGTGATTCTCTCCAAGGTATGTCGGAGTGCTCATGTAGCTTTCTTAAAAGCATCGCTTATAGAATTCTGAAGATGTGCAGTATTCATATGTTAAGAGGAGACTCGAGAAGACAGGTTCTGAACAAAATACTTGTGAATGCTGAAGAGTTGCCAACAGCTAGCATGCTAACATTTTTGGTTTTTGTGCCCCAACAAAGTGTATGCAGAAAAGTGGTGAAGATTGCACGACTGTCTTGTGTCCTATGTGTTGTGTTGTGTTATTTTTGTTATTTTGACTCAAAATGGCGCCGCGAGAGTGGCTGGCTTTCCAGCAGCTCCTATATTTTGTTGTTCTACTTCTTCCTTTCATAACTTTGCTGCTGTGAATTGGGAATTTCTCCATTGCGAGACTAATAAAGGTTTTCTTATCTTATTATAATGTGAATTTCTCTCATACCTCACTCAATAGGTTCTAAAGTGCTAAATGATAGTAAATACAGAAAGCACTAAAGACAGGTACACCTGCCAATGTTTGAAATGTGAAGGCCCAATAATTACACCTCTTAGTGTTTAGAGTGATTGATCCTCCACCATCTGCTTAACTGTAAATACACGTTGAGTATTTACGATCGCAAAGTTTTACACGTGTGTACCACACCAACCCCTGAATGTGTTGTGCAACGGAACGATAGCCAATAAAGAATCGATTTGGAGCTCAAACTGCTGCAGGGGTGATAGAAAGAGATGTGCCAAAGGTTGCCTTTCGTCTTTATAGCATTTTAATGTTTTAATTTGGATTAATTCTTGAAAAAAAAAATAACCCCGCAATGTTTGATTTTTTTTTTTTTTTTACTTTACACTTTTCTATTTCTGCCCCACAAGTCATACTTTTGTCAGTGCCTTAATTCCCAGCACACCAGTAACACTGATGCACAAGATGCATTGTTATTAAAAACAAAAAAAACAAACAAACAAAAAAAAAGAATAATAAAAATAAAAAAATAGCCAGTCTGGCCAACCACATCGTTTTTTTGTGGCCCAATAAAGCCAATCAAATATATCTACATGTTCCATGTAAGGTGGAGTTGTGTTTGTCATTTTGCCAGAGTTGTGCTCTTCATTTTGGCAGCATGTCAGGATCAAAATTGCAGGCTCCTTCACTTCTTTCTGATATTACAAACATTTTCTCCCAACAAATCCTAAGCACTGTCCCTGAAAGGCTTAAACCAAGGCTGAACGTTTTGGCCACAATTCCAAAAGGTAGATTTGGTGCAAACAACAATTTCCATCACCAAAAGTGAACTGAAGTACAGTGAAGCCTGGTGCTGGCAGCATCACACTTTCGGGCTGTTTTCCTTCAGCTGGAACTGGGGCCTGACAGGACTCAAGGTGAACAGAATTAAGAACGGTTCGAGATACAAATCCGTTTTAGCACAAACCCTTTGAACCTCTGTGGGAAAGCAAAAATATATCAGGAAAAGCTACCAGAACATCTGAACTCGATTTGAAATTGATCAGAGGTGGCAGTTTTGGTCCGACTCCCATTTAACATGAGTTGAAAAGACATTGGTTAATTGTGAACACAACCACTTCCCCATTTATAAGAGGATACACACACTTTTGCAGCCACCTGATCTCACCCTCCCATCTCAAACATTTTCAAATTTAATTTAGTTGCAGGGGCGGCCCGGTGGTCCAGTGGTTTGCGTGTTGACGTCCTCATTGCAGAGGTACCGGGAAAGGTATCATGGCAGCTGGTGGATCCAGCTGGGTGTTCCATGAACCATCAAATTGTCATAACTTTACTCCAGATTAATACAAACCACAATTCTAATTAAATGGGGATGTTGTGTAAAATGTGAATAACAAACAAAACACAATGATTTGCAAATCCTTTACAGCCTATATAGCTCTGTGGAGTTTGCATGTTCTCCCTGGGCCTGCGTGGGTTTTCTCCGGGTATTCCGGTTTCCTCCCACATTCCAAAAACATGCATGGCAGGCTGATGGAACACTCTAAATTGTCCCTTGGTGTGAGTGTGAGCGCGAATGGTTGTTCGTCTCTGTGTGCCCTGCGATTGGCTGGCAACCCCCGCTCCGCACGACCCTTGTGAGGATAAGCGGATTGGAAATGGATGGGTGAATTTAGTTGCACAGGTTATAGGTGAGGAAACCGTACCCACATAAGATAAGATAAGATAACCTTTATTTATCCCACACTGGGGAAATTTGCAGTCTACAACAGCTGGGGGTGTGGGGGTTGAAAAGAAAAAACAAAGTGTTGCATGCACAAAATAAATAAATGTTTCAGAAAAAGAACTGTATACAGTATAGAATGCAATACAAATATAAGATATAGATATAAGCATATATGCAACTGCATATATGCAGCATAAGGTGGCTGTGCTATTTACAATGGTTACAGGTTTTCACGTATGTTTATTCAGCAGCCTGACAGCAGTCGGTAGGAACGAGCGGCGGTATTTCTCCTTCTTGCAGCGCGGGTGTAACAGTCTCTGGCTGAAGGAGCTACCCTGTGCTGCCAGGGCGGGCTGGAGTGGGTGGGAGGGACTGTCCATCATAGCCTTTAGCTTTGCTAGCATTGTAATTGTAACTTCATTATTTTACAGGTGAACAGAATTGCAGTTGATGATGTTCGGATGTTAATTGAACTAAATACCCCGAGCGGTCATCTGATTCATAGCTGTGACAGCCACGTTGTCAGAATGTTGGCAAAATGATTCTGTTTATGATCTACATTGTATCTTTTGACACAAAGTAAAAATAACAAAGTCGTTCTTTTTGAGAGAGTGGCATCACACAATGCATTCTTCGAAGAAATTCCGTCATCTATTTAGCATTCAGGTTAAAGGTCAAGTTGTGTTTTGTAGCGTTGAAGAAAGGGCAAGGTAATGATCACAAGTGGCTCCCCCTGAGGTTGGAGGCCACTATGAGGTCACATCGATCTCTTCATAAAACATGATACTGAATTCAACACCGAGAGGCCATGAATAACAATTCACCAAATTGGCGGCTTCCGCTCTATTCCATTCTTGCACTTGAGGCGCACCATTTGAACGATGACACATTTGAGAGGGACTGACAATCGCTCTTCCGCTTGCTGAGTTCTGATTTAATCCCTCAATGTTTTTTAAAAAACTATTTACCTGGACTGTACAGGGAGACAGGGTACCTCACAGTGCAGAGAGAGGTTCAATTCCAGCTCCGGCCTCCCTGTGTGGAGTTTGCATGTTTTCCCCGGGCCTGCGTGGGGTTTCTCCGGGGACTCCAGTTTCCTCCCACATTCCAAAAACATGCATGGCAGGCTGATTGAACACTCAAAATTGTCCCTAGGTGTGAGTGTGAGCGCGGTTGGTTGTTCGTTTCTGTGTGCCCTGCGATTGGCTGGCAACCGGTTCAGGGTGTCCCCCGCCTACTGCCCGAAGACAGCTGGGATAGGCTCCAGCACCCCCCGTGACCCTTGTGAGGCTAAGCGGATCAGAAAATGGATGGATGGATGGACTGTACATTAAAAGTAACACGTATGTGATGTGGCTGTGGATATATTAACAGAATACATGAAACAACTCAACCAAATTGCTACTAACACCTCCACACGCGTCAACACCGGGCAGTGAGCAGACAGAAGTAAAAGAGAACAAATAATACAAAGACTGAACATTACATACCCTCCATCGATTCAAATGTGGGTAACATCCAAAAGGGGCAAACTTAATTTTGCAAACACACGCAATTTGCAAACGCTGATTCTATCGCGATCGTTTCCAGTGAAGGGATGACAATTACCCTGTATGTAGTACTCAGTTGTGGGGACGTAGGTCTCTCTATTCGTGAACGCCGCACACACCGCCTACCGTTCGTGTGTACTGCTTCTCGGTTCTGTCCACTGGCAATCTGTCACTCATAGAATATACTTTATAACAGCTGTGTTTGTGTACAAGTCCATGCAGGCTACGTATGATGTGAACCTTCAAATTCTGCATTGGTGATGTCTGTGCCTGATAATAATCAGATCTGTTCCAGCCACCATTTCCTTGACAAAAGCAATTTGTCATTAGGTTGAGGGTGCACGATATGAATAAAGACAACAACCCAAATAGAAAACAGCGTGTTCTTGGAAGGTGACATGAAAAGTTAGGCACCACATGTGAACAGGACCCCCCCGTTTCCAGCACCATGAATTTATGACTAAAATGTCATAACAACTATGAAATGCGGTTCGATTTGGTTCCTTTTTCGGTGCAACATTATTATCGTAAGAAGAGTAAAGCAATGAGATTTGTGTCTTTCTCTAAATACACTGGGGTGATAAATGAAGATCTGCTTGTTTATCAAGCTCTTATGTTCGGAATTCTGGTTGACACTCTCGCTTTCAAATGTACGGTATAGAGATGAAATGAGAAAAATGATGAACCAAAGTCTGCTTTTTGAATTTTTTTCCCCATTGGCTACCAAATGAGATGAAGCAGGTGTGTTTTTCATTACCGGGTAATGAAAAACATAGCTTTTTTTGTTACATTGACTTGATTGAGTGAGCCTTCAAAGACACCCACAGGATCACAATATATGCACAAGCAGAATGTATAAATAGAGTTGGAATATGTTGTTTTCAATGGTGAAACTCAAATCAATTGCCTGTTCTAGGTATTTTGACATCCCTGCAGTTACTGAACTATTTTAAAGCATAGTTACCGTCACCTTGGGTCACAACACAGAAAAACAGCACATTTCTTGCTCTGACATGGAAAGATAATACAATACAGTGATTGCAAATTGTAAAGTTACTTAAAAATAGAGCAATGCATTTTATCTTGTCAGTTGTTAGGACAAGGTAAAAAGAATTAGGTTTAAGGTTTCTTTTCTTTTCCAGACAATTGCCTTTAAATTTTTTAAATTTTTTTTTTAGCTCCGACAAGGCTCAAGTGACAGCCGAAACTGTCAGCTCAGTAAGAGTTTTTGTCTTCAACCCCCCTCAAAAAGAAAAGAAAAAAAAACAGACAATGCTCTGGAAAAAAAAAGAAACCTTCAACCTAATTCAACCAATAAGAAGACAAGATGAATGTAATAGCGCTAAGCTAAAAAGAAGTTAGGATGGTCTCATTTAAACAGAATAAGCACAACACCGAGGACAAGTGGGCAGAAAAGCAAAACAAAAAAAAGTGCTTCGTGTTGTTAAAGATTTTTAATCAAGCAATAATCCCACAGCTGACAACAGGTTGAGGCAGGGAACAGTTCACTGGTCCCAGTTAAGAGTTCAGCGTGATCAAATACAGTACAAGTATCCATTGTAAAAATGACACTTGAAGGTCAAAGACATCAACCTGAGGGAAGCGACTGATGAGAGGGAGGGAGAGTGTGCCCCTGCTCCCTCCTCCATCCAAGACACAGGCTCCAAGTCTGATTTAATGTCTTTGTGCAGTAATTATACCTGTATAAATAACATTAAAAACAAGCTTTCTTCATGCTGAATTCTAAATGTGAACGAAAAACGTCAGAAAATACCGGTTCCCATTGGCTTGAGGCAATAGAGGTGGGTCAACTGCATCTTAGTTTCTTGAGATGTGAACACTAATTATATGAAGGCAAACCCTTGGTGACGACATAGATCTTGATAGACACACACACACACAC
>NW_017806059.1:1338681-1343197 GCF_001891065.2 Hippocampus comes | reverse complement strand
CGGAGCCCGGCCGGGCCCCATGGGTGTAGGCCCGGCCACCAGGCGGTCACCAACGAGCCCCACCTCCAGGCCTGGCTCCAAAGGGGGGCACCAGTGACCCGCGTCCGGGCAAGGGAAACTGAGTTTCATTTATTTTATTCATCATAAAGGGTTCTTGAGCCCTGCTTTGTCTGGTCCCTCACCTCGGACTTGTTTGCCATGCGTGACCCTGCCAGGGGCATCAAGTCCCAGACAACTTAGCTCCTGGGATCATATATATATATATATATATATATATATATATATCACGTTATATAATTTGTAAATTAAACAAATAATGATGCAAAAACAGTGTGTTGCCTGTCACGACATTGCGCAATTTGTTTCATTAACATGTTCCCTGACAGGATTACCAAAGCAAAGAAAACAAACAAGTGTGATGAACAGGAACGAACAAAAATATTCGTGGCAAATGTCTAATGATTGTTGTCCTGACGATATGCCAGAATGACATCACAGTATGTGGGAGGGAAGATGCATTTTCACACTTCTTTGGGATCTTGTTGCTATTATCTCACCAAAGCATACTGATATGTGCTCTGCGGGGACTAGCGGGGGAAAATAATTCAACAATGGGGAGCAGTTTGTGGCATGGTTTCTCCAAGGCAAAGTCATCGGGTTGGATTAAAAAGAATATACAAACAATGCTAACTCATATGAGGCCAACATCTGTGTCCTCTTTCCAACAAAACTACAAGCGGCTTGCTTTGGATTCAGATTCAGTGTGTCATAGCTGAGGAGACATTTGTCAGTCAAGTTTGGAACTGGACACTAGTTGATGCCGCTAACTAACGTAGCAACACAGATAGCCATTAAACTGAACACATTTTTGCTTTTTACTCAATGCCGCGCGTCATAATAATGCAACTGGGTGTAGTTACTGAGAGCAAAATCCTGAGTCAAAAGCTGGAGAGCAATACAATTAGGTACAAAAGTATTTGGAAAAAGATGTTTGATAGGGGTCGGTCCTCTGTTTGGCATGGTCTGGACCGACGACATTTCATGGTTACGATCAGCGCGCAATGAACTGAGTGTGCAAGTAAACTACGTGAGTAAATGAGTGTTTGGCTGTTTTGCGTTTGATTATTTTATATATATGTCAAAGGTGACCACTAAAGGTGGCATCTCTCAGGGCGAATGTGGCGAATATTGTATTTTATTTTTTTTTGGTTGGGGTTCGTTAAAAGTTGCAAAAGGTTGCCACGACGGCAAACAGTTTTAATTGTCACAGACAGTTTTTCTTGTCGCCATCAAATTTTGAACATGTTAAAACGTCTGTGCGAGAACCACTGTCTGCAAACGTTAAAACTGTTTGTGAACATCTGTCAAACGTTTTTGCAACCTTTAACGCACCCGGTGAAAAAAGAACATTCAGGCCATGCACAAACAAACACAAACCTTCACCTTCAGATAAGGGCTTGATGGGACAGGCCAAAAGGAACAGAAGCGGATTTTATATTTATGTAAATGCATAACCGATCATACTCATTTTCACACCTCAGGACAATTCACAGTCTTCAATGAAACGATTTTTTTGAATGTGGAAGAAGTGCGAAGTACCTGCAGATAACCCACACAGGCAAGGGTAGAACATACTAACAAAATCTGAGCTGAGATTCGACCCCCAAACATCAGAACTGTGAGGCAAAAGTGCTAACCCCTTGTCCGGCGCGCTGCTGTGACCTGAATCACCTTTCCAGATTCTGCCCATGAATCCCATACATGCAGAATTGGAGGAACAACTGCATAAAGCGTCATTGTTGTGAAACCTCTCGAATCCAAAATTTCAATCATCTTACTGGTGGGTTTCGTTCCATTGTGGCGGTACACAAAGGCAAAGTTATTCAAAGGCTCTCACTGGCCAAATATTTCTGAATGTAACTGTGTATTGAAGCATGGTTGCACATTGTTGCGGTCTAATAAAAAGCCACGCTGCACCAAATTGGGCGTTTGTCGTGACATCCTGAAATCAATAAAGAGTATGATCAGCCCACGAGATTTGTTGATTTGCTTTTATTGGACTGCAACACTGTGCTCCTCAGTTATATCAAAGATAGTGTATTACTTTTATTTTTCACTTGGGCTTCAACAGTCACCAAGGATCAAGGATAAAATACCCAATATTGTAGATTTATAATAATAATAGCAATAATTTTAGTCTTTCACAATCATTTTGGAACATCCCAGACCTGTAATACGTTGGCTCTAAAATCCAGATCATAAAATGTTGAAATAAACAGAGGCATCGCAATGATATCACCTGTACAACATGAACTAAAATGCAGCCAAACAATAATACCACGGCTTTTAGTACCATTCAAATAAAAGCACAAGAACATCAAAACATGCTGTGTCAATCACACCCTTTGTGATCGTAAAACAGTAAAAGCATGAAAACCCCAGCCCAAATTAGCTTTATGAAAACTCACGGCCCAAAGACGCGAAACTAAACGAAAATACCAAAGCCTATGCGGATAATTTTCTTTATACCAAATGATTTTGAGTTATGTTCAAGAGCCAGAAGTAAAAAGTGTCTCTGGAAGAGAACCGTCTGATTGAACTGAGTTAGCGGAGAATTTTTCACTTCAACTATCTCTGGCCCCTCACCTTGCTCTTCTTCTTTTTGTCCACTCCAAAGAATTTTCCAATCTGATCCAGAACGCCGGGGTTCTTCTTCCTGCGGCCCAACCCGAAGGCGGCCTGTGCGGAGCTGCTCGCCGATGCCATGCTTGTGAGAGTCGTAATTAGTGGTGGGGTTGTCAAAAGTGAGGGATACGTCTCTCTTACGGCAGAGGATGAGATGGAAGCGGGAGGGAAGAAAGGCTAGCCTAGTCTAGGTCCTGTTCGGGGCTCTCCGACCCGCACTCTGAAGCCGCTCCGCTGTGCTCCTGGATAGTCTGCAGCTCGTCCGATTCAGAGGGTCGGTCTTTGAAGGTGTTGTCCTCTCGGCCCGGGGCATCTCGGGAGAAGAGGCGGGCCAGGTGGGGGCGCGGTATGGCAGCATCAGGGTCAGCTGTGCTGGCCGAGGTCCAGGCCGAGTGGGGGCCCTCAGCGCCTGTGGAGTCAGTCACCGCCGGCTTCTCCGAGATGCAGCCATTGTTCTTGTTTGCATCTCTCTCACCCGTTCCTGCAAAGGAACAACAGGGGTCACTCATGGGCTCGGGCCTGCATGGCACGCAGCACGCTGCACGAACACAATGGGCTCTTTTGACCACACTGCGCCCTTCCTGCTGCTGGGTTAAGAGGTCCAAAAACATCGGCATTTGAACCAGAATGAACTTTGACTGATCTGCCTAGTTTTTCCAGATCATTAAATCATTGTAAATGTCAGACACAGATAACCCAAGTAGACATAAAATGACATTTTTAGTGATTTTATTCAAGGGGGAAAAACGATTCTAAGTTACTTGGCCCTGTGTAAAGTACTTGCCCGTCTTGTCAAATCATGAACTACCCTTGGCTAATTACATTTTTATTGGAAAATTATCACTGACCACAGCCAAGTCCGATTACTTCTCGAGCCATTCAATCAAGAAATCACTGAACCTGTCTGACAAAGTGAAGTCAGCCGAAAGATCCCTAAAAGCTACGACAAAATGCCGCGATCCAAACAAATTCAAGAACAGATGACAAATAAAGTCATGGACATCTATCCGAGTGGAAATTACTACAAAGCCATTCCTAAAGCTTCAGGACTCTAGCGAACCTCGGTGAGTGCCATTATCCAAAGATGGGATGGCGGTGAACCTTCCCAGGAGTCTACATAAGTGACCCCAACAACACAGCGACGACGCATCCAGGAAGTCACAATGAAACCCAGGACAACGTCTAAAGAGCTTCTCGTCTCCCTGGTCAGTGTTCATGAGTCAACAATAACGAAGAGACTGCACATCCATGACAGAGTTGAAGAACATCAAGGCTCATCTTACTTTTGCAACGAAAACATGAATCATTCACAAGAATTTTGGGAGAATATTCTATGGACTGCAAAAGAAAAGTTGAATTTTTTGGAATTTCCCCATTTACTCGTCATGTAAATTGAGCATTTCTGAAATAGAACATCATGCCAACAGTCGAACATGATGGCGGTAGCGTGACACTCTGGAGCTGAATTGCTCTTTTAAGACCTGGACGACTTGCTGTCATTGATGGTACCAGGAATTTTGCTCTTTACAAGAAAATCCTCTGACATCAGCTTGTGACCTCAAACTGAACCGTATCTCTATTCTGCCGCACGACAATGATCCAAAACGCATGAGCAAGTCACCTTCTGAAATGCTGTTTAAAAAACAAACAAACACATTTGAAGTCACCTAGTTCAAGTCTGGATTTGAGGGTGGCCCGATGGGTGACTGGTTAGCGCGTTGGCGCCACACCGCCGTGCAAATCCGTGCATCGCGGATTTTTTCAAACATAAAAAAAAAAAAAAAAAAAAAATTAAATCTTTTTTTTTTTTTTTCTTATAAAGGAAAACAAT
>NW_017806059.1:1321195-1338050 GCF_001891065.2 Hippocampus comes | reverse complement strand
CAGCTTCTCGCAGACCGTTTGCGGACTTTAAAAAAAAAAAAAAGATATATATTTTTTTTACCTGTATATGTTAATTGGTCACTACTTCACGGATTTTCGTTTATCGCAGGTGGTTTTGGTCCCCATTAACCACGATAAACGAGGGATTACTGTACCCTACAAGTAGATTTGACTCCAATATATAAACGTATAGCACTGCTTGACATCTCCAACACCAGAAGACGTTGGTGCCAACTAAACAACGTTCACACTGTACCGTGGAGGAATGGTGTCGCACTACATGAGACAATATGCATGCTAATATTGACTGAAACAATGGCCCGTTGTCAGAGCTGCACAGTTATTATTACAAAGGGACAAAAGAGCCCTGTGTCACTAAAATAACTCCAATAAGTATAGATTTCAACATGGTGACAGTTACCAGATTTGGGACCTGAGAGCTACAGGGCTGCTGCCACATTTTAGCTCGCTACTTACACGAGGATTATGTGATTAGGACTCATTAGGTTCTTCATCGTAATTTTCCAGCAAGTCGCTTATGAATGTCTTTTATGCTCTTTTTCTCACACCAGTATTCACATAAAGTCAATAGTAGCTCATGCATAGAATTCTCTTTTATTTATTTATTTTATTTTTTTACATGAATTGATGCAAAAATGGCGAGTCTGTCTTCAACACTCATGCAACCGAGTTAACCGGTCTGCAACTGGATTGCAATGAGTACAAAATGTTCCTGTTTTTTTTTTTTGTTATTGATGGCAGTTTATTTCTCTTCAACTGCTTTGTATATTCTACAAGTCACACCAAATTTTTAAGGATGAAACCAGAAGTGACATGAGCCAGCATATATACTGTATACTCAGGGATGACAATGGCTAATGATGAAAAAGGCAGAAGGGGGCGTGGCCTGGACGGGGCGTGGCCACTTACAAAAGTGGCACTAAACATGCTGAAGATGAAGTGTATTCAATTTACACACTATTTGAAACTTGAACAGAAAAAAATCCCAAGATTGTTCACTATTCTTTCAAGTGAAAATTTGTGCAATTTTGCTTATGCATTCCTGGTGAGCACTACTATGTAACTTCAAATTTGCTGCTCAAAATCAAAACATACAGTTTCATGGGGTAGAATACTTTATTTTCTCTTCATTTTAAGCTTTTTAGCAAGCGCTAAAAGCTTATTGGTCCTCTCTGTCTTTTTAGACTCTCTTTTTAGCCAACTCCTCTTGTTTTTACACATGCTCCAGGCTGTCGAAAAGCGCTAGAGATCGAGTAGTTACTTTTCAGTAGAAATGTCTGTTTTCGGTGTTTCACCGATGTTGCGTGACTCTGTAAAGCTTTCCATCCTCTCGATCTGTATAGAATGACATCGTCACACACTGTACACGGAGCTTTACCGGCGACATCGAGCTTTTTCACAAAACTCGACACAAGCACGATGGTTCCTCTTTACTGTTTCCTACTGGGGATACCGTCAGCTTTCTATCCAACCAGTCCCATCGAAACGTGTTTTTCAGATCCGCATCTATCTGACGCACTTTAGCTTCGTCGCGAGTCTCGATAACATTCGGCATTCGCGGCAAAGGGGTTTAGGAAGGCGAACACGGATTGGTTGTGATTTGCATTTGCCGATATAGCGACCAATCACAACAAGTAAGACATCATACACGTCCAATCGCAGGGCTGTTTACAATCGGAAGATGGAAAGACTGATCGGGAGAGCTCGTGAAAACTCGACGATAAGGTACCTGATCCCCCCTAAAATTTTCTCAACGGATTTAGACGATTCACAAAAATGATCAATTTAAGAAATAAAACGGCGGATTTCCAGCCATCCCTGTATACTGTCGGGGGTGTCAAAACTGCCCTCAAGGGCCGCTGTCCTGCCTGTTTTCCAGCTCTGCCAGGAGCAACATTCATTTCATTCATTTTCCGAACCGCTTTATCCTCACTAGGGTTGTGGGGGGTGCTGGAGCCTATCCCAGCTGTCTTCGGGCAGTAGGCGGGGGACACCCAGAACCGGTTCCCAGCCAATTGCAGGGCAGCCAGGAGCAACACACCTGATTCAAATACAGTGATCCCTCTCTATATCGCACTTTATTTATCGCGGCTTCAGTACATCACGTTTTTTTTTCCAAAGTACTGTCTTCAGAAAAAAAAAAATGCCGAACGACTCAGAGGTTTTGTACACGTGCTTGTACTGTATATGCAACGGGCACTCATCAACCAATGACAGCACACGTGGATATATCCCGGGAGCTGATTGGCTGTGCATCTTCGTAGCCCCGTCCAGCACCTTCCCAGTTCTGTTGTGCCGAATGAGTACCCTGCAAAGCTTTTAAACACAGTGGTGCAAGTACTTATAAAGTTCCACAGAGAACAAAGCACATGAAAATGTATGCAAAACATTCAAGCAATGCTAATATGAGTGGAAGAAAATCTTTTCTCAAACAAACAAAAACGACAACAAAAACTGTAACAATTCAAGTAACAATCTGGATATTAAAGAATCAGTAAGAACAGTAAGGTCAGACTCTGGAATCTCCCTTTGTGAAGGAAAACATGTACAGTCCTGATCAAGATCCATTTTCAGAATGTTCAATTTCTTCTGAAAAAAAAATGGACAGCGGCCACCCAGTCACACACTGAATTATCTTTTCCCTGAAACTTGACATTGAGGTCATGTTCGTGTCCTGTGATGTCAACTACAAAAGCCAGTGCGCCCATGTTCCTGTCCTCCTCCCAAGAGTAGAAAAAAAAAACCATCTTAGCCTTGTGACTTCTTCGTGGTGCCAGGAAATCTTTGATTTCATTTCTAATCTTCCAAAAAGGGGCCAGCACTTTTCCTTTACTCAACCATCCTGACATTGGAGTGCAGGAGTAGGTCACTGACATCTACTTCAATCGAAGAATTCCCTGAGCAGACGATGCTGGTGGCATGAAGAAGCCCTGAGAAAGTTGACTAGTTTAGTGATGCTGTTCATAGCTTCTCCCTAGGGCTCTGAAAGTGTGGAGCAGAGAACAGATGTGGATAATGCAGGGAGATGACAGGCTCTGTCAGTCTTGTAACTGCACCTTTTTCTCTTCCCATCATGGAAGTGGCCACATTAGGAGTTATGGAAACAACATTTTTCAAATTAATCCCCCTCTCTTTCAGCATTTCATTTATGGCTAAATATATGTCCTCTAGTCTGGTATATGTGTTTTCAAAGCTGTGATGCCCAAAATGGCCTCTATATATGTTTTAGTCTTCTCGTGATAGAATTGGACGTACACCAAAAGCTGTGCACTGTCACTTCAGTCAGTTGATACATCCTATTCCAAAATCAGCTATCGGCAAAAACAAAATACAGTATATGTTTATTCTGTATGTTTTAAGCAATATTCTTCTTCTAGGTCCAGATGAAAGAGTCTTGGGAGGGGACGGTGCTGGACTGCAGTCCATCAGTTTGGGATCACTGCGTTATATCATGTGAGAGAAGAGTCCTGTTAGCAGGTGCTGCTGTTTCAGTTATCAATGCTGTTTTCATCAAAGTTCAAACTATTAATTGAGACATGGCATCGATTACCGAGGAGGCCACTATCTGAGGAACATTTTACGAATTAACGAATTATCCAGTAATAGTGGGAACCATTACTAATTTGCAGGATTACAAACTGCACTTACAAACCCATTTCCAATGAAGTTGGGATGTCGTGTTAAATATAAATAAAAACAGAGTACAATGATTTGCAAATCATATTCAATCTATATTAATATGAGATATTAATATTAATGTTGTCCCCGGGCCTGTGTGGGTTTTCAGCGGGTACTCCGGTTTCCTCCCACATTCCAGAAACATGCATGGCAGGCTGATTGAACAGGGTTTCGGTGAATCGGTCTCAGGTGTTCGATGGAACTTCTGCCATGGAGGTTAGGATACACCCGACTCAACATGTCAATTAGTTGTGACATGCCCGCTTGGCCATCACTGCCTGGTTAATTTTGTGCACAATTAAAAAACTTATACTTTATACTAATACTAATTGTGTACTTTTTTCCTGTTTTTAATAAATGTGTTTTTTTAATGTCTTGAATTTGTAAAAAAATAAATAAATAAAAATTCCACTCATGATGGGTTCGGTGAATGTGCATATGAACTGGTTGGATTCGGTACCTCGAACAAGGTTAAGAACCACTGCTCTTGATTGTCCCTCGGTGTGAGCGTGAGCGCGGATGGTTGTTCGTCTCTGTGTGCTCTGCGATTGGCTGGCAACTGGTTTAGAGTGTCCCCTGCCTACTGCCCAAAGACAGCTGGGATAGGATAGGCTCCAGCACCCCCCGTGACCCTTGTGAGGCTAAGCGGATCGGAAAATGGATGGATGGATATAAATATTACTTTGAATACACTACAAAGACAAGATATATATTTTTATTATTATGATTATTTACCAGTAGGCCGCCCCACCAAAATAATGTTCAGTTATTACTGTAAAGTATTATTATTGTCTAATTTGTAAAATTGTTACTATGGAGCAATGAATGACGTAAGACAAGCAAAGCAGACAACGCTGGAATATGAAGCTGACAAAATTGCTTTGTAATGTTGTTTTCGTCCCTGGGGAAAAAGGAATATTTGATTTTTCAAAATAAATAAATAATAAAGTGTGTGTGTGTGTGTGTGTGTGTGTGTGTGTGTGTGTGTGTGTGTGTGTGTGTGAGAGAGATTTATGTTATTCATAGTACAGTTTATGCCACAGAATTGCCCGTGGGCCGGACTTTGGACAACTGTCACCTACAATACTGTCACGCTCAAGTCTTTCGACTACATCATCCTAGCTTTTGTGTAGCTCATCCTCAATGGTATGATTCTTGCTTGAATATTTTGCTTGTACTGTACTGCAGTTTGAAGACAAGTAGGCAGCTGGAGCCTCTTGATTTCCAAATGAAAGCTCAAGACTGTCATCAATGTGATTTCATTGGAAACTTTAAATCACAGGCTTTTCTTCTCACTTAAAATGCTGCATAAAGATGTGATGAAAGTGGCCAAGAATATGAATCAAATGTGAAGCTGTTAATTCATGAAAACCTCAACGACCCTCATCCTGCTGCATAGCTATCACTTTGAGGATATTACTACAGCAGAAGTATCACTACATGCAAACAAGACCAAGGGCTCTATTACGGTACTCTGGAGCAGGTGTGTTTTGAAAGAGTGCTCCTTCCATTAATGCCAGAGATATTCGTGAGTCGAAATTCGCATAAAGTGACAAAGATATGGCCATTCTATGTTACCTCGAGAGAGAATGTGAATATGCGAATACAAAATATCTCGTCGGCTACATCGCATAATTACGTAAAAGTCAGATTACAAAGTTAAAAAAAAAAAATATTTTTTTTTTGAAAACACATTTTTTGTGATATTGCAACCAAACACACTAGAAGTGTGAACAAATGAATAAGCCAAAGGAAAAATATCCTTCATTAATTGCTTAACAAATACAAATAACATTTTTTTCTTTTACACGTGAATACAAACATAAACCAAAGTTGCCTTATTCCTCTATTCGTATTTTGTCTCCTTACTATAATAGTATAATATGTACAGTAGCTGGTCAACATTAAGTAAGTTGTTTCATCATTTTTAACCTTAATCAGTTTTCCTTTCCCACCCTTACAGGGATACTTGATTGGGCTAAACATTGGCACTTATATAATAGGTCTATGTAAAAATGTCAGCAAGAAAATTCACCTCCCCAACAAACTTAGTAGTGATTTAATGCCTTTTTATGACTGTATTCTTGACATATTAAAGATGTCCATTTTTTATATCTCAGCCTGTCAACGTCATTGAGGGGAGAGAAGCATTGTCATAGCATTTTCCGGCTTTTTTTGTTACGTTCTGTTGTGATCTACTGTTTGAAACTGACGACCAATAGTCATAACCCCTTTTACCCGTGAAAATAAAAAAGTCATTGGCACAATATTTGGGATTTTATTGCTATTAAATGTGAGCTCCTACGAGGAAAAGCTATGATCATCTCCACAATTGTTTTAAAAATATATTTACAGGCTGAAGCGGACAAGAGGAGGAATGTGCATATGAATTTTGGTGGCGACCGGTCGGATTTTCAGACATTTACGACACAAAAGCTTTGTTAGACTCCACAGGCAGGCAGCCATTAACCCCCTGGAGCTAACAGGCTAACACCCTTGCTGCTGTCAGGGCAGCAATTAGCTTTCAGCTGCTGATACAGCCAAACTTAGCAGTATATCATTATCTTAGGATGGTAAGAAGTTAGTGAAATTTATAAATACATTTAGAATGCTGGTGCCCAAGTCAGGATATGCGGTGCAGAAAATGGATGCATGTGTCGCAGAATTGACAGTGCTCGGCATATACCCTGGAGGTGGACTTGAAATAAAAAGTAAGTCAAGCTAACCCTTGTAGATTGACAGTTAAATGACCTATGAACATTTCAGCTTCTGAAAAGCTTGTTGGAACGCATTGTGTCTTGGGGACTTACTGTATCAAAGAAAGCAAATCTAGCATGAGAGAAATTGCATCTAAGCGGCTCATTTCCTCATTTTCTCATAAGTAAGCCATGGAGAGGCTAATTGATTGTGATATTTTCAGAGGGTGAAGTGGGCATCAGCAGAGATGTCCACATACATTTTGGTACCAACTGATCACCGTTTTTGGATGTGATGTCCAATTTATGTTCAATGATTTTGAATGGACCAATTTTGTCTGGTTCCTCTGCTGACTCCCCCCAAGACATAGGAAGAGCGGAATGCTTTAGGCAGAGAGTGTTTTTTGGTTTCTGAGTTTTGTGATAGCACATAGACAGAAAGGAAGGCAATTATGTTACGTGACTAATAATATCTTCAAGACCATGTGCAAAAATGTGCAAAGACTGAGAAGTACTAGTAGTATACCGTAGATCTAGCACTGAGCTCTTTTTCACCACTTCATGACTTTTTTCTGGGGTGGGCTGAGGAGGGGGCGGAGTACCTCAATCCCGGCATGAGTCGATAATGTTGAGAAATTTCATGCCAGGATTTTATGCTATCTGGCAATCTTTATCACCCTTTAAATTTGTATTACAAAGAATGGAATACAGTAAATATTCCCATCCCCGGAATTCTATGAAAAGGAATATCCTTCACCCGGAACAAAAGCCTGTGCATTAACATTTTGACGACGATATTACATGTTACCGGAACTTACGTAAGCGGAAATTGCACTACCCGTAACCCGGATTGAGACGTCATGCCGCGGGAGCTGAAATAAACGCAACGCCCACCCGATGCTACGGAATGACGACACCGAGACACATTTCCACTTCACGTTTTTCGATCATCAGATTCGAAACGAAGACGTGTAAGTGACTTTTTATTGGCGTGCGTTTTACTGTAATTGTGAATGTTTTTAACTTTATTCACTTAACGTCCTGTAGAACGCGGCACTAGCTTAAAAGCAGCACCCACTCGACAGGATCGAAGAAACGTGTTCGCTTCGCCGTTTACATTCATCAGATTCGAAACGAAGACGTGTAAGTGACTTTTTATTGGCGTGCGTTTGACTGCAATTGCGAAAGATTTTAACTTTATTCACTTACGTCGTGTAGATCATGGCATCGAAACGGAGAAGAACTGTAGTGACTGGAGCGGAGCGAGTGAAATGCATCCGTTTGAGCAAGGCTGGACACAAAGTTAAAAGCATCCAGCAGACACTTGGAGTCGGAAAGACGCAAATCCACGAAGCTTTAAAAAAACTAGGCATCGATCCAACTCCTGATGACAAGCCACCATCCAGCGAGGAAGCAATGCAAATGGCAACAAATCCATCAGTATGCACAAGAATTACCAGACATCGGTGATCAACGGGACAGTTACTTGCAACTAGCAACAAAACTGTATGACACCCAGGCAAACATTGTCATAAACCAAAGAATGCATCCAACCAAACAATCCAAAATAGACACATTTTTTTCCCCAAGACAGAAAAAAAATAAACATTAAAATACTGTACATATTTTACTGTTGTGATTTTTTTTTTTTGGATACACCTGTATTGCAGTTTTTGTTATATAATGTTTTTGGACAGTATATTTTTGTATTTTATTGATTGTGTTGTTACACGTGCATTTTTGTCAACATACTTGCAGGTTCATAAAGGACATGTACCATGCTCATTTCCCAAATGAGGAATTTCTGTTATCAGGACAAATTGGACAGCGCAAACACGAGTCCGCACTAGAGAATATTTACTGTACCTGTGGAGCTTCTCTCACAAGAATGAGGTGAAGCAGGCGCTAATTGGTACGCTGAAATGCATTCGGTACTATGGTCACAAAAAAAACGGGTTGCTCGCAGTAAACTACTGAGGGGACTGTGTGTACTCTGCAGAAACACAAAGAAAGCATGGCTAGTCCATTAGAGTGCCTCATTGTCGTGATGTGGAAAAATCCACAATGACCCAGTTGGATGTTTTGCACCACCGTAGAGTTTAAGCGGGTAGATTTTTCAGCTCCAACATGTAGTTCTGCGGAGGCTTAAGAAAGATGCCCAATGAAGTAAACTCAAGTTTCGTACTAGTATTTGACAGTTGAATGGGGCGTGGTCTCTGTGCATTCAGCGGCCGCAGCATTTGAGAACGCAGAGAATGGCTTGATTTTTAATGATCTTGAAGCCCTGTTTTACATACAACTTTGTTTTCTTTGTGTCAAGTTTCCAAGACATTTTCACTTTATGGTGACTAACTAATACACGACTGTACCTATGCGTGCAAGTTTTGAAATAATTGGTGTGTTGTCTTTTGGCACATGCTAAAATGTTGCGCAAGATGTTGCTTCAAGTAAGAATTTGCTTTAGTATTTATACTTGGGTCAAAGCATAATATGGTTTAAATTTTGTACAGAGTATAACGAGACGGAAGATGAATTTAGCCTTGGTTACCATTTCTCTGATCAGTTCAGTTGTGAAATTTAGTGAACAAAAGGAGGAAGATCAACATCATGATGGTTTAAGGTATGCAGAGTGTGGGCCCTAAATCTCATCAGTTTTCCTCCTCTTCCAATGGCGTGAAGAGGATGTGAAGCCGAGCATTGTGGGACTGTGAAACGGAAAACATTCCTCTGAACAAACACGAGGAATTGCAGTATGTGGCTTTCGACCAAAACTCCTACCCAGCGGTGAAAGGCCCTCTGCTGCTACATTCATGCTGGATGTGAAGCACCCACAATGCAAGAAAAGACGCTTCAGTGTCTCTAAAAATCCACGCAGCATTCAGGACTTCAGACATTCAGCGATAAGACGAACAAGGGAACAACAAGATGATTGTATTTTACCGGGAGGCTTCTTTAATGATCCTGACCTCCCATTTGAAAAATTACTTCAAATGATACATGTGGCTCCCATGCTAAAAATGGTAAGATAAGATATCCTTTATTTGTCCCACACTGGGGAAATTTACAGTCTACAGCAGCAAAATTGGGGGGTAGAAAGAAGAAAAAACGTGCTTGCATGCACAAAAATAAATGTTTCAGAAGAGAGCTGTACACAGTTCAGTATAAGTGCAATATAAATATAGATATATACGGTATATAAGCATATATGCAACTGGTATAAGGTGGCTGTGCTATTTACAATTGTTACTGGTTTTTCACGTATTTTATATTTTATTCAGCAGCCTGACAGCAGTCGGAAGGAACGAGCGGTGGTATCTCTCCTTCTTGCAGCGCGGGTGTAACAGTCTCTGGTTGAAGGAGCTACCCAGTGCTGTCAGGGCGGGCTGGAAGGGATGGGAGGGACTGTCCATCATAGTGCATGCACTTGCTATTCATACAGCCGAAACAATGAGATCACATTAAGGGTGCACTCACACAGGCAATTCACACTCGGGTTGCACCTACTTAAAACCTTAAAGCGGCTTTTTTGAACTTCAGTGTATGATCTGATCCATTACCCTCTATGCTGCCGCATGGATGAGAGGTGCGCTCGGACTTTATACATGACATGCATTATAATTCATGTGATCATTCCTCCGGACAGTTGTGAAAGGTAACTGCCATCTTTGCATTATACGAATTAAAAGAACAACTTGGGGGAGGGTGAAAGGGGGTGAGGGGGGGCATCAAGAATTCAGTCAGGCAGTCCTCATGAATTCATGAAGAGATGTCACACTCCAGAGGCACATGGAGTAGTCCAACTCGGAAATGAACATTTATTAACTGTATTGCATATTACGAGCTGCATTATTGAGGCTATGAAAATCTTTACACTTTAATTGTCCAGATTGTTCAGGGGTACCATCTTATTCCAGAAGCAACCAAAAGATTCAGAGCTGTGTAGTAATGCATGTAGATTTGCTCTTCCTCTTTGATCTATCTATTGGGAACTCTGTTCTTCATGTTATTCAAACATCAGTGGCAGAGATGTTCATTTACTGTACTCATTTAAAACCTCCAAAGGGCCAAATCTATGTGTTACTGTAAGAGTCAGCTCATTAAGTTGATGAAGTTACGCCACAGCACATCCCTTGACGAAACATGGCATCGCAACTATGTTTTTTTTTTTTTTTTTTTTTTAATAAATGATTCTGTCAAGCATGTGTTGAATCAGTGCAAGGGGCCAGCTTGAGTACCTACCCATCATTCCCTCATCTTGGATTCTTCATGTCAAACACATGCACACGCGCGCGCGCACACACACACACACACACACACACACACACACACACACACACACACACACACACACACACACACACACTTTGGATAATTGTCCTGCCAGTGACTAGTTCAAGAGGACACAGAATGTACTCAGTCTCACAACATGGTGAAAAAATACAGAGCGCATAGAAACACTGGGTGTTGCCGCATGACATCCGGAAAGAGGAAAATGAATGTGTCTGCATCATCGAGAACACATCTGGGACAAAATACAAGTAAAAAAAACATTTTATATATGCAGCCAACTTCCATCAACAAAATCTCATCCCTTTGTGAGTGAAAGCGAAAAATCTGACAGAGAAGGAAAGAGATCAGAGGCAAAGAGAGAGCGCTGAGAGGAAAGAGTGAATCTGAACAATGGTGTCAGAGCAAAGGACACTGTTTCAGTGATGGATGTTTCCCTTTCACAATCAGAGCCTTTGAGAGGGAAGGAGGGGCTTTATGATGGCAGTGATGGGGCTTGTGTCACCCTGTGTCTGACACTGCCATGGAGACAAATTACAGAACCAAAATACAAGCACAGCGCGGCTTCAACACACTTCCTTACCGATACATACACACATTTCAGATGTGATCATTTTACACATTCATTGCTCAGCACTTGGCCACATACGATACATAGCGGATTGGAAACTTCCAAATTCAAATACAGTGGTAACTCTACTTACGAAATTAATTGGTTCTGAAAGAAATTTCTTAACTGGAAAATCTTGTAAGTAGAGACGCGTTTTCCACGTAAATGCTGTAATCCGTTCCAAGGCCCGCCAAAATTCAAACATAATTGTTTTCTTAAGCATAAAAATGCATCAAAATATGTAACAAATACATGTTACAATTAGATTATTGCACAATAAATGAGAGTTGTGCATAATTTAAAAAAACAAAAAATATATAAAAATAAAAGTATAGAAAAATAATGATGGTCATATAACTTCACTGCGTCCTCATTGTTTTTTTGCCCTCTTTAGTTCAAGTTCTCTGTCAGATGTGGCGTTTTGTAAAAGAACTGATCCAAGGATGTTTGCTTTTGTCGGCTTTTAACAATCCTTCGAAAATGTTCAAGGCAAACATCAGCATAGTGAGCGATCGCCCCACTGGTGAACAATTTTTCTGGGTGATTCACATTTATGTAAAACTATTAGAACGCCTCATGGCCCGAGGGGCGAATGATGAGGACCCTGCATAGACACATACGGTAGAGGTCCCTCTTAGCCAATGAGATGCCAGGATGCTACTTGGTAATAGCCAATGGCAGCGCAGCTCTAAAGTATGTTGCGTTCAGGAAACTCAGAGCTGTGAGTAGCAGGCCATACCGTATTTTTACCTTTCATATCTTGAAATTTCTTTCGGAACAAGAGGCAATCTTTTCCTGTTGAGACGTTTTGTAACTTAACAATTTTGTATGAAGAGACATTCGTAAGTAGAGGTACTACTCTAAAACCACATTCTACATACTGAGTTAGAATCATAACTTTTAACTGGTTTGCACTGTTTGTTCGCTGCTACTTAAAACTGCCCAAGCCATTTTGGCAGCCTGAGTAAATCTGGTACCTTCACCGGCGGTCACATAGTAGTCACAGTTGGTAAAGTAATTGCCTTGGATTAGACGAAGGAGCCAGGACGAGTAGTGAGCTATCAACAAACTCGATATCAAAGCAAATGATTAGTCGTTTTTAAGTCAAAACAAGATTCAACTGGAACTGTACTGCAATGGACAGCCAACAATATGTGTCTGAATAAAAAACGCATTCTTCGAGGGCCCCACTCTCCTCGTCCCTTCACCCCCCCAGACAATCACAAAAGCCCAGTTTGTTTCCCGGTTTGTTTGTTACCTTTAGTGCCCCCCCCCCCCATAACATTTGAAATTACAGAATTTGTGAACAACACCACTGCAGCATTACGAGTGTGACAATACTCAATGATAACTTTCCGTACCACCAGAGGAAATTTCGCATACCACTAGTGTTTCCACAATTTCAGAATCATTGTATCAGACAGATGGCTGATGTTATATGGGGAAGCATTAACTGCCCATGCTAGCGTCGCCATAGGATTTTGGCAAACAACTTAATGATTGGTCACGCAACACAAAATTCAAATAACTCTGGGCCACAAGGTCACAACCAGATCAAAGCTCTTGTGTATGAAGACACTTCCACCCGAAAGAAATCCACGTCACTTCCCCACACTGAGTCAAAAAGCCTCGTGGCAACAGGAATTGCCCCAAAACTACCGTGTCATTTGTATGCATACACCCACTTGTCTATGGGTATTTATTGAATCACTTTCAGTTCCTACAAGATGAATTAACTCGACGATATGAAGCATGAGTTTTCATCGCACCTGGTGGATGGAATCTGACTGGGTGTTCCATGAACCATCCAATTGTCATAACTTTACTCCAGATTAATAGAAACCCCAATTCTACTGAAATTGGGATGTTGTGTAAAATGTGAATAAAAAAGAGAACACAATGATTTGCAAATCCTTTACAGCCTATATAGCTGTGTGGAGTTTGCATGTTCTCCCCGTGCCTGCGTGGGTATTCTCCGCGTACTCCAGTTTCCTCCCACATTCCAAAAGCATGTATGGCAGGTTGATGGAACACTCTACATTGTCCCTAGGCGTGACTGTGAGTGTGAATCGTTGTGTGTCTAAATGTGCACTGTGATTGGCTAGCAACTGGTTCGGGGTGCACCCCGCCTATTGCCCAAAGACAGGTGGGATAGGCTGCAGCACATGTATCAACTTTGTTTGAACTGATTATTCATCTTTACATTCAAAATTGTTAGCGACATGTTAAATGAGACATCACTATTAGCCAAAATGCTGCCTTGAGTCAGAAAAGTGTACTTTGAGGACAAAAAAAAGTGAGACTTAAGGGAAATAGTGCACCATTTGAGACATATGCACGCACAATGCTCTGCACATGTATAATGGGTCTACATTAGACTAGTTTATCACTATGTGTCAGACTCTGCATTGTCTGATCAAAAGACCGTTCACAAAAGACCACTGTACTTTTGCCCTCAACCCTGATGGGTTTCTATACTCCAATTCATCTACCACAATTCAGTCCCGCCCCAGCTCTCCATGCCATATTGGAGAAATGGTAACATAGCATGTGTCAGCAATAGACAGACGCACAGGGGTTCGCTTTGCTGAGTGGGTGTCTGCTTTAGGCTGGTCCAAGTAATGGAGCCATTATCAGCTTTTAACAGGCACCCAGCTGATGGAGGTGTTTGCCTTTCAGTGGTAAAGCAGCACAAACAGAAAGTACAGCAAGGAGGTACTCCTAGACACTAAACAGCATGGGGTGAGTCACGGAGCCTGGCCTTTTTTTTATTTTTTATTTTTTGCACTAAAATCAGAACCAATAAACTTGAACAAGTAAACGATCGCAGAATTGCTCATTTGCATTAAATGATCAGAGATTTGTTTCTAAATCCAGTATACAGCTTCGGAGGTAATTACTGAAAACATTTACAAAGACTGAGAACTATGTTGAACTGATAGCACCTTATGTTTGAATCCAACCCTTTTCCGTGTGGCCAAAAGTATGACAATATGTGACTGACAGGTGTTTCCTTGGCTAGGTGTGACCTATTATATCAATCAGAACCACTGACCTTAACCATTGCAACCATTTCGACAGGTAGAGCACAGAAAACAGCAGCAGCTGATGATGAATCATTGTGAGAACTGTAAAGGAGACCCCCCTCCCTTTAAATTTTTCTCGCTCATCTCTTCATTTGTTTTGAATATATCATAGACACAGAATCTGGTGCAAGTTACCGACTGAAAACAGTCCACGAATAATAATAGGAGAAAAGGCTGCTGATACTTTGTATATTTATTAACTCCGTTTCTTTCAGTACAGTTGATAAGAGCCAGCGGGGGATACAAGACTTACTTTTTTTTTTTCCAACTATGGGTCAAATGTTTTGTCATCAGTTGTATGTACCATATTTTCCACACTATAAGGGGCACCTAAAAGCATTAAATTTTCTCATATGCTGATGCACCTTATGGATCAATATTCAGATTTCTTGGACGTAGTATTTTAAATGCTCTGTAAAGCACTTTGTTCGAGCTGCAACGGTTGTGAAAGCTCGACATAAATAAAGCTGTATTGTATTTCCTTTAGCATAGCTCCATCTCGTGGACGCATAATGCAACCTCAGCCACTAGCTTCTATTCTATGCACTTTATAATGTGGTGCGCTCTATATATGAAAACAGGTTTTAAAATAGGCCATTCATTGAAGGTGCGCCTGATACTCCGAAGCGCCTTATAGTGCGAAACATCTGCTACTTGTTTAACTTTGAATGCAGCGTGCTCAAAACACCCCCCCAAAACACACACACACACACACACACACACACACACACACACACACACACACACACACAAAACCCTATGTGGTGATGAGGTCTTAAGAATTCAATTGATTTGCATTGACAACTTATTTATGTTAGAGAATACCCTTCATCAATGAAATATACACTCCACAATCAAATTTGCTCAAATTTGTGCTGAACACATGTAACTAACTCTGCCCTAATCAGCTGAGTTGCAGCATCACAAAAGCACTTCCTTTTGTTTTGTATGGCGCATGCCCTTGTTAGGGTTAGGAGTGAGCTGCAGGCTATCATTGTTGACGTTAGTTGAAGCAGGGTATACTGTATCTGGAATGGTTGCCAGCCAATCGCAAGGCACAAGCAAACATTCACACTCACATTCATCCCAAAAGACAATCTAGAGCAGTGGTTCTTAACCTGGGTTCGATCGAACGCTAGGCGTTCGGTGAATCGGTCTCAGGGGTTCGACGGAGCCTCTGCCATGGAGCTTAAGACAACCCGACTCAACATGTCGATTAGTTATGACACGCTCGCTTGGTCAACACTGGCTGCAGATGATCACATGACATTGCTTGTCCAATCAGTGCTGCGGGAAATTTAGTTCGCTCAGTTGTCAACGTGTGACTGTCGTGATAGTACGTCAAACAATTAAAAAAAAAAAAAGTACACTTATGTCTTGAAATTTTAGTTTTTTCTGTTTTTAATAAATGTGTTGTTTTTTTTTTTAATATATATCTTGAATTTGTAAAATATATATATATTATATATATAATTTATTTTTTTTCCACTAATGAAGGGTTCGTGTATGTGCATATTAACTGGTTGGGTTCGGTACCTCAAAGAAGGTTAGGAAACACTGATAGAGAGCCTTCAAGGTCCCTAACATGCATCATTTTGGAGTATGGAAGAAGGCTGTATCCGGAAAACGCATCCAAGCATGGGGAGAAAAAGCAACTCTACAAAGGAAGCTCAACCCTAGTGCGGTAAACACTTGCCCGCCACTGCGCTTCATTTTTTATATCAATCCATCCTTTATGTCGCACATATTAAGAAAATTTTGGGAATCGTTAGAAATTTCACAAACAAATAAAGAAACACTTAAGATGTGACCGCTTAGAGGTGTCATTTCTTTTTTTTTTTTTTTTTTTAACTTCTACTGTGATTGTGCTTCCTGTTACAATTTTGTAGCAGTTTTACTACAAGTGTGAACAGTACAACTTGCACCTGACATATCCAAATGCACACTTTAATGTTGATTAACTTACCGAAGACTTCATCTTGTGTTTCAGGCTCTTCTGCTGATGTGGTTGGTGCTGCTGGTCCTTCCTCATCTTTGGTCTCAGGTGAAGAGGCCTTTGGGATACAAAAACAGGTTTAGAAGCTGAGTTACCATGGAAACAGCAGAGCAGGATCACTGGTGAGAAACAAAGTCACACCCACTTAATTGATTGGCCTTTTAAAAAGCAAGCTTTGTGTTGTTGTCTTCTCAAGGTCAATTTACTGTTATGCTACATCTTAACCTTCATAAATTCATTGTAGATATAAAGGCTTGACAAGCCGCTTGATTCAGAATCAATCATATATTTATTCCTTTTTTCACTACACAATTTCTACACTGATCAATCAAGCATTTACATTTTTTTTCATATTTAGTCAATTAAATGAACATAAATGTGCACATGCACACATGGAGATCGTTCATATATGAGAGTATGATTTCTTTTTCGACTCGATATTTTAACTGCAGCTTAAATTGCATTGCCATTTATTAATCAG
>NW_017806059.1:1229001-1321154 GCF_001891065.2 Hippocampus comes | reverse complement strand
CACACACACACACACACACACACACACACACACACACACAACACTAACTTTGAAAAGTATTTGTGCAAAGCTTTCATTGTTATTAGCTCTTCTTCATCTAATTTAGACATCGCAATCGGGTTATTGAGAATAACTTACACAGACTACTCCAGAACTATTAAATGTGGACACCAATTTACCTGTCTTGTATTGACTTTGAAAGGATTTTATTTATAAAAGGCATACTGTACCTGGAGTCTACCTGCTATATCGCTTAAAAATGATGGCCCTAATTATCCTGTACAACACACTGGTTAAGAATGTACTGTATATATTGTAATTTCTGGACTGCAAAGCACGTTTGATATTAAAAGCCACAGCAGCAATTCTGCCATGAACAAAAAGAGTTGTATATGGGCCGATTTGCTTTATGAGCCATGGGTTTCCACGTTATAACATTGGAGTTTTGCAGAGAAAGAGGTCACACAAACATATATTTTTTTCAACTTTTAAATGACCTTAAACGGAAAGTCAAATTCTAAAATGTTCTTTCCCATAACAAGTTCGATACCCCACTAGTCTAAACACGATATTCTGATTACTGTATTTTCTATTAGGTGCACCAAAAAGCATTACATTTTCTCAAAAGCCGACAGTGCGCCTCATAATCAGATGTGCCTAATATAAAGAGCCTGTAACTCTCTTTTTTTTCCCATTCAGTTGTTTTCCTGTTAGTGTGTTCCTATGCCAACTCGTGGTGATTATTAGCAGGAACCAATTGTAACCTAAAAGGGTTCTGCCCGACACTAATTGACATGTGCATTCGCCAACACACACTCAAACAAACACACAACTACTTTGTGAGCTCTGCGCAACCATTATGGAACAAAGATAAAACCAAAAGCATAGTTACCTACTGACTAAACAAAGAAGGAGACAAGCAAGTCTTGCAAGGATATTTAGCACCTTGTGGATGTGAGCCCACGAGGTTTGGGTGCCTTTTTGTTGAATCATTCATCTTCATAATGTTTGTCTTTCATTTATTGTTTTGTCCATGTTTGTGACCAGTTCTCATTGTTACAGCTGCAGTGGTTGTGAAGGCTCAAAATAAGTAAAGCTGTATTGTATTGTATTTCCTTTAGCGTAGCACCATCTAGTGGATACAAAGCGCAACCGCAGTCACTATTGTAGTTTCTATGTGCCTTATAATCCTACACATGAAAACAGTTTTAAAACTGGCCATTCATTGAAGGTGCGCCTCATAATCCGAAGCGCCGTTTTGTGCAGAAAATCCGGCAATATTGGCTTTGTGGTAAGGCTGGGCGGTATATCTTTATCGTCTAAAAATTGAGACATCAACATTCAAGATATTAATATCGAAATGAGGACCATATCAGTCATGTGACATTACCACGCTTATGCTGCATGTAAAGCTCAGTTCAACCAACCATAGTCTTCCTTTCGAGTTTGGCGCAGATGGCATTCATTTTGCGAGGGGCGAGAGGGAGGAGGGGCATACGCAGTGTCAGAATAAAACAGCCCACATTCTTTACACCCTCTCTCAGTCTCTCTTGCTGTCGCATGAAATAAACTCGCCGACAAGCTTGTGCAGTCCTCTTCATCACACAGCAGCCCAAGCCTGCCCGTGAATTTAGCACTCCTTCACGCCGTCAGGATGCACTGGCAAACTTGGAAGCATTACAGTGAATGGTCACACAGTGACAACGTGATGGAGTCGCGACAGGGTAACAAGGGAGTTGTGTTGATTTAACAAGGCCAGCAGCTTGTTCCAGAGGAGTCCAATTTCCTGAGTATTTTTGTCCAAAGAGGATATAGTTACAAATGTCCACATGTAGGGTGTTTATAAACACTCTTCAATGGACAAAAACACTCAAGAACATTATTTTGAAACGGACTCGCTGGGCCCATTTATTCAACAGAATTTTCAGTGAACCCTCCGTCGTGATCCCCATCATGACTCCATCAAGGCATCCCTGTGTGACCATTCACTTAACTCTTGACTCTTCACATGCAGCCGCTTCCGGTAAAAAACTCATCATCCAAGCCTACCATTGAATTACACAAGTGACTGATATGAAGATTCAGTATGAGCTCAGACTCCGACAGTTTCATTTGTCCACTGTGAAATGTTTGGTAATTTTATTGGTCATAAACATCATTACTTGAGATGTGCACAATATGTCATGCTTTCATTGCATTTTCCTGTCATGGAATTTTCATTTGAAGTCGGCCTGGTGCCCAGTGGTTAGTGTGTCGACCTCACATTGCAGAGGTTGTGAGTTCGATCCCAGCTCCGGCCTTCCTGTGCGGAATTTGCATGTTCTCCCCATGTCTGCGTGGGTTTTATCCGGGTACCCCAGTTTCCTTCCACATTCCAAAAACATGCATGGCAGGGTGATTGAACACTCTAAATTGTCCCTAGGTGTGAGTGTGAGCACGGATGGTTGTTCGTCTCTGTGTGCCCTGCGATTGGCTGGTAACCGGTTCAGGGTTTCCCCAGCCTACTGCCCGAAGACGGTTGGGATAGGCTCCAGCATGCCCTGCGACCCTTGTGAGGATAAAGCAGATCAGAAAATGGATGGATGGATGGATCTGCATTTGAACAATCTGACATGTTGCCGGGTAATAATGAATTTCACAACCATTCACTAAATTATTCAAATTGGGATTAATTCCAGCACTTACTGTTGACATGATCGTGTTTACATTAAAACAAGAATCAGCTGTCCAGAGGTAATTTAATAGTTTGCTTGTGTGACTAATTTTGAAGAGGTCTCCAATACATAACACATCACTTGTAAGGTGCATCATAGCCGCAATAAAATATTACATTTACTATGACTCCTACCATTGGATGGATGGATTTACAAGAGTTACATAACATCATATACCGGTAGATGATAAACATCACAGAAATGTGGACAGTGGAGTCAAGCTAAAATATATTTCTACTACCTGTGGAAAGTAATATATATAAGCGACTTGCAGGTCTTATCAGTGCATGCGTGGGAATCAAGTTTGGGGAAGAAAAAAAAAAATCGGCAACCAAACAAATGAGCGGCCATTTAAATGTTTTATCCCAGTCTAAACGTGTATGCCTAACTGTACACCTTAAAGGTGGCAGGCACTGTTAAAAACGCTTCAAAACGACTCTGCTCAATGGAATTCATAGGCTTGAATGTTGGCTGAAAAAACATCATTGCAAATCTCCAAAAAGTTCACCCAGAAATGAGAAGAAGATATGTGGCTGTCGCACACCTGCCATTGGGTTGTACGACTCCACAATGTCTTTCGATACTTATATGGCATGTGTTTGTTTATCGTAGTTGCTTGTTCTTGCAATAAAGAAGATTCTGATTTCAGAGGTTTGGCTTTCACAGGACGCACTGCAGCCGGTCATTTAGAACCTGATTCCAGTCCCTTGACCCTTCACCGAAGAAACGTCCTACGTGTCCCTTCTGGGAGGATTAACAAACAAACTCCAACCCCTGGACATCAGTGTAAACAAGGCGTTCAAAATGAAGTTGCGAGCGGCGTGGGAGCAATGGATGACAGATGGGGAACACAGCCTGACTAAGATTGGGAGGCAGTGCCAGGACAGTTACGCCACAATTTGTGAATGGATTGTGGATGCTCGGGCTAACGTGTCTGCTTGCACTTTTGCTCGAGCTTTTGCAAAAGTGCATAATTTTTGAGGAGCCGCACGGCAATGAGACTGATTCTTAACAATGACGAGAGGGAACCTGGCGTGTTTGATGAAGAACCTGCGCAGCTGTTCATTTCTGATAGAGAAGATGACGACATTGACGGATTTGTGGAAGAGGATTGATTAAAAAAAAATAAATAAATAAATAACGTGAGTACATTGTTAAATACTTCAATAAAGTACAACCGAACTCAGTTTACTACCACTGCCTTTTTGAAAACATACGCTCGCGTGGATGCATGCTACCGTATTTTTTAAGCTTGCGTATGTTTTACCACGCCTTGCGTCCAATAATACAGTGTGCCTTATGAATACATTAAATACAGAAGTAACATCCATATCTGGGACTGCGGCTTTTAATACGGTGCACTGCCTGGTCGCGAGTATATGGTATTCACTCACACTCACCACTGATGTGGTGCTGCAGGGGACACGCGGATCGCTCCATTCAGGAAGTCCAGACATGGGCATAGTTTATAAGCCCCTGAATCGAGCGAGGCTTTCTGAGGTGATTTGAGTCACATTTTTTTTCCATTACCGTATTTTCCGCACTATAGGGCGCACCAAAAAGTCTTCCATTTTCTTAAAAGCTCACCGAGCGCCTTAAAATCCGGTGCGTCTTGTGTTATGGTAATTACGGTAATACATCGTCTCCAAGATGGCTCCTTCCTGGAGAAATGCTTCAAATGTTATAACTTGCTGTTGGTTCAGTGAACTGTGTCACGGCTTTATTAAATAAGTTTGTGTTGTAGCTCCGAAAAAAGGAGAGCTGTGGTGTTAATTTTTTAAAACAGTCTCAATAAATACAGGTATGTCTTTGTCTGTCTCCGTGCCTTCTTCCGTTCAACTCAAGAGGCGTTCAAGACCGCCTCAGAAAAACGTAAACTCACGATTACTTCAATGAAACTACAAAAATTGAAAATAATACATCAAAACTGAAAAGCAAGCGAGGATATCACAAAATAAATTCTATAGCCACACCACATAATTTATTTTTCGATTTCCTCATTTGTGAATACACAACAAAGGAATAAATAACTACTACTGACATCTGATCGTCGTAGTCATGGCGCTATAATCAAGGAAATGCCAATGCGTTTTTTGGAGGCGGTCATGAACGCCTCTCGAGTTGACCGGAAGAAAAGAAGGCACGGAGACGGACAAAGACGCACCTGTATTTGTTGAAAAAAGGAGAGCTGTTGTTGTGGTTTTATTTTATTTTTTTAATGCAGACTTTATTAATGGTTTTCACAGTTTCAACAAATACAGGTACTGTACGTCTTTGTCCGTCTCCTTGCCTTCTCTTCCGTTCCACTCGAGAGGCGTTCATGGCCGCCTCCGAAAAACATAAATTAATTATTACTTCAATGAAACCACGAAGAAAATCAAGCGAGGAAATCACAAAATACATTCTGTAGGGGGGATATATAATTTATTTTGTGATTTCCTCACTTGATTTTCTGTTTTGATGCATTATTTTCCATTTTCGTAGTTTCATTTAAGTACAGTAAAAGTTAATTTACGTTTTTCAGAGGCGGTCATGAACGCCTCTCAAGTTGAACGGTTGCCTCTCGAGTTGAATGGAAGGAGCGTAGCACCATCTAGTGGAGGCATTGTAGATTGTAGATTGCGCCCTATAATGCGATGCGTCCAATGTATGAAAAAAATTTACAAAATAGCCATTCATTGAAGGTGCGCCTCATAATCCAGTGCGTCTTTTAGTGCGGAAAATACGGTATTTATAAGTTTACAATGTGGCACCATTATTATAGTTTGTTTTGAGCCTTAATTATGCTTAAAATAAAAGTAAAACAACTATACTGATTTTATTGTCACAAATCTGTATTCAATATGTCCTACTTTGATGTATATGTGGTTTGATTTTAATTTTTTTTTTCTTTTTTAACATACCGACATCATGTTACTTGTTCCGATCTCACGTTTTGAACAGGTATGATACTGGTTTGGCTGCCGCATGCATGTCTGATTTCGCTCACCATGGTGCAAGGAATGCTCAGAGTTTGTATGAACGCTCAGATGCATGGAAAATGAGAGGGAACGTTGCCGCTACACCTACAGTATTTGTAAGTGTAATTTAACACGCAAGACACACATCTAACACAACTGTGTTTTAATGAAAAATGTGGAAATGACAATATTGTGCTTTCTTAAAATTTTGTAATTAGTTTACAACTACCGGTAAATACAAAACTTAAAAAAAAAAAAAAGCATAATTGCTCCAGATTAATCACAACGACTGTAACCATTCTTGCACGTTCATAAATGAAGTGCAGTGCGCAGTCCTTGCTACAACAGTGCTGGTAACACAACCACAGAAGGCTGACATTTATTTACTTTGGGAAGCACTTGGTGCTAATGAGACTTGTGCTGTGTTACACTTTCCCCTAGTGAGGTCACCTGTGACATTGAACCCTCTCACAAACATTGGCAATGACAGCATTATTTACCTTGAAGAACATCTCAGAATGTAGATTCTTGAGATGTTTCTCAAAACATGTTGTGTTCGTCCCACGCATGACCGTTCCACATTCTTTGACTTGGTCTTTTTTTTTTCCTTCATCGTGGAACATGAAACGGTCCACAAATTCTGTCACCACTTTCAACCAGCTATGGATGTTATCTCGCACTTTCACCATCAAATCTTTCCCCTCTCATCGGGAGCGTGATTGAAGTGACGAGCTTCCGTTCACCACTCCAGTCGACCTCTGATTGGTTCTCTCCTCGCTTTGTCCTGTCTGTTCCATTTTCGAAGTGGTTCTTTTCTCCCACCCGCGTTTGATTCTTTCTTCTGATTGGATTTCATCACGGTGGTTTTTCGTTTGACTTTTCTTTGTTGACAAAATTGTCAATCGATTTAGTTATCGTTATCGTATCATTGAATGATATTTTTGTTTCATCTGGAAAAAATATATATATCTGAGACGATATGATGACAAAAATTTTTAGTTCATGAAATTAACACTGGTTGGCAGCTCTTGCAGTCACATCAAACTCATGTTAAACGGGAGCCAGCACACACCTGCTACAATTTTCAGTGCCCGTGATTAACCCTCCCAAAAAGCTCAGGAATTCTTGTATGCTTTTCCTGACATTTTTGTAGTCGCATCTTATGTCACAAGCTATGGTCCAGAGAGAGCTTTCATAGCATCCAAATGATCTCATGGCTCAAAGGTGTCAGTCTGGAGAAGGGTACAAAAGGCAGTAAAGACAAGCATCAAGCAGAGAAAATATTTCCTGTTCGCTAGCACTACTGACACACATGCACATCAGAATGGCACATTCAGTATATTTTATTTTGACTTAATGAAGGTTGAGAAACTGTGGCTGTGGCCTGCGGGCACTACTCTGCCCACACGTGCTCCAAGGCTGCATTCATACTGCGGGCATATCTGATTCAAATCAAAATTTATGCAAATGTACAAATTGGATTTGAGAACATTATTGACCAAACTGACAATTTGCAATGGAGGCGTCCTACAGCACGTGACATCATTTAATTGCGACAGCGGCAACAAATATAAATATCAATACTTTCATCCTCTGTCCAGGGAATGCTGTTCAATTTCTTTCATGTGCTCCATTCTTTACCGTTCCGCACATCGATTGGCACGCTCTGCTCTGGGGGATTGGGTCTTGCGTGGCGTAGAGTGATGTCACAGACAGTCAAAGCCGATTTGTGTGTTTGCGGCTGTTCAGGCAGACGCATTCTGCCCATCGGATATGAAACTACAGTACCTCCCAAATGTGGTTTCAATCAGTCTCACAAAAATTGGTTTTCATGTGCTATGTGACTGTTCAGACGAGAAAAGAGCCATCCAGTTTCAATCTGACAGGGCTAAAAAAAAAAAAAAAAAAGGATTTTGGCTGGCAGGCTGAACAAGGACTAAGTCTTTAAAATTCATCCATGAGATTAGCAGGTTGGGGGAAAAAAAACGATCACAACAAGCTCCGGTGCTCATTTGAGAACCAAATCAAATTGTCGTGTCCTTGAGGGTCTCGAAAGGCATTTTTAAATTTAGTTTATTTATTTATTTATTTATTAATGTGGCGCCATGAACATAATTGTCCAACAAATATAAAATATTTTCACAAAGCATGAATATTTGCATGGAACATGACACACTTTGGTCAGATTAAAATAACAAAAGCGCATACATGAGTACAGTTAAAAACGTATGATTGAAGATGCAAGGTAATTTGATCTCATCCGGTTTCAAGCATGAGCCTAGTTAAAGCGGATGGATTGAGGACAAACCCTGAGAACTCTGCACAAGACAAAGCTAGGGTGCCCACTGTACAGTTATTTTTAAGATGTCGGTGTCACAACACAAACCACTCAGACAGCCTGAAACAAGCCAAGTGGGTTGGTCACGCTGCTCACATTGAGAACAATAGCAGAGTGTCAAGCTGAGCCTCAGGCTCCCTCATCTGGAGAGTTCATTTGTCCTTTTCTGGCAGGTTTCTCGTTTTGTTTCAAGAATTGGTTTCCTACTTTGGTTTAACATTTGGATTTGATTTTACAATTAACTTGTACATTTCCATTTCCAATTAGGAAAGTATGTACCGGTATACCTTTTTTGTGAATCCCAAGAAGTCGGGTATTCATTTGCCTTTTCACATCCTTCATTCTATTTATAGGCATTGAAACGCAGACAGCATTTGCACCTCATGCCAATGAAATACTTCTGAAAAAGTGTGGCAGGCAATCTGACACCCTGGCCTTGTATTCTTGACCTCTTGACAAAATGGTGACTTCTCGTAAAATATACTACTTTGCCGCGGTACATTTAATCGTCTTGGTGTTACAAGAGGCACAGTAAGTCTAAATACACAGTGGCCCCATGGCCTCGCATCACATCCTCGAGTACACGCTTATGCTGAGACCGCAGAAAATGAAATCCTTTTTACAGCTACTCAGCAGGAACTACCTTATAGTGATGTGTCACAAGAAGGCAAGTGAGCAACGCAATGTTGACTATGCTTCCTCTGAAGAAATACCGTATGGGAGCAGTTGTTCTTTTGGTATATTTCCGTGATACCAAATTTTCCAGAGAGCAACAAAACTAACAATGGGAGAAAGCTAGTTTTGAGGTGTAATAAGAGGTGTAATATTCCACCCTTCCCAATTGGAAAAGCTCTCTCCCTCTCTCTCTCTCTCTCTCTCTCTCTCTCTCTCTCTCTCTCTCTCTCTCTCTCTCTCTCTCTCTCTCTCCCTCCCTCCATCCCTCCCTCCCTCTCTCCCTCTCCCTCCCTCTCTCTCTCTCCCTCTCTAATTGTTGCAATGACAAGCAGGTTTTTGTTTTTTTTTTTTGCAAGACATCTATTTGACTTTGATGTTACTATAGTGAATCCAAAAGGAAACAAATGAGAAACTGACCAGCTGCAACTTTATGGCCACTTGCACAATATAATGACATCCATTACAAGCTCTACAGCAAATATTGCACTTTTAGAGAGAGATCAAGGCTCCAAGAAAGATACTTAACAATGTTACACCGATACATTTTTTTTTTTTTTCAATTGTGGCTGTAGCTTTCTCCAGCTGCCATAAAGCCTCGCCCAGAAGGTTTGCACTTGACACAATCTGCTTTTAACCAAAGTATTTCCATCTGTCCATCCCTTCTCTGTACTGCTGACCCGAATAAGGCTCGCGGGTAGGCTGCAGTCCATTCCAGATGACTTTGGGCAAGAGGCAACCCCACCAACCTGAACTGGTCGCCAGGCAACCTCAGCAGCAACAAATAACCATTCACTCTGATGAACAATGTAGAGTTTTCAATGAACCTACCATGAATTTTTTTTAGAATGCGGGAGGAAAAATGGAGTACCTGGAGAAAACCCACACAGGCGTGGAAAGAACATACAAACTGCTGACAGGAAGGCTCAATTTTAACCCACAATCTCTGAGCTATGAGGCAGATGTGCCCAACAGTCATCCACTAAGGCATTTTCAGGCGAATGAAAAGATGAGCTGAGACAAGGCTTCCATCTTGTTTGGACTCCCCTTCTCCCAATGCACTGACACAATCCCATTGTCCAGTAAGCTTCAGCCAGGCAGCCAAATCTAAGCAGGACGACACGATCAACAAGGAAAATGCTCTTTTTCATTTTTCCTTTTTTCTTCTTCCCACTCACAACAAGCCCGTAACCTTTGCAAAGCTTATGGACACCTCACCTGTAATGCCCCACACTCATTATAGCTTCTCTGATTTTGAAAGGCTGTGACAATAACGACTTGAGCAAGGCTCTGGTTAATTATATCATGTCATGAAATTGCATGTGTTCCAGTGGTCCTGTTTCAACCTGACCCCCGACACATTAGAGTAACAGTGTCTCGCCTGTCATGTCTGCATCCAACTAAACAGAACGATGTTGCAAAAGCCTCACTCCAAAATACATTATGTGTGCCATTTTGATAGACCGTATACAGTACTACATTTTTTTGTCAAACGCCAGAGGCACACTCGAGCACCTTCACTGGTCAATCAGAATGCCTACTGTTGAGGTGTTCAATGCAACAATGAATGTAATCATCTTGCTGAGGAGAATAGGCTTCAATTTGCTGCAAAACATGACACCTTATGTAAGCAAACCTTCTGTTCTAAGCAGCTACTAATCAATCCATACTGAGCCCTTCAAGTAGAACTATTTTGCATTCAATCAGTTCTTGCTGCCCACCCACTGACAAAACAAGGCGTTGACAGGAAGAAAACAAGCCATCACAAACTGTAACTGCTTACCCATACCCACTTAACCCAACCTTCAGACATAGCTAGTTGGGTTTGGGTGGATTTGAATGGCCAAGCCCTGAATGCATCAAAGCCCTTTGGGATGATCTGCAAGAGACTTTCCAAGCCAGAGCTACTCAACCTACATCAGTGATTTGATGTCACGACCTGAATCAATGGATGACTTCCACACACTCCAAAATCTACCCGTACTTGGAGATTTCCTTCGAGTTTGAATTCCTGGGGAGTATTCGCCACATGTCACACTATTTTCAATATAGTGGCAATTGCAAAGTCCTCAGAACAGATCAAATTGATCTGTTTCAAATTGCAAACATCAATGAAATTGTCGAAGAGTATGCATTAAAGCATTCAGTGAAGCTTGGTGTTCTGTTTCTAATAAATTGGTCGGGTAAAAAAAAAAAAATAATAATCGTCCATTATTACAGATTAGTCAAGTGCAAATATAGAAATGAATGGCAAAAATTATACTTTTGTTTAACAATGTGCTACGCTATTTGAGGGTTTTCCGAGAAGTTGACTACAGTTAGTAAATTTGTGGGAATGAAGGAGCATGACAACTTGGCCACAATCAGTCCAAACTCCAACTCATAAAAGCTAACGTTCACGCAGCCATGACGGCACCTTGAAGGATTTGTACCTTGTTGTCTGTTGGTGACTCTCTCTTTCCAAGGCGCTGCCCCATGCTGCTGACAGAGGCTGTAAGGAGAAAAAAAGAATCATGAAAAACCGGTAAAAACCAGGGGGTTGGAAAAAGTGTGTTGTGAGACTAATTTTTGGCAAAGCAAGAAGAGTGATTACTAAAGCATGACTAAAATATACCTACACCTTGTGCACCACTGAGGACAATTGTGTCATGGAAAAACAATTTCCTTTGGTGATTGCATTCTAGGAATGGATGTGATATAACTTTGTATGCATGTAGTGTGCTGGAAAACACAGAACACAAATGAGTGACATTTTCTCTCGTAGGCTATCAGACGGCTGTGATTCAAATGAAGTTTTCTGCCTGTTTCCATAGCAGTTACACTCTGCTGTGCCGTTATATGACTGGGTTGTGTTCAGTCAAAGTAGGAGCTCAAATATTCCTGAAGAGACTAGTGCCTTCAAATATAAATTATCAGACAAGATGCATTCTATCAATAGTAAGTGGTCAAGGAAAATAGAAGTTTGCACTCACGTGAAGTGCATTCTTATTTGAACTTTTCCAATGTGTTAGGCGAGTCTATTGAGTTGACATTTGCCTTCTTCAAAATATTGGTTTCACAGAAAAATTGTGTGTGTGTGTGTGCGCGCGCGCACACACACACACACACACACACACACACACACAACCAGTGGTACGTCTACTTACGAACGCCTCTTCATACGAAATTTTCAAGGTATGAAACGCCTCGACAGGAAAATATTGCCTCTTGTTACGAAAGCAATTTCAAGATACGAAAGGTAAAAATACAGTATGGGTTGCTACTCGCAGCTTCAAGTTTCCTGAACACAGCATACTTATAGCTGCTCTGCCATTGGCTATCACCGAGCATCTTCCTGCCATCCCTTGGCTTAGAGGGACCTCTACCGTATGTGTCTATGTGTGTAAATAGATAAATAGATATGTATCGATGCAGCTTCCTCGTTATTCGCCCCTCGGGCCATGAGGCGTTCCGATAGTTTTACGTAAATCTGAATTACTCAGAAAAAATGTTCACCAGTCCGGTGATCACTCACTTTGCTGATATTTTGCCTTGGAGATTTTTGAAGGATTGTTTAAATAAATAAGAGAGAGAGAGAGAGAGAGAGAGAGAGAGAGAGAGAGAGAGAGAGAGAGAGAGAGAGAGAGAGAGAGAGAGAGAGATCCACTGTAAGTCCTATATATTGTTGTGCTTTTTTTAAAACTAAAATTTCTCTTTTGTGTTCCGAATGTGCTGGTTTTAGAACAGAAAAACGAGCAATCCCCCCAAAATCCATCCATCCATTTTCTGTTCTGCTTTATCCTCACAAAGGTTGGCGCCTCCCCTAGCAGCCTTCGGGGAGTAGAAGGGTTACACCCTGAACCGATTGCTAGCCAATCATCGGGCACACGTAGACAAACAACCATTTGCGCTCACAGTCACACCTAAGGACAATTTAGAGTGTTCAATCAGCCTGCCATGCATGTTTTGGAATGTGGGAGGAAACCGGAGTACCCGTAGAAAACCCACACAGGCCCAGGGAAAACATGCAAACTCCACACAGGGAGGCCGGAGCCGGAATCAAACCCTGCACCTCTGCACTGTGAGGTCGACACGCTAACCACAGGGTCACCGTTCCACCCCGACCCATAATATAAGCTGAAATTTAATGCTAGTCATGCAAGGGGGAACCATTAGAATTGCCAAAGGCTGGGGATTCAGTTAAGTGCCGTACTCTGACTTAATGCAAACCAAAATCTTTGAGTCAGGCACGGAAAGATATCACAGAGACCAAATGTGAGGCCTCACAGCCAGTTTCACTCTCGAATGTTACACAATCAGAGTTGTGATCCTGAGAAGACTTGCAAGAAAGGACTGTTGCATAATACAGTGGAAAAAGGCAGAAAAGGTTGTTGAGCAGCGGGGGGGGTGATAAAAGCCTACAATTACAATTCAGCAGCATTACTTCTTAAATGAAAAATCACGCTCGCAAACGCATTCCGTTGGCATTTCCTCTCCCACTCGGTGTCCTGTGATTTTGAAAGCCATAGGGGAGGTGTTAATAAAACATGCAGCAGGAGAAAAAAAAAAAATGGGCCGGTTTAATCTTTTACAGTGTAATGCTATATCGCAGTTCAACTTTCACTTTTAAGTACACTACTAAGCTGCAGTCATACTCATTGTTCCCACAGAGCAAAGAGAATATGCCGGTATTGTTATAAGCATTTACAAACGGAACAGTTGACGACATTCAAAAGCACAGCAGAGAAAACAAAAGTAGTTCACAAAAAATAAGAATGTACAAGAAAATGTCCATTAAAGTCCATTAAATAAGGTTTCTAAAACTGCTAAAAGAAAATAAATTATTTAAAAAATCATTAGAAGACCTTTAATCAAAGGCATGGAGATAAAGCAAAGTTTTTAACTTGGACATAAAAGCATTTACACTCGAGGTTGACTTCACTTCTGGTGGCAGTTTATTCCATTCGTATGCAGCATCACAACGAAATGCAGTTTCACCATGTTTGCTTTGAACTCTGGACTCCACCAATTGACTCAAGTCTGCAGATATTAGAGCCCGACTGGGCTTATATTTAATCAGCATTTATTTGATTTATTCAGGACCCAAACCATTCGGTGATTTATAGGCCAGTCGTAAAATGTTAAAATCTATTTTCCATCTGATTAGGAGTCATGTTCTGATCTCCTTCTTTTGATCAGAACCCGGGCTGCAGTCTTGAGAATTAGCTGTAGCTGTTTGAGGCGCTTTTGAAGGATCAAGTCTACTGGATATAAAAGCATGGACAAACGTCTCCCTTCAGTCTGGATATGTTTTTCAGATGGTAAAAGGCTGTTTTAGTGAAAGATTTGATATGACTGCTGAAAGTCAGGTCCAAGTCCATCAGCACCCCAAAATTAGCCATTATTAAAAAAAAAAAAAAAAAAAAAACCCAGACTCCTCAGATTCATGATAACCACGATGCGTCCCCTGCCTTACAAAGCGTCAACAATTTTCAATAAAAGAGAGGATCTTGAGGCTGCATTGCGTCCAGATCATCCGGAAATTGACTCATTATTATGTCATTGCTCCTTTCCAGGATGACAATGTCAGTTTGGTGAATAAGTGACGAGGACTATAAACTCAAACAAGAAAAGAGGCCAACAAGTAGATGTTGTCGGCATGGTGACAGTCAGCTGTAAATGTCTGGTGAGAAGTAGAGCTCCTGCAAAAGCCTGAGGGCTCCCACTGTTGCTCTGAAACATCAGGGCCACTACCTGCTGTCCTTCTCTCTTTATTAACAAGCTATACTTACTACAATGTTAACATGGAACCTGTTTTATTAAGAACAGTATTTCTGTATGTATACTAAGGTAGGCAGTGATTTCCTTTTCACAAACTCAATCTTGTCTTCTATCTAGTTTATTTTCTGGTTTCATCCATGTTAGGGACCCAACGACAACCACATTGTAGCTCTGGAGCTGTTTGTACTTCAGGTAATGAGACTCAACCTGTTGACCGAGAGGCACAAACGGAGAAGGAAGACAGAACGGAAGTTGACTCATTTCAAGAGACAGTATCGCTTTCACTTGCGAATTTGTTCACTGCATTCGCATGCACTCAGCATGTTGGGAACTTGTATAAAACCGGCTATTAACTGGTATGAATGTGTTTTGAAGAAAGAGTAACGCCAACACATTATATTGTGTGCTACGGAAAATGCGAAGAAATTCAGAGGGATGCCGAGGAATGCATTCCTGCGGCTTTCCCAGCTAAGTAGTCACAGGCAAACAGAGCCTTGGCCTTAAACTACGGCATGCGAAGGTTAAGCTACAACTTCTGGCATTCTCTCTTGTATGCTCGTAATCCAATCCAATGATGCAAAATTTGTCCGTCGAAAGGCCATCAATGGAACACAAGATTAGGATATCTAAGAATGTTGTGAATGTGTGGTCATCATGTTTCATGCACCCTGGAATTTGATGGTGTGAAAACAAAATCCCTCATCAACTAAAAGGTGAGGATTACGTCATGCACACAGTGTTGTACAAAAAGCCAAGCTTCTGCTCAACACACCTGTTCTGTTTTCTGCTCCTTTGTCTACCATTGTTTTTGGCATTATCACACAATTGTGACAATTGGTGCTTTTTGATGATGCATAGATCAGATGAGCGCAACCTGAGCGTGCAGACTGCAGACGCATCAGATACATATCCGATTTATATACGTGTACAAAAAAAATAAAAGGCTTGGGGCCGATTTGGGGCAAAAAGGTAAAAATAAATAAATCAGAAATGTACTGTTCATATTGACATGAAAAAAATCTCATACATGACACATAGGACGAAAAAAAATCGGAACTGACCATTTTGTACATGGCTTTAGACAAATTTGGCAAAATTCAGAAAATGTCTCGGATTTATTTGGGGGTGGGAGGGTTTTTTTAAGATACAGTATTATAATGTCTCGTGGTGTTTCAGTTATCAACATTGCTTCCCTCATTTTCTGTTTCCGGGCAAGAAATTTCATTTTGGTCAATCCCTACTTCTAAAGGTAAGCACACTTCAACCCTTTCAGCCAGCAGACAGTGCACAGCTTCTGTTCCATGTCATTGCAAAATGCTGTTGACCAGTGCTTCTACATTCAATTCTACATTAATGGTGCTTCATTTGATTTGAAAGATGTACAAGAAAGAGAAGGTTATTTTCTGATCCCTCGTCAAGACAACAGTCTATTTATATCAATCAAAGTGCAGGAGAAATCACAATTGACTGACTCACCAGCAGGAAAATATGATACTTTTTAATGTGATCTCCTCCTAATGCAGAGTGACAGGCAGGCCTCTTTGTATTTGTATGTTTCATTCAACATCGGTGAAGCAGGGAGTAATGCAGAGTGACAGGCAGGCCTCTTTGTATTTGTAGGTTTCATTCAACATCGGTGGTATAGGAGATGCCAGCTGATATAGTTTTGACACACTGCACCCACCGTTTTGTAGCTGCAATCAATACATTTGTTTATATTTTAGCAAGATTTCACAAACTCTACACAGCACCCTTCAAACATAGCATATCCTTGATTTTTTTTTTTTTTTTTTAGGTTTCTACTTTCTATATAAACTGTTCAATGTTGATTGATCATGTCAGTTGGGTATTCATTTACATCAAGAATATGCTCAACAATGTCAAACCACAACGATGGACATATTGTTCAGTTAATACACTGGTGTCAAATTCAAGGCCCGGGGCGCAGATGTGGCCCACCACATCATTTTAAGTGGCCCGCAAAAGCAAATCAAAGATGACAACTTCCATGATGCTTGCTAAAATCTGAACAAAAATTTCAATTTTTCGTTTGTAATAAATCAGTTACATATTGTAATCATTTTCTTGTTACCAACCCCTTCATTACAGTTACTTAAGCAATAATTAAATACAGTAAAATGTTCTGGACTTCTTTATATAGTTTCAGTCGTAACGGCCCTACAAGGGAAACGGTAATTCCAATGTGGCCCGGCAGCGGCAACAATGAGTTTGACGCCCCTGAGTTAGTAAATTTGCGGAATAAATAATACAAGTGTTGTGGCCGATTAGTGTGGTGTACATGGTGGGTGACTAGGCATCAAAACGGGGCTGTCCAAACTTTTTTGTTTGAGGGCCGCGTACAGAAATATGGAAGGATGAAAGGGTCACTTTAAAATTCTTCCACTGTTTAAAACACACTAAAGTCAGTTAACAAAGCAATGATATATTATTTGTACTGTCTGTTTAATTTCAGCAGCTCTCTGTTAAAGGTATTAAGGCAAATAGTTGAGTATTTTTCTGAGTTTTTGGGGTGGCCAACAGCCGTCTATCTCACAGAGTAAATATGGCTCTGCACTTAACAGCAGCCGAATACCATTTCCGCATTCAGAGCCAAAAAAAGAACCAAGTGTCGTAAAGGGACCATTTTTCAAACAGTTAACTTGAGCACAAAGTGGAAGAAACAATTTCTTCCTCCAAAATTGAATTACTGTATCTTAATTCACGACAGGGTTTCGAAGAAAATGTGTTCTCTTAATCATAATTGGTTTATTTGTAACTTTGAATACAGTATAGAGAAAAGTTCGACAGTACCTAAACAAATTCATTCGTAGTAATGGCACCTATTTTTCTGACAACCTCCTTTCTCCCTCTGCCGACCTCCACCTTCTTTAACCAACCTTGCGGCCCATGTCAAATGTCATTTTTAGTACATTTTTTTTTTGTCATGACGTGGGCCGTTAAAAATGGATGGTGGGCCGGAAATGGCCCCCGGGCCATAATTTGGACACCAGTGTGACTCATTCAAAATACGACATTTCTTTTAAAAACAGACGATGCAAAAGCTGGTATCTCACTGAGTGGCAAATGCTCGTGAATGCTTACGCATGTAGCGAATTTGGGGTTTTCGTCAGGGTTCGTAGAAGGTTGCAAAGATGTTTGCAGATAGTTTTTACTTGTCCTACACAGTTTTTCTCGTCAACAAGATATTTTGAATATGTTAAAAAAAACTGTTTGGGGCAAGTACCGCATTTTGGGGATTATAAAAAGTGACTTTTTTCCCCAAACTTTGACCCCTGCTTATTTATGGATTTTTACTGACAAACAACAAGTCGTCGATAGATTTTCCCCATTCTTGTCACATCTGACCAATGAAATTACCGAACATGTCACGCCCTCATATTGAATTCTCATCAACTACATTGCAGCTCCAGGAGAAATCAGCTGGCTAATAGAGAGAGAGCAAAGAGTGAGAGAATGCGACTCAAAGGGGACAAAAACGCACGGCACGGCTGTTTGAACAAATAATTAAGAGCCAAAATAAGCATCTTAAATTGCGTTTAATTTGAGTAAAGGGAACAAATGTAATAAATGCAGCCATTGCTGTAGTGAGACCCGGGTCTTAGCTCGTCTCTGAATTTGCCCCATATGACAGCAAGAGTCTTAGAAAGGTTCTGGGACACTCTGCAATTGTAGCTGCTTTCAGAATGGTTCTATGTGGGGGGCGTCTATACCGTTTCATACCCTATTTAATAACGTGGCGACCGCAGCTATTAGTCCGAAACCGCTAAAGTATATACAAATGAGTTTTTAGGCATAAATTTAGCTCTTGCAGCTTTTAATCAGGTGCATTTTCATCGTGCCATTATGCGAACTGTTTATCTTTACGAGAGTCGCGGGCGTGCTGGAGCCAATCCCAGCTGTCTTCTGGCAATAGGCGGTGCATACCCTGAAATGGTTGCCAGCCAATCGGAGATCTGTGTGTTTTCTAGTCCAGAAACTGTGGTTGAACATATTTTCATCCACCCTGTATATCCATATTGGGCCAAAGCAACTGTTTATTTTCATATTTCACTAGAGATTGTGAAATATCACACTTAATCCAGAAATTGTTTCACAGGGATTTGTGATGCGGCATCAATTTAGTTTTTGCAAATGTGAATTATCAGTGGCACAGAAAATGGATGTATGGCTGAATAATATAAATTGTTTGTGTTTGGGATGGGAACCTCTCACCAAGTCAGCAGGCTATGAGTTTAATCTGTTAATTACACTTTCGTTCGATTCCGTCCTTCCCGTGTGGAGTTTGCATGTTCTCCTGCGTGGATTTTCTACGGGTACTCGGGTTTCCTCTCACATTCCAAAAAACATGCATGGCAGGTTATTGGAACACTCTAAATTGTCCTTATGTGTCAGTGTGAGCGTGGATGGTTGTTCGTCTCTGTGTGCCCTGCGATTGGCTGGTAACCAGTTCAGGGTGTCCTCCGCCGTAGACAGCCGGGATAGGCTCCAGCACCCCCCCGCGATCCTTGTGAGGATAAGCGAATCAGATGGATGGATTACACTTTATCGATTGCATCACCAGCAGATGCATTATTTAACGTACACCATTTATTTTTTTCTTACTTTGAGGCGGCTTCACTGCTTTAAATACAGTATTAACAATGATCCCTAATTCCTTTACTACAGTAAATGACAGGTAGATTTATTTCTACTATTATTTATTTAAACAAATTAGAAGATGTATAAATTACCTCGTTATGCTGTAGTGATAAATCTTTGAATCTCAAAGTCTATGTCTGATCACAAACAAATCAGTTTATAATTCACTGACATAAATTTTAAAAAAAAGGGATCACACATCACACATCATTGATGCGTTAGACGTTCCTTCCCCAGAGCCATTGACGTAACACACCCCAAGATTCATATTTACTAGTTTAGCTGGTTTGGAAATTACATCACATGATGTGACTGACAGATTTAAATATGTATTAATTGTGTTTCCGACGACCACATGTGGTTAAACTGTAGGTGGGTGCTGCACGTCACTTGAACTACCAGCACTAGGTTATTTAATAATCAATTATTGCTATTTATTAAATCAATTCAGAAACCTCTGTCCCAAACATACAGTATGCACATTTGCAAGGATACAATGACTGAATTGATAATATTGATTTCATTGTCTAAAACATGGAGCCAAATGTTGAAAACAGAACAAAAAAACATTTCCCAAAATTTGCATGACAGTTGTCAGGTAGCAAAGGAGAAAAACAAAAAAAAGATGAATAATCCAGGACCCAAGACAGACCGGGGCCCATAAAAGAGCATTTTACATTTGTGGCATTAAAGTGGTGCGGTGGCTTCCCCTAATAGTTGGACATACATTACTTCATACAAAAGGGTTTGGGAATACAAATATGTAAAACATCAAGATGAATAGCAAAACAAGAGGAGCGTTTGCACTACAAAGTGTAGTATCAGGATCACTGTACAGTGCTTTAAAACTCAGCTTTTTTGAAAACAAACTAATGTTTCAATAAAATGACTGTGTGAACGACATGTAATATTCGAAATGAAGTAAAAGACATTTTTTGTAGGGTTAGATGTAAGCCGAATTACTGCAAATCTTGTAACATTGAAATGTTTGGATACTTATAATAATCCACTGTGCTACTCGGGTGCTTTTATAGTGGAGTTGTAGTAAATTCCAAGATTTGTGAAAGGTGATTGGTTTCACAAGCAGCGAGACAGTCGAGGGTCGTAGTGACTAAAATTAGTTGCAAAGATATTAACAGAATTGGAAGACGAGGAAGCAAATGAAAACAGGATTTGTTGCGCAACACGACGTACGCCAAGCGAAGTAAATACGCGTAAGTGGATGACGTGTATGTCGTCCGTAAACGCACTCGCGCAGTTCTGTCGCAGTCGAAGCGTACGAATACAATCAGATACACATAATCATATCATCGTTGAGTATATTACAGTTGTTTTTATGGCTAAGAGCAGGACTGGCGTGCACGTACCCTTCTCTCCGGTTACACCGTCAACAGCATCCACAGCTCAGCCTCGCCGTCAGTCCTGTCAGTGGTCGTCAACATTGAACTCAACACCTTTTTTTCCTCGACTTGACTCTAGTCAAAATGTGAAGTAAAATACGAGGAGGAAAATAACACAACGCCGCGTGTCGGCGTTTCCTGTTTTAGGTAGCTGACAGTGATGATGGTGTTTGCGAGGGGTGGGGCGGAATGCAGCTCGGGGAAAGCTAAAACACGTCCGTGCATGTTTTTTTTTTTTCACGAGACATTGCATGTAAATGGTAGGTTAAATATTTACTCCGTCAAAGGAATGACTCGTGCATTTATGAAAAGACTTTGACAGCATATACTTCGTCTGCAGTGCTCAATTATAAAACATTACCTGTAAAATTGGATTCCTTGGAAATGCTGCATTTAGCTTAAATGTCACTGCATTAATTTGTGTATGTTGATAGTTATGGCAAAACTAGACCTGACATTCAAAAGCTTGTGTTGCATTGCCTCACGCTCCCCGACCACTTCACTTCCGATTTGTTTGTGGAAGCCACTCCCCATGGCCGCTTCCTCTTGGCCGTGATTACCTGAGAAGGTGTCATGCAACTAGGCATGACCGTCGGCATCAGTATTCGTCTTTTCGTACCAGCTACAGCTACTAGTGGGTAGTTGGGCTGAAGTAAAACTTTCAGTTTTTCATCAAAAACGTTTTATTTGCACTCCCTCTATTTGAAATTATTTTTACCTTTTCTGAGTCGAAGATATTCCCCAATGAGGCTTTGTTAAAGGGGAAGTCAAGTCAAAAAAATGTTCTTTACAATTACGTATTCTACACTTGACTAACTTGTGGCTGGGCAGCGTGGGATCGGATGTGGGTGTAAATGGGTGTTTGTCTCTATATGTGCGCTGCAACTGACCGGCGACCAGTTCAAGGTGTAGTCTGCCTTCTGCCTGAAGTCAGCTGGGATAGGCTCCAGCAAGTCCCCACAACCCATGACCCTGTTGAGGATAAGGGCTGTTGAAAATGGATGAAAATGAATATGGATGGCTACGTTTGACATTCTGCCAAAAGTATTCCGCGAGCCATGTTGTCTATTAGCCAGAAACTGAGCTGCACTGTATTTGTTTAGGTACTAGCCGAATAGCAAGAGAATGAGGCAGTCACATGCTTTGTACATAACCTAATATGTTCCAAGTGGGAATCCTAATCATCGTCCCATCTTATCATATAAATGAGAATATACGGTATTTGATGATGATTATTATTTTTATTTTTATTATGGAGAATTAACTTTGAACAGAAGTCAATGACAAATTATCTGCCACATCTGTCTCATGGGCTTGAGTTTGATACCTGTGAGGGGTTTGTTTGTTTTTTTTTTTGTTGTGTAGTCTGCCTTCTGCCTGAAGTCAGCTGGGATAGGCTCCAGCAAGTCCCCACAACCCATGACCCTGTTGAGGATAAGGGCTGTTGAAAATGGATGAAAATGAATATGGATGGCTACGTTTGACATTCTGCCAAAAGTATTCCGCGAGCCATGTTGTCTATTAGCCAGAAACTGAGCTGCACTGTATTTGTTTAGGTACTAGCCGAATAGCAAGAGAATGAGGCAGTCACATGCTTTGTACATAACCTAATATGTTCCAAGTGGGAATCCTAATCATCGTCCCATCTTATCATATAAATGAGAATATACGGTATTTGATGATGATTATTATTTTTATTTTTATTATGGAGAATTAACTTTGAACAGAAGTCAATGACAAATTATCTGCCACATCTGTCTCATGGGCTTGAGTTTGATACCTGTGAGGGGTTTGTTTGTTTTTTTTTTTGTTTTTTTTTTTTGTCTCCGGTAGTATTAGCTACAGTATTGTTCCAGTGACAAGCAATTGTACTACAACCAAAGACATGACATATAAGTATAGAAAGTCTTTCCGTAATGTAAGGGTACCATTGTGCAGTAGTACCACCCTGTGACAGCTGTACAACAATGTGGCGAGTCATCGAGCAGACTGATCACTCTCAGTTGTGCAATGATGACAATACTACAGTATAATGGTTGTACAGATGATGCAGATAACTGTTGCACTATTTAAAGTGACAGGTGGCAGTAGCTGTAATTGTAATGCAACTTTGGATGTGAAATTTGACACAAAGTCCATTTTGAGCACTTTAAAGTGTCCACTGCTGTGCACTATTTGTCAACGACAGTCATTCAAGTGTGTAGAGAGCTGAAGCTGCAATGATCCATGCGATAATACTGTGGCAAAGGACTGTGCAAAATTGGCAAACATTTGCAAAGTCCTACTATGATGGTAATCATATTTAGATTTCAGGGCGGCACGGTGAACAAGTGGTTAGGGTGCCTGCCTCACAGTGCAGAGGTGCAGGCTTCGATTTCAGCCTTCCTGTGTGGAGTTTCCATGTTCTCCCTGTGCCTGCCTGGATTTTCTCCGGGTATTCTGGTTGCCTCCCACATTCCAAAAACAGGTTAATGGAACACTCCAAAGTGTGAATGTGAGCATGAATGATTGTTCATCTATGTGTGCCCTGTGATTGGCTGGCAACCAGTTCAGGGTGTTCCCCGCCTACTGCCCAAAGACAGCCAGGATAGGCTCCAGCATGCCCCGTGACCCTCGTGAGGGTAAGTGGATTAGAACATTGATGGATGGATACTTTGAATTCCAAAAGAGAGGACATTTGGCCAGGGCGCGGAATATTGAAATGATACTCAAAGATGCCATACATTACAACTCTAATAATTTTAAAGTAGGCCTGCACGATATTGGAAAATCATGCAAGGTGGGTGTTGTATATTTCAATATCAACATTATTGGGAAATTTAGCATGTGCCTAAAGAAATCACATTCTTATTATCTAAGGAAAGAAATATATTTTTTCCATGCAGCAAAATATTCCTTTATTCTGATCTAATTAAGTTTATTTGTCTTATTAGCCCTAGACACTTTTCTCTTATTGGATGCCGATGAATATTTAAGGTTGCAGTATACTGAGCTAGGAACCCTTCAGTTGGACACTACCAAAAACCTGAATACTCCAGGGGGAGGCTTCAGGTTATGGGAAAAGATGTTACGTAATGGCTCTTGTAGATTCCAGTGTGGACGCATGTTTTGTTGATTCGTGTGTCATGGAAATGTTGGGGTGTCCAATTGAACAAGCTAGCGGAAATGAATAGGGTATTTGACCAAGACGGACGTCTCCTGGCGGAGGTTAAACAGATTACCGTATTATACTGTACATGATTATTCTCATGCACTGTATTGGATTTCCTTGTCCTTGTCGCCAAGCAATTTACGTTTATCTTGTTCCTTGCCGTTTGCAAATATTTTTGGTTTGGTTTGCTTTTTCCTGGTTATTTGTTACCAGCATCTTTCGTTGTACTTTGTTGGTCCTGCGTTTTGTAAATAAACATTTTTGTTCACGATCTTATCCTTGTCTGCGTTTGTGGCATCCACTCTTATATGGAGACATAACACTTGAGGTCCAAATTAGTTTTCTTGGATAATATTCTGTGACTTTCAGATCTTTTTGATGCACAATAAATATTCAATATAGGTGATATGTACAGAAAAAAAAAATAAAGAGAAGATAGTCAAGTTATCAATCTTTTTTTGTGGACTTAACAGAGTTTAAATGTGATTCAGTTGTGATTTCAAATACCGTAAAATAATTGTCTCATAGTTGTCACTGGGTGATACCACCGCACTACGGTTCACTTACATTATGAAATGTCCTTCCATACTTAATTTTTCCATACTTATTTGTCATGTCCTTGTTCATGATGATACTAATGCACCGTGTTATACCGGAGACAAATTCTTTGTGTGTTCTCCATACTTGGCCAATAAAGATGATTCTGATTCTGATAATTTACGGTATTTTTTCAGAAAATTCACGATGCCAGTTAATTTTTTTAATAGAATTTTTCTCGTAACCCAACTGCGATAAAGTTTCCGTTCAAATCAATGTTTATTTCTATTTTTATTTTTTTTACAGTGTTGCCAATGTACGTTTAACATGATCTAGATCAGAGGTAGCTGGAGCTTATCCCAGCTGGGTCAGACAGAATACAGCAAGGACTGGTCATCAATAGGGCACATGTAATATTCCGTGGAAACGAACTGCCATTCACACATTTACCTCATCACTAAGTGTGGCAAGTGAATACTCTTCATACTTTTTGTACTGTCTTGTCAGGAAAACCAACCACAGCAGCAGGCAGTGACACCCTGAACATTTTACAAGTCATAATTTTATACTCTGCACCAAATAGTCAGTCTGAACACTGAAAGGTACGACAAGAGCAATTATTTTTATCTTTAACTTTTATGATGTTTTGAAAAAGAGCTCTTCATAGTTCTTGGTATCTTTGTTCGAAATACTATATATCCATCTAACCATCTGTCTATCCTCCCATTTTCTGTGCGGTTTATCCGATTCAGGGTCACTGATAACTATCCTTTAATTATCCCATTTCCACAATATAACATCATAGCAACATTTGTTTGAAAGTGACTGTTTGTTCTGCCTTCCAGATGTTATCAACCTTATCCCCTTTCCATGTGATGAATCTGAAAGAGTGGAAACAAAAAAAAAGTGTTGAATACCCATCAGCTTCCCGGGTCATTTACGAAATGTGTACAGATAAGGCAACTGCTTGTAAAATGTCCTGGGATGACCTGTGCAGTACATAGAATGCTAGTTCAGGGCAAAAGATCTCATCAAGTGTTCCGTAATTTTTATGCACAAGTGCCCTTTGCACTGGAAAACAAAAGCAAAAAAAAAAAAAACCAAAACAAAACAGGATGTGGTAATTTTGTTGGGGTTTTTTCAACCCCTCTGTTGTTGGTCTAGAATAGTGGATCTTTCATACATGCATTGAAAAATGTATTTTCAAAATAAATTAAGAGCACGTACGTTGCATGTATTCACGTACTTTGTCCATATTTAAAGTTGCATTTTTGTCATACATCATGTTAGGAAATACGTGGTCCAACGTGTCCTCCCCAGTAGCACTGTTGAAAAATTGTGCCCTCCCCCTCCCCCCGTAAGTTGTCCATCCATGCCCCAAGTGGCCCAGTTATAACGGGGAAACTACAACATGTATATCGCAAGGGGTGTAACGTTACACCAAATACCACAGTTTGGTGCGTACCTTGGTTGTTGTTGTTGGTTGTAAAACAAAGCCTGTTCTTTGTCTAATGTATACAAAGTATACATAAGATCTTTATGGCTAATTTTAAACAGAAGTCAAAGAAAAATGGTTTTGCCGCAGAAAACGGCAACGGTGTTGAAGAACAGATATGGTTTGACACCACTCAAATGTTTTCTCCTCTGATAATACTAAATTGAACAAACAGAAATCGACAGAAAGTATTCTTCTCTTTTTGATGAAAAATGTACAGCGAGAAATATGCATAACTAGAATGTCACCTTGTCGACGGCAAACCTCCACCAGCGCTAAACAATCCGAAACGGATTCTGACTTCTTCCGCACTACAACATGATGCATTCTCATTTGACCATTTCACAACTCCAATAGTTTGTTACTAAATGTCATGGTAATTAGTCATGTACTTTAAATTATTCACTAATCTACTACCCTGTAGCCAGCATTTTAGTATCCGATTCACAAGATAACATAAATCTATTTGTCTCTTCATGTGAGCGAGGACTTTCAATCAGTCTAATTACATCTGTGAAAAAGACAGATAAGGGAAAAACATTGATTATTTTTTTCCAGCTAGTAATAACGTGAAGCAGTCATACATTTAAACATGAAAATAAGAGGATGTCTGTTCCCCACAGCCACTCTACGATTTTTTTTAATCACCCACTTGGTCATTTGCATTTGGCCTAAATGCGAATGACTTCGTATTTGAAAATACGATAGCGTCCATCTTACTGATCAGTAAGCACAATTTCTCCCAACAAAAATTCACACTGTTGATGACAAACAACGACTCGTTCCCTCCCAGTTGCTGTGATGTGTGATGGATAATCCATTACCTTGACTGAGGTCTGGCTATTGCCAAGGCAACAAATTCATATACAGTATCGCTGTTTAAATCTGTCCAGACTCTAAGCAAATGAGGTATGCTTTTATGATGTCAATATTACAGTGTCAAGTCATTTTCTTTGCAACCTGCTGAGGTCTCCAGAAAATTGTCAGGACGTGTCAGCATTCTTTTTCCTCTCACAAAGTCCCGTCAGTGGGAACAAACACCGCCAGGTGCTTTGAATCAGGATCATTTGGACCCCATTTGCTTGCTGTAAATGGCATCAGTGCCATTGTGCTTGTGACCATGACCACATATTGGCCATTGAAATCAAGAATAGTATGAATGAATGACAAAAGGAGGGGTCCCAAAACAGAACCAGGTGGAGTACCATATGACAGAGCGGGAGAGTGGCACCAACACAAACAGTTCTGTCTTCCAAATAGTATCAAAATCACTAGACCTAATGCCCAATGCCCACCTCGTGCTAGAAATAAGCCAAAAGAATCGGGTATTCTACACGCACGCACGCACGCACACACACACACACACACACACACACACACACACACACACACACACACACACACAAACAAACACACACGTTGAATTAGCCTTTATGATTTTCAATTGCAGGAAGCAAATCAAGTCTATGAAATCATATAAAGCAGGTCCCAAAAGTCAAAATTAAAATTTACTCTAACTAAAATAACATTGTTGACAGATTGAATTTGACAGTTTAAGTACGAGTGCATTTTTTGTTTCTAATTAGTAGCAATGAACTTTTTGTATGATAAATGTTTTCTTGCATGCATTTTTCTATTAGTTGTATCCACTATTGCTGATGAAATGATGCCAATTTCCATCTTCGGGATTAATAAAGTGGTGGCAGAGTGATCGACTGGTTAGCATGTTCGCCTCACACGTCATGGGTTTTGTTTCCAGGCCCTACCCTTCCTGTGTAGAATTTGGATGCTCTCCCCATGCGTGCGTGGGTTTTCTGCGGGTACTCCGGTTTCCTCCCATATTCCAAAAACATGCACCATAGGTTAATTAAACACTCCAAATTGACCCGAAGTGTGATTGCGAACGCAAATGGTTGTTTGTCTATATGTGCCCTGCGATGGCCTGGCAACCAGTTCAGGGTGTACCCCGCCTACTGCCTGATGACAGCTGAGATAGCCCCTCCCCCCCCCCCGACCTTTGAGAGGTTAAGCGGATAAGAAAATGGATGGAATATTATTCTCGGTTTGTCTTAAGCGTGTGTTGGATTTCTTGTCCTTTTGTGACAAGCGATTTATACAATATTTGTCTTTGCCTTTTTCAAGCATTTTTGGTTTGTCTTGTTTTATCCTCGTTCTTTGTTACCAGCATCTTTCATTGTACTTTGTCGGTCTTGTGTTTTTGTAAACTTATCCTCGTTCTTTGTTACCAGCATCTTTCATTGTGCTTTGTCGGACTTGTGTTTTTGTAAATAAACATTTTGTCAACTCTTATCTGTGTCTACTCTTTTGGAATCTCATTCTGTTGCAGAGTGCTCCGGAACTCCTGACAGGTGACTTGTGATCACCCCGACCAACTTTCCATCATCCATTCCTGCAGGAATTCCTTGCAGCTCCCTATCAACGCAATTTGCGCTCTTCGATCTCTTGTATGGACTCCAGTAAATCACTTTCTGCTTCCATCATGTCAAAGACTGTGCGCTTCTCACGTGCTGAAATTTAAGGGGAATGAGAGGAGCTGCTTCTATTTGTCATGAAGCTAGTCGGCTGGATGACTTTGCCAGGGACAGGGATGTCTGGGCCTCCATGCTTCAGCTGTTGCCCCTCTGATCGTTGAAGACTGATGGATGGATAAACCCTGATGTAGCAAAAACTGTGTACCGTTCTAAACGGAAGCCTGCAACTATAGTGCGTGGCAGTTAGAAACTGCAACGGATATCTTCTGTCCATGAAATTGGTTATGCAAGCATGCACATGCGCACACACAGGCAGGTATACAGCCACACTAAAAATAATAATAGAGCTTTTGAGTGGAATAGCAGTCCATGCTGCACTGGTTGATGCGAACAATGATTTTATCAGGAAAAATTATTGACGGAGAAATACCAAGAGAATGAGACTGACTGTTTTTAATGCTATTTTGTACAAAAGGAGTTTTAGTTAAATGGAACTGTGGCATCATTTTTGTTTGGTGGTTGACCTTTAAATCATAATTTCGTGACCAATTAGAATTTTAATGTAATCGTGTTCCGCCAGATGGAAGGTCTGTTATGTGACATGTTCTCCCCTTTCTACCGACTCTTTACAAGACCATTACTGTTTGCTGGTAGGGACAGCAAACAAGGAGTTGCATCAAGGTTTCTCCCAAGGAAAATATATATTGAATCATTCCACCTTCTCTTTTCAGCTATTGTACAATTGCCGTTGGGAGAGCACAATGGATATGCTTCGTTTTCATTTTGTCAGACACAATAAGTCTAATGAAAGCCTACCTCATACAAAGAGTGAAAACTGAAGAGTATAAAATCAAATTGCTGTCATGCAACCAGTGGATGCAGTGGAAATCGCAAACAGTCATGACTTGTCATCCCTTCGAACCAATTTTTTGAGCACAATTTAAGGAGCCCAACCACGAGACTCAAACCTCCAGGAATTATTGACACTTTCCCGGACGATCAGGCCCTTTGCACAGTGCATGATCTGCGTTCAGGGAGGCAGCCCTGTAGGTAGATAGAGAAAATAATGTCCACCCACAGGCAATTCTTGGGTCTGTCGGGATTCCAAGCAGAAATTAATTGGGAGCATTCACCCCTCTCTAATGCTTGTCGTCATGTTAATAGTTCACCCCCCAAATGTGAACAGTAAACATTTTTATTTCGCATTAACACACACTAGCACATTCACTAATGGTGAGGACTTCAGTAAGTTAAGACAATCTAGAAAATACAAGACCATTGAAGTGCCAGTTACCTTCAACATACTCATACTCATTTTCCTTATTTTGTAACATTTGCAAGTAAATATAAAACGAATGCATTTTCAAAACGCGATCGCCATTATGCCGTAGTGTGCCACTAGATGGCATCAACCGCAGGCAACTGGCTTGTGGGCCGCAAGGAGCTGCCTGGTTTGCCTTGTGACAAGAATCGCCTCTGTGTACACCAGCACTGTCAGTGCTCTTTCTGCTATCAAGTGTGAACAACAGATTATTGTCATGATTGTAAAGTAAATCTGTCAAAATGCTGCCGAGAAGAGTTCCATCAAAGGTTCCATTTCTACTTGTCACTTCTCTGCTGCACACAATTTTGAGGGAGTTTTCTTCCTATTTTGGTTGACTTATTTGACTAAATGACGGTGACAATAATGAAAACGGCCCTCATTATGTGTGCAGATCAAGACACAATGAACACTCCAACAACGTGTTACTTGTAGAATAGTCCGAACTCATTTTTTTTGCGGGCAAATCGTAACTATGGATTCCTTCGTAGGGCTGTTCTGACTTAACCCAAATGTATGATCACCAGCTCATATTGCTTGTACAAAGTACATATACACAACACATTCACGAATGAGTTTTGAAATCAGAGACGAGTCAGAATTGTTTGTTCAAATATTACATTTGTTTTGAAGGGGCGATTGAGAACAAAACATGCTTGCAATACAGTATGTCAACGTTTTTAATAGTGAAAACAATTTGCAATTGTGGTATCTCAGCAAGGAACTTGAAATTGATGCACATAATTTGCACATAAAATGTGATGTGGAACCGGGCATAGAATTTCACATCCTTTGGTCTCAGCACTGACCATGACCATTGTCAGCATTCTAAAGGAAAGCTTTTGGATGCGACTTTGTGATGGATTAGACTGTGCATGTGTAGACCACCTAACGGATGAAATTATTGTGTCTGGGATAACTTGTATTATCTCCCGACGAACATGCACGAACCTCTGTGCGTCCGCTTATCGAAGAAAACCCAACTGTCATCCATTCAAGTGAGAATTCAAATTTCTTCACAGGCAGAATTAAAAGCAGAAAGTACCATTTTGAACCGATGACATAATCTTACATCAACATGCAAAGCCCTCCTTTATTTAAAAAAATAAAAAAAAGAACCATATAAAAATCCGAATGCATGAAACATATGCTAATTGATGACGTGGTGCTTAAACCATCCCCTGATATAATGCGAGGGCGGGCAAAGTGTCGGAGCAGAAAAGAAAAACCACAGCTTGGTTGCGCGCGTTTGTTGCGCACGCATCAGGTGTGCACCTGGAGACTCACATCTGGATGACTGATTAACGCTCCAAAGAAATCTTGAATGTTTCCATGCAATTCGTATTGTGATGCAACTATTGGCGTACATCGCGGGATTTCTGAAAGCTCAATCGTCCGAATGTTCGTGCGGGAGCTCCCGTGACGCACTTGGACAGCTGACATCTATTCGAACAAAATACAAGGCACAGAGAAGCAGAGGCGCACAAAGAGCTCGGGTCGGTTCGTCTGGTAACCTTTCAAGTTCACAAGTAAACCATGAATCTTACAGAGTCGCAGTGGCTCATGGAAGAGCCGTGGAACCCGAACCGAACAGAGGAAGAGCAACTTTTATTCGGGATCGGCACGGATAATCTCATCACGCTGGTGATTTTTGCTCTCATCTTCGTGCTCGGTGTGCTGGGTAACTCCATGGTGATCACTGTCCTAGCCAGGAGCAAACCGGGAAAACCACGCAGCACCACCAACATCTTCATCCTCAACCTGAGCATCGCAGACCTGTCCTACCTGCTCTTTTGCGTCCCTTTCCAGTCTACCATCTACATGATGCAAACCTGGGTCCTGGGCGCCTTCATTTGTAAATTTATCCACTATTTCTTCACGGTTTCCATGCTGGTCAGCATCTTCACCCTCTCGGCAATGTCTGTGGACAGATACGTGGCCATCGTACACTCCAGAAAGTCCTCCAGGATCAGGGTGGCCAAACATGCCTTCATCGGCGTGGTGGTCATTTGGATTCTCTCCCTGTCCATGGCAGCGCCCATCATGTATTACCAGAACATCATTCATGGGGGAGAAAATCTAACATTTTGCTGGGAAGTGTGGCCGGACCAAAACCAGAAAAAAATCTATGTGGTTTGCACCTTTGTTTTTGGCTACGTTCTGCCACTGCTGCTCATATCTTTTTGCTATTCAAAGGTAAGTGAATTGATATTGGTCATTTGCTCGTTATGAGCGTTACCGAACACTGATCTGATATTACCTTTATGTCGTTCCTTGCAGGTTTTAAAACATTTACACAAAAAACTGAGGAATATGTCCAAAAAGTCTGAGACATCAAAGAAAAAGGTATGTTTGAAGAGGCATTTGTAGTATTTCACTGTTGAGCACAGAGTTGAACTATAGCCTACACTGTATTTAGAATAATAAGATCGCACAGTCAAGTATACCGCCATTAAACGATCTGATTGAATACTGGATGTCATTTTTAATTCTAATAATAATGTGATATTTCCTTATTGCTACACTTTGTCATTTTTATGGGGCGTACTTTAGACATCAGAACACAATTTCCGCACGCCGCACATGTACAGAAGGATCCTATGAAATTAACTGACGTGAGGTGTCTGTCCAGGGGCGCAGATGGGATTTTGGACCTGGGGGGGGGATTTGTCGGTGTAGCGATTTTAGTAAACACATACACACATACATCACAAGAATTAAAAAAGCAGGACTCTTCAAAAGTCTTTTTGGATGTGTTAAATAGATGAATAGAAAAAAAATCTTAAAAGGTGCCATATTGTATCTATTGTTCTTATATGGTAGCAGTGAGTTCGTGAGTTCAGCAGCAGGGGTACACATCATTGAGAACACGTGAGTGCGGTTTTAATAAAGTGTGTGTGTCTAGGTGGGGACATGGGGGCAACCGCGCCCGCGTGTCTGTCCGTACGTTGTGTGCTTGTGTCCTTTGGTCAGTTCAGCAGCACAACTTGATAACTACTTTGAGATAAACACTGAGGTGTGGGAAACAACCAGATTCGAAAGTAAACACATTGAACCACATGCAACACTTTTATTCAATAAATCTCGGCAAGTGGTGACATTTTCATCAAGTGACTTGTGGAGTAGTTGTAGAAAATCACAATGTCCTACCACTGGTGAGTTAATGTTGAACAGGCCCAGGCTAGGAATGTGGTCTTTTGGGGCGAGCTGTTGCCCCCGGTTTACATTTCTGGAATCCAGGCATCAACAACCTACCGATTGCCGGCGTGGTTGTAGAAGCAATAGCCATAAGAAATAATACATTTTTTATACACCAAGATTCCCCTTCAAGTTGTGAACTGTGAAGTATTTTTAAGACAAAAGGGTACATACTGTAATATATATCAGCAACAGTCGATAACATTTTCATCGGTCACAATTTCATGGTCAAAAGCTTAAAAAGCTCCTTTGAATATGATAAGTTACTTTTGCTGTTTTCATTACGTTTGCCTGCTCTCATGATTACACTGCACATATCTGTTTTAAATATGCGTTTGTTGACTTAGTAGTAACAGATGGATAGAGCAAAGCAGCTCCCACTGTCGTTGCAAAATGCTGTTTGCCGAGTGAATTCATGGATCTTAAAAAGATGCTTACAGTGGAATATCCAGTGCTCTTAAAAAAACGAATTGAACATAAAAGCAATCCTTCCTTAATCGTCCCTGTAATGTCACAATTCTTTTAATATGGGCTACTCTAGTTCGGGAACACATTCAGATAAACAGTTTGAAATATCCCTGAGTTTTAGTTGTCACGGTTTATTGGTACAGCCTGATTTTATTTGGCAAGTAATGTTTTTAATGGCTTCTTGGCACTCATGTGAGTTGTACAGATCATTGTCCACATTTTTAAGCATTCTGTCAACAGAACAGAGGCAGTGAATGCTTTCGAGACGGCAAAAAAAAAAAAAAAAAAAAAAAATCCCCACCACGAATCTCAATTTAGTGTCATACAACAACCGTTCTCGGGATCTCCTCAGGCGGACTCTCTATACCAGTGGTGTCAAACATACGGCCCATGGGCCGGAACCGGCCCCAAGGAGGTTCGATCAGGCCCACAGGATAATTTAAGAGTGAAAGAATACATAAAAGACACGGAATGAATATTTTTAATAAGCTGCAATTCATGGATCATCCGCTAGGGGATCCCTGTTTTGAGCAGAGAAGAAGACAACAGCAGTCTCAGTCTGTCACTGAGACAGACCCAACACATATTCTATATATTCTAACTGAATTGCTAGCGAAATAGCATTAGCATCAAAGCCATATTCTAACTTTGACTTTGTGAAACGATGCATGATGAACCGAGGCCACAATGTAACATTGTTGCTGAAATGTGTATTCTGCCCATATTTAGTCATGCAGTATAATTTCCCCATGCCCGAAGCGAAACTTTGCGTCCTTGAAGCAATCATCAGTTAATATTGGTACACTCCTTACTGGAGACCTTGTGGAGACAACAGCAGTCTCAGTCTGTCACTGAGACAGACCCAACACATATTCTATATATTCTAACTGTGACTTTGTGAAACGATGCATGATGAACCGAGGCCACAATGTAACATTGTTGCTGAAATGTGTATTCTGCCCATATTTAGTCATGCAGTATAATTTCCCCATGCCCGAAGCGAAACTTTGCGTCCTTGAAGCAATCGTCAGTTAATATTGGTACACTCCTTACTAGAGACCTTGTGGAGACACACAAACCATCGGAATGTGCCAGTTGATACAAGCTGAGAATCGGTTTAGGTCACAGTGGTGTTAAACATATGGCCCGCGGGCCGGAACCGGTGCCCAATGAGGTTCGATCGGGCCCGCAGGATAATTTAAAAGTGAAAGAATACATAAAAGACACGGAATGAATATTTTTAATAAGCTGCAATCCATGGATCATCCCCTTGGGGAACCCTGTTTTGAGCAAGAAGAAGACATCAGAAGTCTCAGTCTGTTACTGAGACAGACCCAACACAGCAGTAAAAGCCAGCTAATTGCTAGCGGAATAGCATGAGCATCAAAGCCATATTCCAATGGTGACTTTGTGAAACGATGCATGATGAAGGTGGGTGAACTTGTATGTCCCCAGAACCGACAAGCTTTTGCCAATATTAGCCTGACGAGGAATACAAGAGAGCATTTCGGACCTATCCGCAGATTTAGACAGCCAAATGAAACAGAGTCAAGTCATTTTGTCAAATGTTTTGTCAAAGGTATGTTGATTAAATTTCAACATTTTCCGAATGTTCTTGTGCTTCTTTCTACCAAAACAAAGGAAAGACATGATATTTTGGTTATTTATAGCAGAGTATGGTCTAATTTTAACAGTCCGGCCCACTTGACATCGACCGAGGCCATATGTGGCCCACAATGTGAAATGAGTTTGACACCCCTGCTCTATACATTCAGAACGGCATCAATAAAATGTGCCAGCGTTCACTGTTCATTACCTACGCCTGCCCATATTAGGACCCCACCACTACCATGGCCCACTGAGTCCAGAGCGTTGACATCGGCAAACCGCTCACCCAAATGATGCCATACGTGCTGTCTGCCATCTATTCTGCACGGTGAAAAAGAAGGATTCACGACAAATAGAACAGCTCTCGAGCGCTCTACGCCATCGAGCGTGACCATTTCCCCATTCAAAGTTGGTTACGACGACAAACTGCTGTCAGGTCGAGCCCCAGTGAAGACGACGAACATGTAGATAAGCTTCCGGGAGATAGTTTGTGCAGGAATTCTTTGGTTATGCAAACTGTAGTTGCAGCAGCTGTCCGGGTGGTGGGCCGAGGTGGATAGAGAGAAAGTGGGCTAGTGTGGTGATACATGGTCTGCGTTTGTCAGGCCGGTTGAGAGCACTGCCCGATTCTCTGAAATGTCTTTGGATATACAGAAGTTTATGGTGGAAAAATGAACATTCGTTGATTTGCTCGACATTGCTGGTGTCAGCTCTCCCATTGCATGGTCCCCCAAAATTTATATTTGTGGCACTGTATTGCATGATGAAATTGCACGTTTTAGAGTGGCCTTTTATTGTGGGCAGCCCAATCAGCACCATCTAATCAACATTTTCACATAGCATGTGCATGGATTATTTTGGCAAAGGAAAAGCATTCACTAACACAGATTGAGACAATTTTCTCAACGATACTTGAGAGAAAGGGCTTTTGTCTACATTTACGAAGAAAAAGCATGAACGCCTTTCAAGGACAGCGGTTACAACAGTGGACAGCTCATCATGTTATCAGGTTACAGAATGCATAGAAGGGTTCAATATTTGAGTTCGATTCATGAAAATGGCAGCAAAAATAAAAGTGCGGCATTTATAGTTTTGTTCGGTGATAGCCATTAAGAGGATGACAAAATATGTTGTTCTCCAACTGTGAGACGGAGGATTGAGAGGAAGCATATTTTCAGTGGAAAGTCAGTATCATTATTTGAATAACTTAAAATATTTCGCATATCATCAAATCTAGTGACAATGAAAGGTGAGAATAGATGAGACATGAAACAAAGTGATATCTGCCTGTGTGTGTGTTTTTTTTTTAACATCTGTTAGGGATGGTGAAGTTGTGAACATTTTATGGAGGCTTCCTAAAAAAAGCATTGTCACTTCTCAAAACTGTGGGAACCTCTCCACCACTTCTTGTTTGTATGTCGAGACTGGAGAAGAACCTTCTGACAATATTGACTTAATATTGACTCTGGAAAGATGTTTTTGGACACACCTCTTACTGTATCTATGTGCTCAATCTGGGGTAGGGTAATAAATGTTAGCAAATTCTGCACTAAGTTTCCGATGAGGTTTAGACAGTCTGGGGAGGTCATTTCCGCACGACTGGTTGGTCCCGATGCACAAAAGTTCATCAGGCATGCTGAGATGGAACTTAGCAAGGAATTTAAAGGCCCGATACCTTAACACACTGCCATGAACGTGAACAGCAATTGTGAGCCCGCGTTCTCTTCTGCTGTGGGGTAGCAGTGACCTCTGACCACATGCGTGCTCTTGGAACGTTTTCTTCCCTCTTCATTTTGCTTGGTGTGCCAATGCTTTTGTCCACTTTGCGTGTATTGTTTTGGACCAAAGACATCATGTAAATTATTGTTTCATTTGAATTCTCTTTCAAATGGGATTGGGAGTCATTTCTAGCCTCTCTCAAAAACAACCGTGAGGAAAAGTGCCACATTTTTTTTCAGGCTCTTTAATCGTGTTCCATTTGCCACAATGGAGACTAATTCGTTCTGGAATAAGGCTCGTTGGCTGAGATGAGAACGCATGGAATTATTATTATTATTGTGCTGTTGTTGTTGTTGTTTTTGTTTTTTTTAGTCGCTGACACATTCCAGCTGCTTGACTAACAGTCTTACATACAGTCATTGTGTACATCTCTTTGCTGTTCAGTCATCATTCGACACTTGGCTTTGAAATCGCACAACCACAAATGTATGATGTCCGGTTATTCTTGTTGACATTGATGGTTAATTCTGCCCACTTTCAATGTTTACATTTTTGAGTGATTGGAATCCTTAACTTTCGTCAAACCTTGTTCTGAATAAGGTAATTGGGTGCCAACTGCGAGGCCACGCATGTAACCTTTCTCCTCTTCTCTTGTACACCTTTGACATTCACTTTGAATTTTACCACGCTTGAGATGACCTTTACGAACTTTGAATAACATTTTCTGCTGGGGGGGCCGTCCCAATTACGGAAGAATGTTTCTCTTTCATAAGTCCTCCGTATTGAAGAGCCTCAGTCAAAAACGAATTCATTGAAACAGATTAATTTTGCAAGTGATCCTTTGGTGCCGCTTTCTTGCAATGAAATACACGAAACACAATTTTGATGACGCCAAAGACAAAAGACAACGGTAAATGACAAGCTCAATTCATCAAGCAGATTTACTTCGTTTCACTGCTACCTTTGATCCACTAACACCATTCTGTGTTCTCTCCTCCTCATGTGGTGGCTTCCCAGACAGCTCAGACGGTGCTGGTTGTGGTGGTGGTCTTCTGTCTGTCGTGGCTCCCTCATCACGTGGTTCACCTCTGGGTAGAATTCGGGACCTTCCCACTGAACCAGGCTTCCTTTTTGCTGCGGATTGCCGCCCACTGCCTTGCGTACAGCAACTCATCTGTCAACCCAGTCATCTATGCTTTCCTGTCAGAAAACTTCAGGAAGGCTTATAAGCAGGTGTTCAAATGCCAAATTGGCACCGAGGACGTGCTGTTTAATGAGATTAAGGAGATCCGCAGCAAGGCAGACGCACCGCCTTCAACTAACTGCACCAACGTTTGATTTAGAAAGTGTGCACAGAAGCGTACATATAATTCATGGCAACTGTTTGACTAAAACTGAGTTTAAGCGCAACAGTGACAGGCCAAGTTTCAGATATTCCGTGGATGAAGCCACGGCTGTTCCACTTAAGCGCTGTAAAGTTTAAATGATTTGCACATTGTTTTCGATATGATACATAATCATGTCAAATGTTATCCGCTCTTGACTAATCTTTCTCTTTTGGGTGAATCTGAAATTGAGGCATGCACGCTCACAAATCCAAATAATGTTATGCTAGTTTGGCAAGCATTTTGAATGTTCTTCCTTGATGAAGAACTGCGCTGGGTAGTGACGCGATGGAACAATGAAGGCTCCTAAATTTAGGTCAGAGCCAGATTATGGTTCAGAAGTACTTGGAAAAGAGACTTTTCTTCATGGAGAATCATTGACAGGCCTTTACTTGCATGCACCATCACTTGCTACTCGTTTTTGGTCTTGCTTCTCACCTTTACTAAGTGAAAATCCCGCTCTATTAGATTTAGATCAGGTAAGTGAATTTTCCAGGGAAGACTATCCAGGTTGTTTTTGTTTTTTAGGTTCAAACATTTTTGTCGAGCATTAAAAAAAAAAAAAAAAAAAAACTCATGAAGGCAAGTGGCCTTGTAGTTAGGACATCTGATTCACAATTCGAAGGTTCAGTGTTTGAATCTTGGCTACCTGGCTTAGTTACTTCTACCTGATGAATGCAAAGGGCCATCAGTTTGATACACCCTTCTGAAATAACAGATTTACTCAAATTACCTTTCACTATGAATTAGTTAAAATCTAGACACTGATCACGTTCATAATTCCTCGGAATAATTATCAACAACGATTGAACCAAGTAGCAATGGATAAATGTCAATATGCAACACTTGGTTTCCATAAATCACTGCAACTGTTTTCATTTTCAAATGATCATTTCAACACCATTCCTAGGAAATCACAATGACCCATCACTGGTGATCTGTATTTAGAACAGGCCCGTGGGCGGATCATCAGGTCCATAGGGGCGACCAAATACCCCCAGGCACCATATCGGTGACCTCTGCACTAAATTGTCCATTCACTTTATTCCCGAGGGCACTCATGGAGAAATAATTATGTTCGTGACTTCCTGTAAGACACCACATAGGGGATTTTAAGTCACAGCGGGTTTTGTTTCGCAGAGCAGTTTATGAAAAAAAAAAAAAAATCCCAACTCCTTTTCATAAACCCCCATTGCATTGAAAAATACGTGAGGTTGTTGTGCTCTTGATGGTTCTAGTAACAAGCAGAAGAAGTTGAAAAAAATCGTCTGAGAATCTTCATTTGAAAAGATCATCGCTGCAACGTAGTACCTGGTGTCTTTTTCATTTTGTGGACAAAGAGCACAGGGCCACCAGACCCACATTGAACTTTGTACTCATGTGCTTGCATTGCCGTGAAGATTCGCTGGGAGCCAAGTTTCACAAGAACATCGGGTATTGTTTTTATGTGTGTGGGAGATACCACACCTGAGTATTAGTCGTCCTCTGAAAATATAGCAATATTTTGGATTTTATGGACAGTAAGTGTTTTTTTTGTCAGCAAGCTGCCGTGAGCGCATGTGGCGAAGAAGACGTTCTGCTCCTGAAATTCAAAATATTGGGGCTGATCGCTCTAATACTTGCAACGGTTGAAGTTGAGATTAAAGTTCAGCCGTTCACATCACTTTGAAGACCGGTCGCAGTTTTATGATATCGAGGGATGTGAAGCTTGCTTACATTAACCCTTTCATGCACCCTGTAACCTGATATATAACATGATAAGCTGTCCAAGGTAGTAACCGCTGTGCCCCAAAGGGTTAATTGTCCTGATCATGTGGTTCACATACAGAGGGAAGTAGTAGACTTGATTGGGTCCTATGTCTTCTTTAAGCTAAATAAGAGTGTGGCCAACCTCTTTTAACAAAACACAACCAAGTACTGTGTAGGCACTGAGCTTTTGAGATTGCTCATTGCCTCACGTCTTAAGTGACAGAGTTCAGAAAGTAGCGATGTTGCTGGCCTCTTTTGTGTGTGTGTGTGTGTGTGTGTGTGTGTGTGTGTGTGTGTGTGACTGTGTGTGTGTGTGTGTGTGTGTGTCATCCTCCTACCCCACAACATGATTCGGAAGCGGGATTGAACTGTTTTCCTTTCCAAGCTGCAACAAATCCTCATTGTGGACAAACTATATAGAAATAAATGGATGGATCAAACTGTCATTGTCCAAATAATTCTATTATACATTGATCGACTAGGGCGGCCCGGTGGTCTAGTAGTTAGCACGTCGACCTCACAGTACAGAGGTACCGGGTTCAAGTCCAGCTCCGGCCTCCCCGTGTGGAGTTTGCATGTTCTCCCCGGGCCTGCATGGGTTTTCTACGGGTACTCTGGTTTCCTCCCACATTCCAAAAACATGCATGGCAGGCTGATAGAACACTCGAAATTGTCCCTAGGTGTGAGTGTGAGCGTGGTTGGTTGTTCGTCTGTGTGTGCCCTGCGATTGGCTGGCAACCGGTTCAGGGTGTCTCCCGCCTAATGCCCGAGGACGGCTGGGGTAGGCTCCAGCTCCCCCATGATCCTTGTGAGGGTAAGCAGATCGGAAAATGGATGGATGGATTGATCGACTAAATTGACTAACCAGTGATGAAGATTTCCCTTACTACAATGACTAGTGGCAATGTTGGTTCAGATGTCAGAATCGTGAGGGGTCTACTGTTAAATTTAGCAGTAGCATAAAATTTTCACAAGTAACGCTTTGCTACTAGCGTCCATATTACACTATTCTGTAAGATTTGAGATTTGTCTCATTTCCTTCATACACTCGATATCGTATTTGAATCGTTTTTATTTTATGAACGCCAAATGTTTGAATGTTAATTTTATTAAAAACAAACACAAAAAAAAGAAACGTGGAGTGTTGAGTGTGCTGCAACAGAACAATGTTTCTAACTTGCTGCTGCAGCAAGCACACTCCAACAGCATGAGCACTGGAATGTGATATACTTTATTGCTTTGTTTGCTATTTCCTGCTTAAGTCTTGTGAGCTCTTACAGCAGGGTTTGAGGTTGGAGTCTGTAGCTGTTATTGATGGAGATATGACATGTATCTAATCGTCTAATTTACCCCCAAAAGTGTGTCTAGAAAATTCATTTTCATTTTTTTCCCCATTCTTTTTGCACCATTGTTCATGTAGAAAATACCTCTCCATGAAATAGGGTCTACTGTAAATATTAGACTGATAATAACACTGGTCAACACATTTGTACATTTTTAAAAAATCAACGATGATTTGTTTTTGTGCAGCCTCTGCCCTTGTTGTTTTGTTTTTTTTCCTCGAGCACATCTGGTTTTCATTATAATAACAATATTGTCATTGTCCTGTGACCGAAACACAGACACCCCATTAACGTAAAAAAAACCCCCAAAACATATATACACGTGTTTTTCACAGGATGGTGACGATATGTAATGTAGTAATATATTTACTAATATTTATGAAATAGCAACAGGTCAACTTTTTTTTTTTTTCTGAAATGTCATTGCTACAAATTGGAATGCACGATAAAATGTGTAAGCTTTTATAAGCCAAAATTTAAAATTACAAAAATGAAAATATCCTAAAAACTTGATGCGCTCGAGTAAAGTGAAGACATTTTCCAAATCAGTGCCCAAAAAATCCATACGTTTAGGGCGAGATGAAGCCATCACTGGTTAAAATTTGCTGTTGACCATTGGAATGTTTATGTAATCTGTCTAAAAGTCGTTTCCACCGAGCAAAGCTCTTGGACTTGTCAAGGTGCGGATAATTGCCAAGAAGCTTTCCTTTTTGTTATTTTTCCTCATGAATCATGATTGTAAAATGGCTTGTATGTGTTATTGCATAATATATTCTGATGTAGAAAGACATGAAAAGTTAAGGTACGCGTGTCACTTTTAATGTGAGAGTCGTGTCCCTGTTCTGCAAACATTATCAAATATAAATAGAGAGAAAAAAAAATACGACGGCCTTTGCTGAGAAAGCCGTGCACACACAAAAGCATGCTGCTGATTTTTGGATGCAAAATAAAGGCGCGCCGCTCGAATTTGACGTTTCACACACACACACACACACACACACACACACACACACACACACACACACACACACACACACACACACACACACACACGTTCTTGTCATTTGCCGTTGTCTGTGTTGTAAGTGAAAAGCTCACTTCCCTGCTGTGGTCCAAATCTGATGTTGTGATTAACTGTGTCTTTATTCAGTGTATGTATTAAAATCTGTGGCATTTCCACCAATACGTATTTTGTTACTACAATTTCAATCTGTGGTTTTCATGTTGAAAATTCCCTTGTGTTTACTTTGAATTGAAATTTTGTTTGCTCATTCCATTTTACTTCATTTCCATAAAAGGAGCTTTCTCTTGGTTCCCAGTGAAAGCACCAACTGATGATTTAGACTTCCTTTGCTCCCACAATGAGCTGAAGAAAAATAACAGATAAGGTTCCCATCACTGGGGTTCCACCACCAGTTTGTTTTGTTGATCACGCAGCAGTGGAGGGATTTTGCGGACGTCGTAATCTGAAGGGCTTGACCTGATCCCAAGAAATATTACGCAAGGGCAAAGGCTGATTGGATAGAACAGGACGAATATTTTGGAGAGGAAAAGTGTTCTTTTATAGACTGTCTTTAAAAAAATTTAAAAAAGGATCAGAGTGGGCTCTGTGACAATGGCAATTCGCAGATGGTTGATTTTTATTAGACAGCAACTGTATACGAAGAAAGTTTTTTAAAACAAAAAGACAGCATTTAAACTCCAAAACCTCCAGAGGTATTGGAAAAGTAGACTGAAAACATTTGGGTGTGACATCACTTGATGAACTCGAGACAAGAGATCTACATTTTTTTTCTTTTTTTTGGGGGGTCTTTTCATCTGAAATGGATTCACAGCTTTCACGGAACATCGCGGTTTTAGGGGAGCAAAAATACTGACACGTTTCCTTGAAATAGAGGCAAGTGAAGATGATACAAATGAAGTGACATTCACTTTAATTCAATAGTAAAAGAGTGGCAAATGTTTTGTATGCAATTGCTGCAACTAGCCTGTGACCCACTGACACCAACAGAAATTCACAATGTTTTTTTTTTTATTTATTCTTTTTAACTCCCTTTAGTCTCCTAACCTTAGCAAGTAAAATTAATTCATTAAGGAATTAATTAATTTCAGTCTGAAAGATGATGAAATTTATGTTGGAGCTTTGCTGACTTTGCTTTTGTTAAAGTATTAAATGTGTGAAGCTGTGGCTTATTTTCCTGTACAATTTTATAATTACTGTTTTTTTATTTTTGACAGAAGATAAGCAATCAATCTCTATGTGATTTAAATCTGGAGAATGACTCGAGAGTCAAATTTGCCTCCATTGTAATTTTTGCAATGCATTTTGAGTCATTGTCTTATTGAATGATTTCTCACCTTCCAAATCCCTTTGTTTGGTTTTACTTTTAAGTGGCCCAAAAAATGTTTTTCTGGAGATTTCTGAGTTCATTTGGCTGCCACCATCATGTGATATATTGTCAATGAAGCCACCACTTTGTTTTAACACAATGCGCTGCATACATGTTTTGAATCACAAGAAAACTTTCGTCATTTTGGAAGAGGTTAATCTTTATCAGGTCAGCATTTGTGTGGCTTGTCTCAAATTTCAGCCTGGGCCTTCCTATTCTCCCTCTATGTTTTGCATCTTTACCTTTGTTTGCTTTCAGACGCTACGCAGCGGGGTTGTATCCGGATAATTTTTTACAACATTTTAAATGTTCCCGTTCTCGAGAGCTTTTATTTTTGTTCGTCTCCCCATTCAACATGTTACTTCACACACATGGTTGGTTTATTTCTTCTTCAAATCATTCAAAACGTTTGACGTGAAGATTGGCAATACGGCTGTTCTTCAACCAAAAGACAGCTCTCTGGTTTTCATGTTGGTTACAGCTGTAACTAATACAGTGCCCACATGAAAAATGGGTGGGTTTGAACAAAGAGTGTTGTCTTTTATTTGGGGGGGTGCATCTGATCTAGATGAAAATATTGAATGTAGTCTCATAGCGATCTTTCAGTTCTTTTGGAAATAGCGTTTATGTGTGTGTGTGTGTGTGTGTGTGTGTGTGTGTGGGTCTGATTTTTTTGTCAATTCATTTTCCCTTGAGACAAATCAACTCACTTTCAAGTTCTTTAAAAACTAGATAAGAACAATAGAGTTGACAAAATAATGATTAAAAGTGAAGCGACAACATGATATGATGCAAAAAACACAAACACACTTAGCGGTATACCAAACACGATCACACCTAATCACCCACGCTTAACGCTGCCCTTAAGCCTCGCCTCTCACCAGCCACCGATATTTCAACATACATATGTACATTTATGAAAATAATACACGCTATAAAGAGTATAAACAACTTCAAGCACAAGCAGAGTAAATATGTTTTGATGTAAGGTACACAACAGCAAGCAAAGGGAGAGATTGAATGACTCCAGCAGAAAGTAGAAATAACATACAATAGTAAGATATTTGACAATGAATATGAAGAAAATCTGAAAAGTGGTTGATCTAAGACAGGGGTCTGCAACCCAAAATGTTGAAAGAGCCATATAGGACAAAAAAAACAAAAAACAAATATGTCTGAAGCCGCAAAAATATAAAAGCCTTCGATAATAAAACTTACAATGAAAGAAACACATGCTTTTTGTATGTAGGAGACTGGACTGTCTCAGAATTGTTTGCTATTTATTCCTCTGTTGTGTGTTCACAAACGCCCTCATAGAATTTATTTTGTGATTTCCTCGCTTGATTTTTTGTTTTAGTGCATTATTGTCGCTTTTCTTAGTGTCAGTGAAGTGATCATGAATTTTCGTTTTTCGCAGGCTGTCTTTGAACGGCTCTCGAGTTGAACGAGAAGAGAGAAGGCACGGAGTCGGCCGCAGATGTGTCTGTGTTTGTCGAGACTGTTAAAAGCATAAATAAAGTGTACGTTTTAAAAAACCAACTCCACAGCTCCCCTTTTTCGGAGCTGCAACATGTATCTATATCTATTTGAGCTATATTAGCCTACTATCAAAATCTTTTTCCATTTTCAAAAATTTTTATAAAGCTCCAAGGAGCCACTAGATGTCGCTAAAGAGCCGCATGCGGCTCTGGAGCCGCGTGTTGCCGACCCCCGATCTAAGAGACTAAGGTGAGTTATTCCAGTCTGATGTGGTTTAAGACTTGAATGCACGCAAACCAACTTCTTTTATAATTGTTGGTGTAGAAAAAAATACTTTTGCCTAAGAGCTGGTGTGGTTGCTCTGTTTTCCGCAGAACGAATCCAATTTATCCGTGCAGTGCCCTGGCAAACAACAAACAAGACGGCTGCACAGATTAACAGAAATGCTGCAGCTCATTTGTCCAGAACCTCGTAAAATTTTCCCCTACCTCACCCATCCAGTTGTAAAAAAAAAAAAAAAAAGCTTTCTGACAAAGCTGTTAAGGTTTTCTCAGGCAAAGGCAATCATCAATAGAGTTCAGAATTGAATCCCTGACTCCCACTTTTATTTAAAAAAAAAAAAAATCTTTGCAATTTTAAAACAAGCTTTTAAACCCAGAATCTCCATCATATCTCAAAATGGATTTACCCCTCAGTGATAAGAGTAGCTGTGGGAACATGCTCAAACAAATGAACGTCACAAAGTAAAATTGCAGCACTGATTCCGAAAAGTTAATTGCACTATTTCAGGTTTCACCCACATAGAGCACTTTTGTAAATGTTGAATTTCCAACTAAAAGTTTACTGGATGATGATTAAACCAGTGTGTGTATATCTATCTGTACACACACACACACACACACACACACACACACACACACACACACACACACACACACACACACACACACACCGTTGTGTTGTGCATTGTTGAATTTTGAAAAGCCTGAAGCCTTCTATATCCGAAGTACAAAATACATGATCGTCCAAATCGGCCATTATCTTTTTTTTTTTTTTCGACCACCCCCCCCCCATTTCCATTCATGCACAGAATCAAACATCGAAAAACAAAACATTGTCCATTTTCGCATTTTGGTTTTTAGAACAAAAATTGTCTTTTTTTTTTTTTAGTTCCCGTTTTGAAAAATGAATGAACAAATGTTATTTGGATTGCTGTGATTAACCATTGCTTGTTTTTGCTTGGCAACAAAACAACAGCTGATTTCACAGTCGGGCACGTTTAACGTATAATTTTCACAAACCTATGCTTTCAGACCCATGACCTAATATTTTCAGGTTACCAAATGCTTTTTGCAGTCTTACAAACAGCCAAAGTGGCACCGTTGATCCACTTCAGAAAAACCCAAACAATGAGGGGATCCCAAGAAACAACCAGTCAAGAAGCGAATAAAGAGAAATACATCTGGTAGCCATTCAGCTGGAGGGGACAGATAATTAGGAAGTTTATGAAGAAAAGGGAACCATGCAGAATCAAACAATTCCTCAACGAAATGGGAAGGGATGCAGTTTGGGATGCTGTGAAAGAAAATGAAAGAACATGACAATGACAAAAATAGGGTGCTTTCAAACGACTCTTCAAGATTTACTGCGAAGTGAACTTTCTCATCAGAACAAAACCGTGATTCAGCCGAATCAGCTTGTGACTGATTTGACTTTGGCAGAGAAGCGTCAAGTGAGTTTGCGCAAGTCACTGAGCCCCACTCAGCACACCATCCTCAATCAGTGCAAGAATGCACTTGTCCTTGAAGGCAAGGCAATATTTTATAGCCATTTCAAAAGCAATGCAAGGAATGCACATCTCTGGCTATTTAAGTTTAGAAACTAATCAAAGGGCTCATCAAATGTTAGCAGAAAATATATTTCAAGAGCTATTCTTATGCTGAAATTTCCACAACTAAACAGCTGTGTAGTTTTGGCTCAACCACATAAACATCAGTTACAACTACTCCAGAAAATGTTCACAATCAAGATATTAATCAATGGGCATCATCTTTTGTGTGAACTTGGTTTACCTGGGGAATTCAGTGCTCATGTGAGTAATGACAGTGAGACGTGGAGGGGCGTGATTGGGAGGATCCCGACCAAAACTCGATTAGTGTTTTGTTACTGGACTTCTGCGCTCATCACGGATTGTTCATAACGAACACCTTGTTCAAACATAAGGCTGTCCATATGTGGACTTGGCACAAGGACACCCTTGGTCGCAGTCCGATGACTGACTGTGGTTGTAGCATCGGATTTGCGACCGCATGTTTTGGACACTCGGGTAAAGAGGAGAGGCGGCACTGTCAACTGATCACCACCTGGTGGTGAGTTGAATCCGATGGTGGGGGAAGATGCCGGTTCGACCTGACAGACCCAAACGTAATGTGAGGGTTTGTTCCCGGTCGGAAGGAGTTTCAACTCCCACCTCTGACGGAGCTCTTGCCACATTACGGATAAAGCAGGGGACATTGAGTCTCAGTGGACCATGTTCCGCGCCTCTATTGTTGAGGCGGCCGATCTGAGTTGTGGCCATAACGTGGTGGCCACCTGCCGTGGCGGCAACCCCCGAACCCGCTGGTGGACACCGGCAGTAAAGGGATGCCGTCAGGCTGAAGAAGAGTCCTATAAGGCCTGTGGAACCCCAGTGGCAGCTGATGGGTCTAGGCTGGGCAAGTGGTCGCTGGAATGCAGCTTCAGAGGTCGCTGAGGCAAAAACTTGAGCGTAGGAAGAGTTCTGTGAGCCGACTTCTGGAAGACTTCGAGGAAATTCTGGTCCACCATCCGATGTCTCAGGAAGTGGAAGCAGTGCACCATTAACACTGTGTACAGTGTGGATGGGGCACTGCTGACCTCGACTCGGGACATTGGGAGTCGGTGGGCAAAATACATTGAAGACCTCCTCAACTCCACCAACACGCCTTCCTTAGAGGAAGCAGAGTCTGGGGACTCGGAGGTGGACTCTCCTATCTCTCTGGTCGAAGTCACCGAGGTGGTAAAAAAGTGCCTCGAGGGCAAACTTCTTCGAAGATGGATGGATGGAAGTTTATCTGTTCTTTGAAAATATAATCACTGTATTAATTTTCCTCTGTGGATTGGCACACGGGCAGCTGCCATTTTGTATTTGTTGTTCATGTAATATACCGCTTGAGATCAACATTGAGAAAGGTTGACTTGAAATTTTGTGTTCTGTCAATCATTTTTATTGACTCAATCACCTGCAGCACCTTGCGTCTAGAGGCTCATGCTGCAAACATAATAGCTCCTGTAACACTCAACTCACGTATGACTGAAGAACATAGAATACTGAATGTTGGAAACCTGTACCTGTTTAGCTTTCTTTTCATCATGTCCTGTTATTGACAAATCACTTTTTGGCGAGCGTATGATTTTCGAAATGCTGTACTTTTGCATGACAGTGCAACAGAACACACAGAGGAACACTGCAAAGCTTTCAAAAGCCACAGCTGCAAGTCGATTCCCAGAAGCCTATTATGGAGAAACAGTGTGAATCTTCAGTGCAGTCCAGTTCAGTTCAGCAGCCAGTGCCTCAATCTTACACATTCTGTTACACAATGTAATAAGCAACTAGGCTCAGCCTCAGAGCTAATCGGTGAATGATCTACCGGTAATTGCCTTTCATCGCGTACTCAAAAATAATTGTTCTTCTGATAATCAATGCTATATTTGTGTATTGGAATCAGACCAAAAATATCAACATTTGCTCCAGGTGCTGGAAGGATATGGAAACTACACAAGCGTTGGGAACAGCAATTATCTCGATCGAATCAATGAACAGAAACAGATATCAAAGTAAATGAAATACGATGTTTATTTTGAAATTGTGAAGCTTCAGTTTGAAGAGGAGAACTTGCCCAAAAGCTAATTCATGCTTGTGTTCACATCTGACATCGATGCTTCCCAACAGATGTCCATAGTCAACCGTTGAAAAAAAAATCTAGTGGCACAACCACCAATCAAAAATGTCACAAAAGTAGATACAGGTACCTTCTGCCATGTACAGTAGAGGGAGAGAAGTTAGTGTCATTTCATGTGCATAATATGCCCCAGGCCGCAAATCACACTTCAAAAATCGGTATTGTCTCTGTGCTTGTGTTTGATACGGCCCTGGTATCTTTTATCAGACATTTTTTTTCATTAAAAATATATATATTTTGTGCATGCAAATACTTGTTTTCTACTTTTTCTACTTCTTCCCTCCGAACTTTGCTGCTGTACGTTGCAAATTTCTCCCTTGTGAGACAATAAAGGTTTTCTGATCTTATCTTATATGAATGAATGTATGGATTCAAAACATACCAAAAAAGCATGTAAGTGCTTATGAATCCAGGTTAAAAATGACATTCTTTTTGTTTTCTTTTTTAAAGGTTGTTCAAAGCATTTTTAAAATCATGTGCATAATTTATATTTATTTATTTGCTTTTTTTCTTCTACTTCTCACTTTCATAATTTTGCTGCTGTAAATTGGGAATTTCTCCATTGTAAGACAAATAAAGATTTTCTTATCTTAATATATCATTGGCTTAGACTGTTGAACAAAGATAAATTATTTGTCGTAAATAATGACATTTTACACCAGTGGAGTAAAATTTAATGATCGCTCATGGCACACTGGTTTGTATCCAAAGGTGGACACATGCCACAGAAGAACCCTATTCCCGCCTATTGCATCTGCAAAGGTGTCTTTTCATCCAGTACCAGAAGCTTCCATGAAATAAAACTACAATTTCACTACAGTATGTATGTCAAGGGTTTGTGAAGTGGGACTGAAGCAGTCGCATAAAAAAAAAAAAAAAAAAAAAAAAAAAAAAGGTTGCCTGCTTTGCATTCAGCTCAGGCGTTTCTCTTGTGGCCATAAAGTTAGTGGCTGCTGTACTGTTTCAGAAGAAAACTGCCCATAATCAGTCAGAATGGGTTGCTGGAGGCTACCCCGGCTGACATCGGGCAGAAGGCCAACTACACCCTGAACTGGTCGCCAGTTCAGAGTCGATCCCATGCTGCCTGCACCCAGGTCAGGCGAGTCTACCACTACACCATCAGTGACTCCCGAATCTAATTACGATACATAAAATGTGAATAAGGTACAAATATTTACACGGAGACAATTTTTTCATCTTGCAGTGTCATTTATTGTATAAAAAAACAAAGATCATTGTTATGCTCTGAGCCTACAGTGGGAAATAATGCCCTTAATCTGGGATATTAGAGGACAAACCAAAATACACTGAAGATTTATAGAATCAATCTACATCAAACACACATTGAATGTTTCATTTACCAGCAACGTCAAAGTTCAAGTGTAACAGTCATTCCAGCATTATTAAGACAACGATTTGAGTGTATTAATCAAGAACAATAGCATCTATGAAAATAAAACATCTCTTAAGACAGCCTCGAAGTGAACATGACTGACGACAGCAGTGTGACAAATACTTTCATTTATAATACATTGAAATATGTACCGATTAGGAAAGTCGACACACCCGTACATACATACATTAAAAAGGAAAACATGTTTGAGAGTGCACATCAAATGAGATCTAAAGTTCGTTTTTGGAGAAAAGGGTGCCGTTTGCTGATTTTCAATTGTAATTTATAGAAAGCGTGATCATTATGATTATTACAAATGAAACATACAACCGTGTACCAGCTGTTTTTTTTTTGGGGGGGGGGTGTATCCTGTACAGAGTTGACTTATTGAATGCAGTCGAAAATTAACACAAAGCTTTTGATTTTCACATACAACGATGTTTAGACCCAGTAACACTTTCATATTTTTGAAATGCATATATTTCACTTGAGTGCAATTTTAATCTTAATCTGAACAAGTACTCAACTCCTTGAATTCATTGTAACAAACAGCAGTGGTTCTTTTAGCGCTCGAGAATTGTAAACATAAATATGTTTTAAAACTATTTATTATTTATAATTTTCAGTATGGTTAGTGGTTTCATCTACCTCCTTTTCTGTTAGATTTTGACTTTTCTAAACCACAAGTTGAAACAGTATCATGGCTAGTTCAAAATATAGAACTTTTTTTTTTCCAAGTGTGAGCAGAAAATAAAAGTTTGAAGGTCAGATATATTCCTCCTTTGGCAGTTTGGCCCCTCTGCACGTCGCTGCTCGTCACTCACATATTTTTGCAGCAGCACTTGTTGATTGATGTTATTTGTTGATCTGATTTGCCCATAATGAATTTAATTGACACAACACAGTCCACAAATACTTTATGGCAAAGTGTCGACCTCTTCCCAACCTTTTTAATCAACCTTTCTCTGAAGGTTTGTGAAACAAACAGTTTTGTTGAACAAGCATTCTGGGGTGTCATACAGTACCGTTACACACCATGCTTAACTAAACCAGACTCAGCGGTGGTATTTCAGGCCCTGAAACTCCAGCTCCTCTGAAAAGGGTTCGATGGTTTCTTGAGGTTGAAAAACAGGAGGTGAGGTTTGAGGCGAGGGTTTTTCTCAGGCATGACAGCAGCTCGACTTTCCTCAGAGGGGAATCGATTGCGGTAGATTTCAGGATAAGACTTTTGAAACTGAAATAAAAGTAGGCGCTGGACTGAGCAAAGTAAAATGGGAGGGTGTTGCATTCTCGAAAATGGCATATTAGATCTGTATTTGTCCACACGAGGGCATACCTGTTTTAGTCTTTTCTTTTTGTCCTTGGCAGGAAGCTCTTTGTCAGAGATCAGGCCTTCCAGTAGCTCCTGAAGGGGAGTCTGGGTACCAATCACCTTTGGCTCCTCTGACACCACCCGTCGAATCTGTTTGTGAAATGCTGGAGATGTGCTGAAGTCTGTATCAGAACCTGCATATTTAATCTGGTGGGGGGGGGACAAAAAAACAAACGCAAATGAAAGTTTTGCCTGTCTGCGCATGTATAAACACCAAAGAATTTTTCACAGCCCATTTTGTTCAGCGGAAATGTCGGTGCTGTTGGACAGTCTGCGGCTGGATGGATGGATGGCTTGTGGAGCCGACGATGAGAAGAAAGAAGCGTCAGCGCAGATGCGTATGTGGAACTGGGAGTCGCCGCTTGGAATTGAAGCGGATTTACAGGGGACAGGAGATGTGAGCCAATCTCTTTTTCGTCAATGGACTCTACAGTTTCGTGTTTGCTTTCAAACTTAGCTTGTAGCAGACGTGTGCACGTTTTCAGCATGACGTCTCTGATCCACTGGTGAAAAGGACACTTTGATTCGCTCCTCTTTCATCTATAACTGCTTCAAACAACAAAGTGTATGCGGAAAAAGTGGTTGAGAGTGCACGACTGTCTGTGTCTTATGTGCTGTGTGGTATTATTTTGTCATTTTATGGTAACTGTTCTGTTGGTGGTGACGCGGGCATCCGCAGCGGCTCCTCTCTCTCCTGTGGTTGAGAGGAAAGAAATATCATCCGTGCTGCATGTTGCACATAGAGCACATTTGACAATAAAGTTGACTTGAACTTGAAGAAATGGTTGCCTTTGACGCTCAAATTAGCTCCACCTCAAATATTGTATGCAAGCTTGATCACATGAAATCATGTTTCCGCCCTTAACTGAAATAACAACAAGATTATGGGTATGTGTACAATAAAGGCGGAAGAAAACTGTCATTGGGTCTGTCTCCGTGTGAAAACCGTTTGTGTAATGTCCATAAGCGCCACCTCCCACTGTATGATTAGCATGTAATCATATCCATCAAGTCTCTGCCACGGTGTAAGGTGTTTCACCCTGTTCTTGTGCTTGCTAGGGAGAGACAGATCACCACAGTCCATGAGTCATTCAATATTTGTGTGCTGTGTTGGGGAAAGAGGACACAAGCTCGCTGCTTTAAAAAAATAAAATAAAAATACAATGAGAGACTCCTACAGATCATTACAGAGACCAACTGCAGATGCACAACCATTAGGAGCCAGACTTGTTCAGATACTTCTTGTTAGGCATATCAGCTGAAAAGCACAGACAAACCAAAAACAGCAGGTGTACTATTGTGTAAGGCCATGCCATGTTGCCTCTGCAGGAGAGAGACGATCCTCTATTTACAGTGCCACGAAAAAGTATTTGTCTTGTATTTCTTCTCAAATATTTTTTTTGGCATTGTTTGTCCACGCTAATGTTTAAGATAATCAAACAAATGTAAACAATAAAGGTAACCCAAGGAAATATAAAATGCAGTTTTTAAATTTTCCTTTCTTTCTTTCTCTTTTTTTTTGATTGACAGTTTTTTTTTTCAAAGCTATCTGGCCTTGTGTGAAAAATTAACTGCGGCGAATCAAAGCTTGGGAAAGCTGAATTCATTTTTGCTTATCACACCTAAGCCTGATTACTTCCAGACGTGTTCAATAGAGGAATTGCTTAAACAGAACCCTTCTAAAAAGAAAAAAAAAAGAAGTTGGCCAAAAAGCTGCTTCACGCTAATGTTTAAGATAATCAAACAAATGTAAACGATAAAGGAGGTAACCCAAGGAAATATAAAATGCAGTTTTTAAATTTTCCTTTCTTTCTTTCTCTTTTTTTTTGATTGACAGTTTTTTTTTTCAAAGCTATCTGGCCTTGTGTGAAAAATTAACTGCGGCGAATCAAAGTTTGGGAAAGCTGAATTCATTTTTGCTTATCACACCGAAGCCCGATTACTTCCAGACGTGTTCAATAGAGGAATTGCTTAAACAGAACCCTTCTAAAAAGAAAAAAAAAGAAAAGAAGTTGCCCAAAAAGCTGTTACAAAAGGCCATGATCCAAAGAAATTCAAGAAAAGATGAGAAATGTAATGCCAAAAAAAAAAGCAAGCAGTTGAGAAGAGGGCAAATACTTTTTCACGGCACTGCCATCACCCATGCCGAAAAACAGCACCGAGTATCTGTTTTTTTTTTCAAAGCTATCTGGCCTTGTGTGAAAAATTAACTGCGGCGAATCAAAGCTTGGGAAAGCTGAATTCATTTTTGCTTATCACACCTAAGCCTGATTACTTCCAGACGTGTTCAATAGAGGAATTGCTTAAACAGAACCCTTCTAAAAAGAAAAAAAAAGAAAAGAAGTTGCCCAAAAAGCTGTTACAAAAGGCCATGATCCAAAGAAATTCAAGAAAAGATGAGAAATGTAATGCCAAAAAAAAAAGCAAGCAGTTGAGAAGAGGGCAAATACCTTTTCACGGCGCTGCCATCACCCATGCCGAAAAACAGCACCGGGTATATCACCATTCACGGATTTATCATACTGTACTCATACATTCCTAAATAACACAGACCTGAACTCTTCGCAGGTGGGAAAGGTGCTCCTCAACTTGACAGCGCAGCTTGTCGGGCACTTGGAAGATGGTGTGGTGATGCTCCATCATGAAAGTGACCAGTTTTGAGGCAAGCAGCTCATCCAAGTCCATCTCATCCGGGGAGCCCAAAACGCACTGCGAGAACATTTGCACCACCTAGGCCGGGGTGAGTACAATCATTAGTACTTGCATTATATCTATGATGGCACTAAGAGTTAAATGTATCATCATTCAAAGAAAACAAATTGAACCACCAGCTGACAGCCGGCCAGTAAACAGCACAGTGATGGAAGATTCCAGTAAAAATCCAAAAGTCAAGCGAGCCTCCTAGTGGGGCTGACGCTAGGGATGGTGGTAAATGTCTCAAGGTGGTGCAGAGAAAGTTCTGGATCGCGACTGGGGTGGAAGGTAACAGCTCATCAGTTGGTATCGGCTCGAGGCTCAACGCAAGGTACGGCAAGCGCCGAACTGAAGATCGTCATTTGCGCTATATGCACTTAAGAAATGTGAGTATCTATCACTGATTCAAAATGTAATAAAATGGGTCAAGGGAAAGTCAAAATTGGTATTATTTACATGATTGTATTTTGGTTTGTTTTCTCTCATTTGCTTTGGTACCTAGGCGCATTTTTGTTTTATTCATTGATTGGCTTTTCCTTGTCATTTTTTTGTACAAGTGATTTTTCGTTATTTATTTCTCTTGCAAGCTCTTTCTGTGAGTAGCATTACTTGTTGCAGCAATTTATGTTGCACTTTGTCAGTCTCGCGACCTTATTTTGTAACGAAACCTTTTTCTATTCGATCTTATCCTTGTTTGCATTTGTGGGATCCGCTCCTGTTCCGGACTGGTCCGGAACCATAACACACTATTATACATAACTTAGCTGACGCAAACACGGTCGTGAGTGGTCCATCGCAAGCGTGCCTACGTTTCAAATACCTTTCCTAGATAAGTGAAGGTTAAATAAATGAACTAAATAATGACTTCATTGTTTTAATTACAGCAGCGTAAAATATTTGGTATATGTAGATGTGTTTGCATGGAAAGTTATGAAGAAAAAAAAAGAACAAATGGTACAGTGAAAAACAGAATAAATTGTACACTGCGTCTTTTTATTCGTACATTTTAAAATACAAAACAAACAGCCAGAAGCCTGGCTGAATTTTCCAGTCCTGCTCTCAGGCCAACTTGACATTGTCCACAACTTGGAAGAACATCTGCCTGGCCTCATGTCATTTTCTGGCCTCGTGATCGCCTGGCTTGCAATTTCTATTTTCTGTGAATCTAAGGCCCCATTCATTGTGCGCTTTCCTTTGACATAGAAACGCAAAATGAGTAACAGTTGGTGAAAGAATTATACGACGCGTTATTGCATGTAAAAGGTCTTACTGACATGGACGAATGCTGAATGAGGGCTGCTGCTTGGTGGCCAGATGAAGAGCTTACACTTGTCCATGCATTGGAGACGTCTTCAGCATGTCCGTCCGTCCATGTAACTCCAAAAAACTTGCAAAAAAATAAATAAAAAAAATGTCACAGTTTGGTATGATGATAGAAGTAATTGATTTTATGCATGCATTTGCATTTTATCTTTAACAGTTGATTTTCTTTGAATGTATTTATTCAGGAATATTGTTTTTCTTTCATTTAACGTGCACTAAATTTTATTTTAATCACGACTGTTTTATTTTCCTCATAGCGCAGTTGTAGACAAATTGTGCATATTGCAGTTGCTGACAGCTAATAACTTTAATGACTGTGTACTTTATTTGGATTAATAATATGTCTTGTTTTATGGGTACTGTACTTGCATGGGTCTATTTTGGTGGTGAGTAAAAACTTTGTTGCATAGGCAGAACCTTCGCTTTAGCATCAGCCTGTAATTGCTCTAGTCTAGGTAACTAAAAAGTGTTTCTAATAATTGCGACAACAGGTGACAAACTAAATACAAACATGAAGTAATTTTGTAAGTCTAATACTGTAGTTTGTACCTCAGAAATAGCAGCATAGCACATCCAGGATTCAGGAAGAATTGGTTGGTTGCTTTCGTTTTCCGCTTACCGATTGACATATAAACGCAAAATGAGGAACAGTAAATGAGTTGAATGTCCTCTAAGTGATGTGAAATGAAATTTACCAGGACAGGCAATGCTGGAGTTGCAGGAGATGCTGCACTTCTGATGCTGAGCTTCTTTCACCAAATATCCATCCACAACAGCTGTGAATCAAAATACGTGCCAAATAAGATCAGAGTTCACTGTTACATTGTATGGGCCTGTAATCGTGAACCTTACATTTGTGTTCTATCAAACATCTTTTAACACTTATTTACAGTAATTAAATTTATTCAAACTGCAATGCCTCATTATTTGTGGGACATTTCTCCCCTGTATGTCAATGCAATGTTTCCGTTCAAAGTGAATATTACAGTGGCTAACAAAAAAAACCGAATATACTGTGTGTAAATAAATCCTCTATCCTGGTTCATGAGTAGTTGTGTGATGAAACTTGAAACAGGAAAACATTTTCACTACAGTGCGGCGGTCAAAACACACGCACTCACAAAAAACAGACTGCTGGCAATTATTTCAACAGATAACAAACAATATGACAATTTTCCCCAAAAATATTTACTGTATTTCATGTTTACCTTTGTAGTAGCGCCATAGCATAATCCGTTGCTCCAGTGTCCAAGAATGGCCCATGGTGTCTAGTTGGTCGTACCATTTTTTCACCCTCGACGCTCATTTCCACAATGGCTATTGTGATCCATGAGCTTTTTTTGTTGGTTTGTTTCAACTTTGCAGCTTCCATGGACTTGTTTTGCCTTGCGAACACTGTTAAACTCACCTCGCTCGGCAGTAATAAGTGCGTGGGCGTTTCTTCTCGCCGATTCAAAGGTGCACTGGATGTCTTTGTCCCCGAAAAATGTAGTTCTCGCCATTCGCTTTTTGCTCCATTCTGAAAATATTGGGGGGGGCGAGAGGGGTTCTTCTTCCGCTCGTCATAACCACTGCTATGCTTTGCGATAGTGCATGCAGTTTTTTCTTTAAACCAAACAATCCGCGGACGATGTGCTGCCCCAACCATGGCGTGTGATCTGTACAGATCATAGATCAAAGATGATCTCTTGCACCACTAATTAAAACGTGAACTTGCGCTCGTGTGACCGGATGAAATTCTTCCTACCACACCCTGTAAAGTGGTCCACGTATGGGACATATCCCTGAATTCTGTCATTATTTCTTCATAACATCAATGACTTATGCAGGGTTCCCACTCTTCCACTTGCTTTTTATTTATGGACCTTTTAAGCACTTTTGAGGGCTAATTTAGCCATTTTTAAGGACCGTTTCTCCATTCAGCAGGGGTTTCACAGTGGATTTAATGAACAGAAAGCCACATATCACTGAGCTGGTGTTCAAATCATTGCTGCCAAAGGAAGGGCACATCTTTAATTTTAGGGGCAATCAGCTAACCCTTTATTTGACATACTGTATGTCAAATTGGTCCGAAATAACGTGGCCCAATCACATGATCATCATCGGAACTGATCGGAGACGGCGGGAAAAGCAGAGCGGGAACCAGGAAGGCATGTAGCCCGACAGGGGGCTTTGAGGGGAAGGGCGCCAGGTGCATTTTCCGACAAAACTATTCATTGGAAGGGTGGGGAAAATGACATACACAAATGAAATGAACACCACAGGTTAATTTTTAAGGATTTTTTTTTTAGAAGCTTTTCCTGAAAAGTAAGGACAATTAAGAACATAATTTTACAACTTCTTTTTTTATGGATTTTTATTAACTTTAAGGACCCGTGGGAACCCTGTTATGTATCAATCTGGATGTATTTATTTATTTCAAATAATGAATCAACACTTAATTTTTTTTTGTGTTTCCAAACTTTTGTCTGGCACTAGATAGAATGATGATTGAAACACATGAAGAAAATAACTCGTAAGGAATCCATACCAGTGTGCGTGTGGCAATAGTGTCATTGAGTGGTGGCAGATGGGGGTTCTGCGAGACCCGCGCCATGAGTCTCAGCAATAGCTGAAGATGACGTCGATTGGGCGGCGAGAGCAAAAGAGTGCTGACTTGAAGAGCCTCAGTGGCCAAATCTTGCTCCTGTAGTAGACCTGGGGAGGAAATCAAGCAGGCAAGGATAAAGTTTTCACTCGTGGGGGTACAGATCCTGTAAAAAGTTTAGCTCACTGAGAATGTTGACAAAGACTTCATAAAGATGGAAAGTCAGAAGGGGTTCTTTGAGTCGCTGATAGTAGTCGGCCACGGTTTTCAAGACATCTCTCTCAAATCCCGGGTACACTGGTTGTTTGGTGTCATTGCCATTAGGCCCTTAAACAGAAAAAGAGTTAATTGTTTTGTGTTCCCTTCACTGAAATTACCACTGTGAAATAAAATACCATGCAAAAGGACGAGCGTTGTTCATTTAATGACGGTTGTCAAAAGTAGTCACTTTGACATGGTGAAACAATAGATCAGAACTGGCAGGAGAACAAAAAATACAAAACCAGTTTTCAAAATGTTCTGTCGAGCGGTGATTCTCAAAATGTGGTATTCGGGGCTCTCTCTGGAAGGATGCAAGATAATCATTGAACAAGTTGTGTTGAGCAGATTGTTCATGAGTTTGGTATTTTCCCATTGTCTGGGCAGTCATGAAGGTACCGAGTATGATTTACGGTTGAACGAGGGAGAGGGGGAATGTGGAGAATGGAAGAACAAAGTAGAGTGAACAGTATGTTCAAGAGATGTGGGCAATTATTTAACTTTTCTGTGCAATCAATGTTGATCCAATCATTATTTAAGTACCTTCCGGTACATATTCTTCGAGGAAATATAAGGACTACTGTTTGAGTGGAAGGCAAACCGCATCATGTCACAGTGTCTTGCACTCTGTACAATATTCAGTCATCTCGTTACCACTGCATCCCGCGTCCTAGACACATAATTTTCCCGCGGGACGCACAGTTCCGAATAATGTGCTATTTTGGCACCCAAGGAAATTTCTCAGTCAAAACAAAGCAAAAAAAAAACTACATCTTTTTTTTCCAGCAACTCAGTGTCGAAGTTCAACAATCGCCGCCATTGTTGTTTGGATCTTGCATTAAGTAATCTCGCGTGACGAGATTTCCGTTCTCGCGAGACGAGATTGGCGAGATCGGCCTTCAAACCTCGTGGAAAGCAGACGATTGCCAAGTTGTGTAACGTTAAAACAAGTGTTGCGAACAAGTGTTCTGAAAGTTTATTGCGGAGATCTTACAGAGGAAGCAGCTAAAGTTGAATAGTTTTTTGCGATATTAAGTTGACTTTGAGAAAGCCTTGCATCATTGGAAGCAGAGTAAAGAGAGGAGAATTTATGAACTCAAAGACTGAACCATGGGATGAAATAAGAACCTATTTCTCAGCAAATCGTGTTTGCCTGAATTATTTAAATTTTTGCGGCATTTGTTTATCAGAAACAAACCTATTATCAATGTATATTGTTGTTGTTTGTGTTATTATCATATGCAATTGAATAAGTAGACCATTTCAGAATTCGAAATGTGGGACTCTCTAAATGCATAATGGGACTCATACTTTTCTGATCAGCGAGTCCCTGGGACTCGCTGGGGTTAAACTGCAAAATTATCACTGAGTATTAAAGAATAATTATGAATAAAACTTCTGCCGAATTCTTATAAACGCTTAGGCCCACTATCCAACTATATTTTAATCCGGTTTATGATGGTGGCACTTTGTGTGAAACGTTTTAGAACCACGGTTGTAAATGAATGGTGCAACGACCATGGAAGAACCTTTTCAGTTTTGGTGAGGATTGGCATTGCGATGCAATTACAGTCGTGTATTTTTACTGTTTGAGTATGCAATTCATGTTTATCAGTCAGGTTCTTCGACACCAAACTCATTCAACCATGCTTTTAGAGAGCACACGTTGTGCACTGCTGCACAGTTGTTACAGAACAGAGGAGTTTTCCTAAACTGATCTCACTGCGGCAAAAAAATAATTGCCCAAATGCTTGTGTCTCATTACAGTTTTTTTTTTAAGACATCCTTCACACAAATGTTGTCTGCTGTAGTCTGAAAAACAAGTGTCAGTTCAGTGCCTTTTTTTGTTGTTGTTTTACAGTACGACTTTGCAAACAAGAGTATACTTACACTTGGCGAGGCATTTCATTGCTGATATCACCCAGTAGGGCATGTCATCTGGGAAGAGGGAATCAGACGGATAATAGTCAGATATTTCATCACATCCAAACTACTTGTAAGTCCAGTGCCATTACCATCATTGTTCTCCAACACAACTATGCCCGACTTGTTGATGTTGAAGACGTTGTGAACTATGTATTTGCCTTTCACGTGTGCTGGATTTAATATACCATCCAATGTTGTTAAACCCAGCACTTGCTGTAAGCTGAAAGTCAATTCATGTAGTAGATTGAGAAAAACAACAAAATGGAGAATGGCATTAGAGGGATTGGTACATACTGTGCAGCTGTCATTGATTTCCAGATGTGGTCCACTTCCTTGGGAGTAATATCTTTTCTGCGAATGAGCTTGCATTCATGCACATCCCCGATTGCTACACTGTGCCTTTTGGTCCAAAAATCGGAAGTCTGTTAAAAAGGACAGCGATGTAAACGTTTTGCAAACATTTTGGTTCATCTACCACTTTAAAATAACAACCAGAGATGAAATAAAGTGCTGAAAATAAATAAGAATAGAACATAAGACATTAAACAATTAAAGAACACACTCACACACACAAACGCAAAAATGAAACAAGGGCAGAGTGTCATGCTGAGTTGAGAGTCAAGGAACAGAAATGTGTTTTACAAATGGACAATGAGGGGACTCGTCTGATGTGTTCTGGCAGATTATTCCACAGTCTGGGATCGACATCAGAAAGAACGTGACCCGCTCTGAACATCCGCTTTGACTTCAGGGCCTACAGGAGCAGCTGGTCAGCTGACCTAAGGTATGGGGCAGGAGCGTATGGTTGGAGCAGCGCAAGGAGGGGCAAGACCATTTACAAACTTTAACAACAAATAAAATAATCTTACAATAAATTCTAAAGTGCTTAGGTAGCCAGCGGAGAGAGGCTAGTCTACGAGTTATCTGCTCTGCCTTACATGTTCGAGTTAAAAGGAGAGCAGCAGCATTTTGAACCTAGTGGACATATTTGAGGTAGGACTGGCTGATGTGATGAAGGCAGGATGACTGATTCAAAGTGCTGCCATGCAAGAAAGAGCTTCACCTTTATCAGCAGCCAAAGGCAAAATAAGATGGAGTCACAGCTGTACCAAATTGCTGATCCAATTAAAAATCACAGCCCAACCTAAAAACCCAAGTTTGAGGCTGTTTCCTACACATCGTGCGGGAAGGGGTCCACGCTCACGGGTCGGAGCTTGGTGGTGGGTGGTTGAACACTGCGACCAACCAAAAACCATCACTTCATTTTTTCTTTTCTTTAAAATCTAAAAAAGGTTCAAGGAAATCCAGGATTTCATGTTTTCAGTTCACAACAAAAGCACTTCTAAGAAGAAAACAGCTTTCTTCGTAGTGAGACAGAGTAAACCTGAGTGACATGAGAATAGCGACGGAAGGAAATCGCATGCCTGCGCAAGGTGAAGTCCAGGGGCAGCAAATACAAATAGAATATTCAGAGTCCACGCGTAGCTGGCGCCGGTATTGGTTTCACTTGGTTGCCATGACAACTAGGATCTAACATTTATTTGAGGTTGTTGTTTGGTGAAAGTGTGTTTGTTTCCATACGAACCTTGATATGTGTTTTTTTTCTTGAAATCTTTTCAAATTATTATTTGAGATATTTTCTGAAAGATTTCTTCCGGTTTGGGGTCACGCATGCCGGATGGTGCGAGGGAGTTATATATATTTTTTTTTAGAGAGAGAGAGAGAGAGAGAGAGAGAGAGAGAGAGAGAGAGAGAGAGAGCGCGCAAATGATATCGTCTGGTTGACTGTATTTTCAATTTATCTACTGTCGGTTTACAAGGTGCACACGGTATCTTATCTTTGGGGCTGTGGGGGGTGTTTTAAATAGATTTATTTAATGTTGTGTCAAACAGATTATTGTAATGTTGATTGTTGATGTTTGGAATGTCTTTTTTAGTTTTCATGGTGTTCCAAAATGGAAGCGAAATAAAACCATTGTGGACATCAGTACGAAGCGTTGTTCTTGACCAGAGTAGATACACCAAGAATTAAAATCCTGTGGAACTGCAAAAGACAGTGGAGCAGTTTGGGACTAAAAACTATGAAATCTCAGACACTTAGTTCTGTCTGCCAGATACAACCACAACGACTACTACTACTACTACTACTACTACTACTACTACTACTACTACTACTACTACAAAAAAAAAAAAAAAAGTACCGCTATTACGACTAATCACCATCATCATCATCAACCAATTTATAATTTTGCCCTCTTCTGAAATTCTTTTTTTAATTTCCCCACTTTAATGATAAAGATAGCAACAAACGTGAATACAGCATGCAGACAAAGATCCATCCGTCTATTCTCTATCGTGCTTATCCTCACTGGGGCCACGCATGTGGTGGAGCCTATCCCAGCTGACTTTGGGCGAAAGACGGCGTACCCAACAAGTGTCAAAATCAAGGCCTGTGGGCCAGATCTGGCCCGCCACATCATTTTATGTGGCCCGCAAAAGCAAATCAAGCATGTCAAGTTCCATGATGCTTGTTAAAGTCTGAACCAAAATTTTAAATTGTCATATGTAATCCACAATAACAGTTATTATTCTTGACTTGACTGATTTTAAAACTAGTTATTCATCATCATCAATTTGTTGTGCGCTGCGTATGTAATATGTGGAGGTGATTAAACATTTGTATGGTTTCCCAAAATTCATAACGGCCCTCCAAGGCAAACCGTAACTACAATGTGGTCCGCGAAAAAAATGAGTTTGACACCCCTGGCGTACACCCTGAACTGATCGCCAGCCAATGTCAGGGGACAGAAACAAACAACCACTCACACTCACATTCAAGCCAACATCCAATTTTGAGCATGGGCCCCAGTTAGCCTGCAAAGACCACATGAGTAGCCCACCCGCCTGTTGTAAAAATCACTGACTAGTCATGAAACAGTGCCAAGTTCTCTGAATGCAAACACTTTCTTAGACTTTAAATTAAGAAAAGATTGCATCTTGATATTGACATGCATCTTTCCTACATTGCTTGATAATTAAGTGTAATAAATTATGAACATGAGCCGTGTGTTCACACACACTACCGGTTTCTAGTGCTATTGAATGAGAAACTGTGTCCAAGTTTTGACTGGCGGTGTATAGCTGGAATCACTCAAATTAGTGAAAACGTCGCAAAGTAGGCACCACTGCAAATTGTTGGCTCTTGCTCGCGCTACTTCACCTAAACTGGTATCCTCGCATGTACTCATGAAATAAAATGATAACTTTCAAAAGAAGAGCACAGCAAAATTTGTGTTTCATTTTGACTTCATGGTCACTGTGAAGGCCAGTCAGAGACGATGGGCGGGCTGGATGTGACCTCTGGGCCATACTTTGCCCAGCTCTGACACAGAGTCTTACCTTTTCAAAAAAGCATCAGAATGATATCTCAGGCTTTTTGGGGAATATGCTATGGATTATAGTTGAACTTTTCGGAAGATGTGTCTCCTTACAGCTAGCGTAAATGTAACCCCAGTTTTAAAAACAGAACATGTTTTGTATTTAAATGTGTGTCGTTTTTTATTGTATGTTTAGTTTTACAATAAACTCCAACTGGGTGTCATTAAACAGCTAGAAGCACACTCAGGGAGGACAGAATTACATGCGCTCCATGCTTGGTACTCAAGCAACATTGTGCATTCCAGGGTACTTTGACAACGTCCGGAACTCGCAAATCCACCGCGCTCTTCTGCGCATGAATCGTTTTTCTTCTATTAAATCGAATCCAAAACCTAAATCACGATAACATTTCGATGAATCATTCAGCCCTAATTCACATCAGATCTTCACATCATTGAGTATCATTATTAACAATAACATGATTATGTTTATAGTACAAACATGTTATGATATCTATCTTATTTGTGATTTCAATAGTGCCTATCAAACTGGTAGCCCTTCGCATTAATCAGTAGCAAAGTGGTAGCTCTCGGTTTCAAAATGATTGGTGACCCCTGATGTAGACCAATCCAGAACGCTACCACTGATGCACAAATTGCTGTAACTGAGATTCTAAGATGTTTTGGGGCATAGTATAAAACACCTCCAGCCGGACAAGAAACACATCACAGCAGTAGTCATTTAGTCAGTACCGTAGTCATTTGGCAGGAGGCCGTTGTTAAGAACTCTTAGTAAAGCGGAGTTTGTGCTATGCAGCGTTTTAAAATGAAATTGGAAGACTTTCACTACATCCTACACATTCAGTAATGAATTTATTTGAGCGTGCACAACTGTTACCATCTCACCATGCTAGACTTCACAGGTGCTGCATTCTCCTGCTGTGGTAATTCCTCATAGTCATCCCAGCGGATGAGTCTTGGCAGGTCAGTGCTGTGTCGAGACAGAGATCTCAATGGAAGAGACTTGAGGGGAGACAAACTGGGAAATCTATAACAAAAGGAGACATCAATGCACTCAGTGGAGTACCACACACACAAAATCACATGTGCTTCACTGTATCACCTGACTTCATAAAATCATCAAAATCAGCGTCACAGAGTTTCCATCAACGAAAAAAAACCACAGTGATCATTGTCAATTCATGCAATAGAGGATAGCATATGCACTTTTCCAAACAATGACACATTTGCTTTTTTTCCTCCTGATAATCATAATGGTGCTAAAGACTCACTAACAAAAGTTAGGATAAGTATTGGAAGAAAGAGAAAAGGAAAACAGACAAAAGACCATTTTTTCATCCTGCAAGGAGGGGAACATTTCAGACTACTGCACTAACAGACTTTGATTCTCTCCTCCTTCATCTATAAGTGCTTCAAACAAGGCGTATGCAGAAATATTTGCTACAATTGGATTATTGTCTGTGTTTTATGTCGTGTTCTGCTGTATTATTTTTGTTATTTTATGTTCAATGTTCTGTCAAGCACTTTGTTACAGCTGCAGCTATTGTGAAAGCACTATATAAAAAAATATGTACAGTATTGTCTTGTACTGTACCAATTTTGGAACCATTTTTTGATGCTCACATTAACAAGTATGCGGTTAGCAAACAAAATGGGGCTGTGCACAGGGGTTGCACCCCACACCAACTGGTAGTTTGATGCCTTGCCAACATGTGTCTTTAGAGTAAGCAGTCCAGTCTCACACCTGTCCATTAAAAAGTATGTTTACCTGTACAAATGACAGTTATCTTCAAAGTCCTCCGTCCCATGGCGTCCCTTAATGTCTTCGATGACATGCGCCTTGAGGAACTTCCTAAGCAGCTGTAAAGTCTGGTTGCGAGTCACCTCTGGCCCAAAGTTGCAGTTGTGCCGAAGAAGCTGATGGAGATAATCCACAGCCTCCGATCCTGAAAAAGTGCAGTCATAGTAGCGGAGGTGCATCCAGTGTCTTCTTAATGGCATGCCACCACGGAAGAGTTGAATAGTTTCATTCCACTGTAAAACAGGAAATAGCCCACAAATGAGGAATTGCGACATTTTAAAAAGAAAACCCACGCAGACATGGGGAGAACATGCAAAGTCCATACAGGAAGGCCGGAGCCGGAATCGAACCCTGCACCTCTGCACTATGAGGCCACACCACGCCGCCCTGTGTTTAATTAAAATTCCAATATAAATTTGTTCTGTATTGGTAATTATCATATCAGTCATCATATCATTAAAAAAAAAAAAATACTCGATTTGAATCGAATTTCCTTTTCATAGCCAACCAGTTCAGGGTGTTCCCCGCCTACTGCCCGAAGACAGCTGGGATTGGCTCCAGCACCCCCCACGGCCCTTGTGAGGATAAAGCGGATGAATTTCCTTTTCATCGCCCGATATTGAACCATAAATCTTTTTCCCATAAATTCGGAGGACTTCAGTATACGAGAGGAGCATATTAAAATAACATGGTGGAAGCACCGACATCAGCGCCAACAAGCTTGAATGTGGTTTATGGGGTTTTAAAAACATGAAGACATCAATAAACTGAAATTTTGCGAGACAGTCAGGGATGTAAATGTTATGAGTTTACTGTGTTTTTTTGCCACTTCGTTTATACAGCCTGCCCAGTGGTTGGAATTGATTAAAATTATTATTTATTGTGGGCGGCACAGTGGTCGACTGGTGAGAACGTTCACCTCACAGTGCAGAGGTGCAGGGTTCGAGTCCGGCTCTGGGCCTTCCTGTGTGGAGTTTGCATGTTCTCCCCGTGCCTGCGTGGGTTTTCGCCGGGTACTCCGGTTTCCTCCCACATTCCAGAAACATGCGCCGTAGGTGAATTGTTTCCTCTAAATTATCCCTCTGTGTGTGCCCTGTGATTGGCTGGCAACCAGTTTAGGGTGTCCGTCTTCTACTGCCTGAAGACAGCCGGGATAGGCTCCAGCACACCCACCATCCTTGTAAGTAGAAGCTGATTTTAAAATGGGTGGATGGATATTATTCATTGTATTGATTTGGTCATGTGAACTGAATTGAAACTCAAAGTGAATCGTAAATCGTAATCGGGCCCTCATGAATCGAATTAAATTGATTTTGGAAACCTGAATCTACACCCAGCCCTATGTTGTAGCATAAAATTATTGATCATTAAAGCACAGTTGCAGTATTTTACTTTATCAACATTGACTGTCAGTGACAATGCGTCAACATTTGTTGAGCTTTCATTGTTCTTATTTCAAAGAACCACTATTAATTTCAATAATATACAAAAAAATCTGTTCTAGCACGTCGATGTAAACTTTTTTTATGTAATTGTAGGTGAAGTCATCGCTAATTATATTACATCGGGTGTGCCTCCCTTACAGGAGGCTGCCATGTTTGGCCGCCACATTTCTGCTACGAATACCCAAAGGAGACAAACTTAGCGAAACATATTCGTTAATATGACGACTACGGAATGCACTGACTCCGTGACTTCAGGAAAGACTAGAAATCATTTGGGATGAGATTTTGCTTGCACCACTGCTGAAGAAACTATATTAGCTAGCTAGCACAGTTAAAAGGAGTAGGTCCTTTACTGATGGTGATGGCACACCCTCTTTTGTGCAGACATGTACACTTTTTTTACACCCTGTCCGGGCGTCCAGGAGGATTTTATAAATTCATGAAAATATCCGACTTGAATTGGTTTTTATGGGACCAATTAGCACGTGCTTAATTTGACTGGTGTTTTGCGGGACAAATGAGAGGTGAAGTGCTGGATTTATTTTTTTTATTTTATGTGGGGCGAAGTGCACTGTAACCTGCACGTGTGATGTTGACACTGGTGGAACGGTAGAAGCCAAAAACGAAAACAAGTAGTCGTAGTTAAGATAAATGCGCTGAGCAGGTACGCTCAGTTACAACGGTGAGTGCCAAATGTTTGCTGCTGAAATGGGATGGAACAAAGCCCCAGTTGAATAAGCAAGCATTACGACATCCTGTTCATTCGTCTGTGTTTGACTGCTGTGCTTGAAGTCACTAGACCGAGAGGTGCGTGACATTTACCTTTTGAACAAGCCAAATAACTATGGTTCAGAGTTGAGGATTGTGCTCTGACTGATCCGGACAAGATTTGCACTGACTGAGCTGAACAAGATCTTGGGTGGACCACCTAATCAGAGGCGCTGCTATGAAGATTTCTTCATTGACCACCCGGGCCAGGTTTTGATGAGCACCCACCTCTCCAAAGGCATCTTTCTGCAGCGTTTTATCTCGTTAAATGGACGTTTATAACCATTCTAACTAACATTGTATTGCACAACATTATCAAATGTTGCCCACTTTGCATCCATTGAAGCCTGATCATCCTAGAAAAGGGAATCGTCCATCTGCGGTCCCTTCTCAAGGTTTCAATTTTTTCTCCAAATGTTTTTTTTTTAATTTCTCCGTGCCCTCCTGGGGGTTAAGATCAGCAGACTTTCTATAGAGGCACCATTGAGAGCATCTTGACCAGCTGCATCACCGTGTGGTACACCACTTGCACCGTGTCCTGCAGAAAGAGTCTACAGCGCATTGTGAGAGCGGCTGAGAAGATCATTGGCGTCTCTCTTCCTCCACTCACGGGCACTTACAACTCTCGTCTGACCCGCCAAGCCACCCAGATCGCAGGTGACCCCACCCACCCGTCTCACAGTCTCTTCGACGTGCTGCCGTCGGGGAGGAGGCTGCGATGTCTCTCTGCTAAATCAACCAGGCTCAAGAACAGTTTATTCCACCAGGCGGTCAGGAGACTAAACTCCCTCCATGTTCTGCCCGCACTCCCCCCCATCTACCCCTGCCTCCTGCCACAATCAGTGTCCCTCCCCCAGTATCTGACATCTGATTATTGCACTTAAAACAAGTAACTACGAATATACAATAATCACAAGCGCCCTTGGTTGTCTGTTGTGGCCATTGTTTATTTATTTTTATTTAACATATTTATGTCTATGGAATTTTAATGTAGATTTTAGCTGTGTGTGTTCAACGCACTACAAATTTGCACTGTGGTTGAGAGAGGAAAGTAATTTCATCTGTGCTGTATGTTACACATAGAGCATATTTGACAATAAAAGCTGACTTGACTTGACTTGAAATATTTGTCAACTGTGGGCATGTGAAGCCCTTGGAGACTTTTTGTGATTTAGGGCTATATAAATAAATTTGACTTGACATTGACTGAACAGGACAGTTACTACACACGATAAAGGTAACAAGAAAGCTCACACGTACATATTTCAATGTCTAATAAAGGTGCCGGTCGGAAAACATTTATGAGTAAGAAAACTAAAGACTGAAGTCAATTGACTGAATTTTTTTTCTTTGCTAAATTAATATCCCTGTGAAACTGCTCTATCACTATGTACATGATTACACTGAAGAGATGTCAATAAATATTTTTTGTTAAAGATGGATTTTCTGCAGAAGAGGTATTATTTAGAACATGGTCATATGAATGAAAGACTTCAAAGGAGAGTTACTCTTACTTTTTTTTGTTTGTTTTATTTTCTCCCCATACAGAGGAGGCATAATTTAAATAAGGACTGCCCAATATATTGAACAAATGTTACTTTGATAAATGTAGAGCAGCATGTAAAAAGATGCAATGAATTCATACGGAATTGTATGCTTTAAGATAACTTTGATCAATCAGATGCATCGCCAAGGGAAAAGTATCAATAGGCATTACCAACACTAAGGAACTTAAGTGATAAGAATATGTTAATATTTTTCCGCATTATTTTTTTTTCTTTAATTAGATCGTAAAGATGTTTTTTCTGCGGGTTCATATCTGAATAATGTTGATATTCAAATGTCGCATATGCATATTTTTTCAATATTGTGCAGCCCTACTTTTAAATTATTAGAGTTATAATGTATGGCATATTTGAGTATCATTTCAGTACTGTATTTTGAGACTGGGCCGAGAGTCCACTCTTTTTTTGGAAATGAAACTACCTTACCTTCACTACTAATGCAACTAAAAATGCATATAAATTACATTTAGGGAGAGACTGCGTTATCTGGTTGTTTAATATTCGTAGTTCGTCCTACTAACTTAACACGCAAACTGTCTCTTTTGTTTAGATTTGTAAACATTACTCACCAGCTTTGTCGCCCTGTACGGACCTGGCCCGATAACTCTTCCCTCCATGCTACGAGATGGATATAATCTTTATTGGTCCAAAAACATTGAAATAAATAACTTTTAGCCGATTAACATAACGACCAGACTCCGGACGACGGACAGAAACTTCGTCGCCAACTTTGAATCTGCAACGTCACATAAATTGACGAACGTGATTGGATGTGGAGTTGAGCATGTGACCTACAGAGGTCATGACGCGCAGTCGGTTGCTGTGACAACAAGCAAACAGCTAGCATTTTTCAAGCTATCGCTTCGTGTGCTGGGTGGCGTGGTAGTTCACAGCCATGACGCAGGGAAATGACTGCACACTACACTAGGACGGAAATTGATTCAGTTTCACACAGTCGCGGAGTGGGAACTGAATTTGTATTTTTTTCCTGAGTTTTATTGCAACAGTCAGTTGACAACAGCACACGTAGCTCTCATAAAAGCAAAACCACTCGCACTCGTTCTCCATTTTTTCAAACTATTTGAACACGTCAACAATCACTTGTTAACAGACATGAACTTTTCTGCCACGTGAGCAATAGCCACAGAAACACAACAATGAACAAAATGCATATACAGTGTATATATATATTGTCAGTTGAACCTTGTTCTTTACAAAAAAATAGATTATTGGTAGAGAGTGTATTGGGAAATCTATCTAAGAAGTCATTATGTGTTTAATTTAATTTAATTCTCTAAGAAATGTGAAGAAATACCTCCCAGCAATGAATTGTTGTCTCTTGTCTTGTTATAACCATTAAAAAGGATGAATTTAAAATTATATGACTGTTCTAACCAGTGTCTATTTGCATCAGTTGTGCGAGTCTGCGAAAAACAACGTTACTGGAGAAGTTGCACAGTAAGACAGCGTCCCCTGCTGACCTTGACGTGCCATGTCTAAGGTACTTTTTTTCATAAGCAAAATATATTCAATACTGTACATCAGGCAATCCAATGAACATATTTTATATAGATACATACATACATAATAGTATAACAAAAATAAATGATATGTAAAGTAAATGTAATGTGAGTTACTCTTTAAACATTTCTGAATGTATAGCAATTATTGATCCACATTTTCATTTGTGATTAGATCAAGAGACTTAAAATAATTCTACCCCAAACAAAAATAGTTTAAATAATGGAGTGGAATTCAAAAATTTACATTTATGGATGTGAAAACGTAAAAATTAACAATAGGACACAATATTTTTCTTTAGATTCAATGTATATAGTTTTCCAAATCTTTCCAAAATGCAGCTAAAGGGGTAGTCAAAAAAGAAATGTGCCACACTGTCAAGTTCAGCTGTACAAAAAGAATGCTTCAACGTGAACTGTACGTGTGAGTTGGGTATTGTGAGTAATACTTTTAAATGTAATCTCTAACTTTATTTGTAATGAGGAGTTTAAAAGGAACAAGCCACGCTTTACTCCAACTAATGTTTCTAAATTAAGCATTCCAAAAATATTTCCTGCGTAGCACTATTTTCTTAATTCTAAAAAGAGAATCTCTTTTGTGTTTATTGGAAAATGTAATGCTTAAAATTTCAATAACAGTTCTGTAGAGATGATTGATTTCATTGATATTATTACAGACGGAAAATGTAGGCATAATTATATGATTTATTCAGTGGTATTGAAAAAAAATTATAATTCAGGTGCCTGAGTAACAAACAAGGTTCACCTAATACAGAAAAATATGTCACAAATACAATATCTTGTAAAAGGGTATGATGACGGCTTCAAATGAAATGATTTTGTTTCGACAAAATGTTGGTGACAAAAGTGAACTGCAATTCTGTAATATAGGCAAATTTGCTTCCATATAGAAATGGCAACACAACAGTCATTGGTATTATCTCCATTCAGTGAAACTGCTTCTGAATGTTTTTTTATGCGTGACCCAAAGCAAAAAAAAATCTGATCCTCTCCATTCAGTGAAACTGCTTCTGAATGTTTTTTTAAAAAAAAAATCAGATCCCAATTATTTTGTTTTGTTTTTAAACACAGCAGCACACCACTGACAGACAACACACAACCACCCGAAAAGGAAAACAAACCACATGTTGTTAACTTCCTTAGGCGCTACATGCTGACATCTAAGTATTTCCCCTCAATTCACAGGCACAAACAAGAAAGTTCAACTGGTGAGCGGATCCCGCAGTCTTGTCTGGGTTCAGAATTGCATGTGAGCTGTGTCAATCCATGGTTGCTCTTGTTGTGATGACTGTGATGATCCTGTGGTGAGATTGTTGAATACGGTTTTGTTCAAGATGATGACCAAGGAAAAACATGTTTCTATTTTTTTGCTTTTTCAAACCCCATGCAATGCTTTCTGTTTCAACTATACAGTAAATGCAAATCCACAGTTGTGTACTCCAACCAATACGGTTAGCCACCAGACATGATACTTTTAGGGCAGTTGTTTGCAAATCAGTTTTGATGGCTTCGTTGACTCAATGGAGAGCCGCTCGCCGCATACTGGGCAGAGTGGGCTTGGTGCTTGGAAATCACCTTTTGCCAGCCAGATTTCAAGTAGGTCTCAGGTATTGTCTGTTTCATGCCCCTTTCTTTTCTTCCTGGGGAGAAGCTCTTGTTAAATCATCGATAGGCCTTTTTTTTTTAACCCACCTGTTCCCAGTTAGACTGTTCACCTGTAGGATGTTCCAAACAGGTGTTTGATGAACGTTCCTGCACTTTTTTAGTCCTCTTTGCCAGCTATCCCAGCTTTTTTGCAGCGTGTTGCACCATAGCATTTTAAAGTTAAATGATTGTTTGCGAAAAACAATCAAATTTATCGGTTTGAACATAAAATATTGAACATGATTTTCTAATCATTGTATTCTGTTTTATTTATATTTAAGACAATGCTCCAACTTCATTGGAATTGGGTGGGTGTGTGTGTGTGTGTGTGTGTGTGTGTATTCATTCATTCATTCATTCATTCATCTTCCGAACGGCTTTACCGGGCTGCCCATATATATACACACACACACACACACACACACATGATGTTGAGATGTTGAGATGTTGAAATAAGCACGTTTAAAAACCATGCATTTGAATCAATTGTAGTGTGTACAGGCACCCACTTGATGGCAGCGTGATGACGAAAACCAATTTATATTGTACCATAACTGAGCTAAAAAAACTGACTATTTGAATTACATTTCGGTCCCTCTTCAAGCAGATCACTTTTTGAAAACTTATCTCCCCCATAAAGTAATTCACAAGACAATTTACAAAACGTCAAAGAGGTTCTCAACATATTTGTTGTTATAAAAGGTATTTGTATGGAAAGTTGTATGCACAAAAATATTGGGAACATGTTTTCATTGAGGTTGACATGGTGGTCGACTGCTTAGCACGTCCACCTCACAGTGCAGATGTCATGGGTTCGATTCCGGGCCACGGCCTTACCTGTGTGGAGCATGTTTGCATTCCAGTTTCTTCCCTCATTCCAAAAACATCCACGGTAGGTTAATTGACCACTCTAGTTGTATCCAATCCAATCCAATCCAATCCAATATTGTCCTTAGGTCTGTTTGTGAGCGTGAATGGTTAGTTGTCTAAATGTGTCCTGCGAATGGCTGGCAACCAGTTCAGTGTGTCCCGAAGACAGCTGGGAGAGGCTCCAGCATGCCTGCCACCCGCGTGAGGATAAGCGTATCAGATAAATGAATGGATGGATGGTGGATGTTTTCATTCATTGAGGATTTCATGGAACTGCTTCCTGAAAGCAGCTCCATTTAAACTGTAAATTCTACCTTTAAAGACAAGGGGGATCGGAGGGACACAATGTACGCCCTGTTCTACAAAATTAATCCAAAACCATCAACTGTTTAAAAAAAAATAGATTTCTAAACAATATCCACACCTTTTTATGACAAAAAAAGCAATTCAGGAAGAATATAGTGGACTGGTGCTGTGGTGGTTGACTGATTAGCACAGGGGTGTCAAACTCATTTCACAATGTGGGCTGCATACGGCCTCGGTAGATATCAAGTGGGCCGGACCATTAAAATTACACCATACTCTGCTATAAATAACCAAAATAGCATGTCTTTCCTTTGTTTTGGTATAGTGAAGGACAAGAACATAAGGAAAATGTTGAAATTTAATGAACATGTCTTTTACAAAACATTTCATGAAGCACCTTAGATTTCCTTCGACAAATGTGCAATTTACTTTTATCATTCACATATATGTATTGCAACTGATCCCACTGATTTTACAAAGGCACAAAACTTTAACAAGTAATTGGTATTGAAAAATATAGTAATGCATTTTAAGATTAAATTAGATTTATAAAGAAAGGAATTTTTAAATGATTTACACATGGGCATATAAAATCTAAATTTAATCCCTGCCTACACTTTACAAACTAAAGAGAAAACAGCGCATAATCCATGAATTGCATCTTATTAAGAATATTCATAACTTGTCTTTTATGCATTTTTCATTTTTAAATTATCCTGCGGGCCTGATCGAATCTCCTCGGGGGCCGGTTCCGGCCCGCAGGCCATATGTTTGACACCACTGGGCTAGCACCTCACAGTTCAGAAGTCATGGGTTCTGTGCTTTGACCTCCCTGTGTGGCATTTTCTCGGTGCTGGTGAAGCTTTTGTCCTGGTCCTGCGGTTCTTTCCCACATTATAAAATCATGCATATGTTAATTGAAACCTCTAAATCAGTGGTGCCCATTTTGTTGATCGCGATCAACAGGTAGCTCACGGACTGGTCCCAAGTCAATCGCGAGGGGTGGAGAGGAAAAAAAAAAGTATCTCTGTGCATGTTAGTAATATACTTTTTGTGTTAATGCACACTGAACCCAATCATCCTATCTGTCTCACTTTCACAAAAAGTATTTAAAAAACAAAATAAAATAAAGCAGGTCACGTTATCGTATGATGGCACGTGAACTGCATCACCGGAAGTTGTTAGCGCTCAGCAGTCTGCAATGGCAGCTTGCGATCAGAGCTGTTGCGATGTAGCCTTTATTATTATTATTATTATTATTATTATTGTATGTTGTGTTGTGTTTATTATTTTACTTTATGTTAACTGTTTTGTTAAGCGCTTTGTTACAGCTGCAGCTGTTGTGAAAGCGCTATATAAATCAATTGTTTTGTATTGTATTATTATCAGGCAAAGTGCATTTTGTATACAATTCACCGATGGCACTCGCAAAGAATGGGAATTATGGAGGGCTGAAATAAGCATTTTAAAACTGTTTGCATAACAGGCGCATGCCTCCGCGCCAGGCTGTTGCTCATCATGGCATGCGTGTATGTGTGTGCGCATGCGCGGTAAGGTTGGTTAATCAAAAAGTAGATCTTCGGTCAAAAAAGTTCGGGCACCCCTGCTCTAAATTGTCCTTAGATGGGAATGTGAGTATAAATGATTGTTTGTCTCCACATCACTACTTACAACTATATCCATCCAACCACTATCTCTGCTGGTTGTGCTGTTCAAGGTTGCCTTTGACCTGGAACCTATCCCAGCTGCCAAAAGGCAGACTTCACCCTGGACTGGTCACCAATCAGTTGTTGGCCACATACAACGACAAACAAACTCTTCCCTCTCACGTTCACACCATCGCTGAGTTGGAGGTGAACCGACATTGCCTTCACCAAAGGCAGGCATATGTATCACTACGCCACCCTACACTTATAAATACACTTAACCTTAAAAAAATGTGTGTGTAGTTTGTTTTTATCCAGGTATCCGTCACCTAGTATTTGTGGTGCAGTCGGAGTTTGTTTAGATATTGTAATATCAAGCACAATAATGAAGTAATTTAAATGACTTTTACCGAGCCCTAGGAAATTGAACATCAAGAAATATGGTTGTTGTTTTTTTACATAGGGTCAAAAATCCTTTTTAAGAAAGTAGTCTTGAATCCTTAAGGAGTGCTCATTTAGTTATTTCTTGTTGACTTGCTTTTGAAGAGCAGGCTTTGTTTCACTGAGATTAAAATTAAATGAGAAACAAAACCAATGGAGTGTAAAAAGAAAAACAAAATAGCCCTGCAAAGTAAGCCAGGAGGTATAGAATGTCATTTGCGTTTCATTATTTATGGTGGAACCATACGTTTACTTTTTCCAACTCATGTCCTTTCTCTATGTGCTGGGAATTATGCACTGCCTGTAGTGGAGTTGTCAGGCTTCACTGCTCACTAAATCGGCATTTCTGCCCCAGCTGGGCATTGCTCTCAAACACAGCATGCCAAGGCCTATTTTGATGACCTCATCTTCATTGTCACTCTTATTCTGGATGGGCCCCTGCAGGTAAAAGGGTGTCATGGACTGCTGCACTTCCTTATCTGGTTGTATTCCCTCTGCAGTATTGCAGTGCAGCAGATTATTCTTGATGACTTCATCTTAATCATATTTTGCATCATTTTCTTTTATCTGAACACAGCCTTCCCAAACTCGGCAGTGAAAACTTCCACAAGTGAATGCACACAAGCCTCTTTGAGCAGTCATTGACATGCAAGGGCATACTCCATCGGGACGCATGCACGCAACCATGCACACACATACACACATGCACACAATGCTAAATTTGTTCAATTTGAAGGAGTTCCGACTGTCTTAATGCCACATCTATCATACCATATATTCTGATCTAAAATTCAAGTCAAAATGTGAGTAGATTGTCATTGCCAACCAATATACTCATTAAAAGTAAAAATTATATAACATCTTACACTTAAAATTGGATTTCACACACAAAGATCTTATATTAGTAGTTAAAACATTATTTAGTACACTTACTGGTAAGTTCTTTTCCAAAGATTCAAGAAAAACAGGAAAATAATCAGGAAAAAAAATGGCATATAACACAAGTGACAAACTCAAGGCCCGGGGGCCAGATCTGGCCCGCCACATCATTTTATGTGGCCCTCGAAAGCAAAACAAAGATGTCAACTTTCATGATATTTTCTAAAATCTCGACCAAAATGTCAAATTCTCATTTGCAATAAATAAGAGAGATACTGTACTCATTTTCTTGTTACCAAACTCCTCATTACGGTAATTTAAACAATAGGTGAATAAACCGTTATTCCTGACTTCTTTATATGGTTTCAGTCATAACAACCCTCCAAGGGAAACTGTAATTAAAATCTGGCCCACGACAAAAATGAGTTTGACACCCCTGGCATAAAAGATTGTGCAAAACGTTCATGGGTGCCACCCATATACTCAGCTATCCTGCTGATCCTACCAATACATTTCACTTCCAAATGTAGCAGGATTAATTTAATCTAATTATTAGGCTTTTGAAAGATATGTAAAGCATTGTTACAATACGGGAATTATCTGCTAGACACATATTTTCCTTAATTTTGTTGCTACGTTTCAAGTTCGTGTGTTGACCCTGATTAGATGTTGTGCAGATGCATTTAATACTGTGGCCAAAAGGGGTTCCTGCAGTCAGTCAGCTGGGTCTCTTCACTGGTCCTTGAAGCATTTGACCTTGCTTTCTGACTCCAGACTCCAGACACTTGGTTCGGTGAAACACAGCTTTCTCGGACACAGAAACTAGACAAAATAAACAACCTGCCCTCAGAGTCTCAGCAGAACCTCAAGAAATCTAAAACCACGTCTCGGCCCAGGGGCACTCACTCACAAGGTATCAGCGAAAGACTTGCTGAAATTTTAATTGTCTGAATGCATCATGTGGTTTAGAAAAGAAAATCAAATCTGGGTGGCTCATCCTTCCTCTTTGAAACCCTTCCAAAACAGAGCAGCATTTTTGATTAGGGTTTCATTTATTCAGTTTAGGCGGCTCTGATTTCAAGGTTGGGTTACACTATCTTGGGGGACAAATAAATGACATTGTGTAGGCAGGTAATTCAAGAGTCTGCATGCTTCGATCCTGACAGATAAGAAGGAGATAAGAGACAGGTGTCGTGTTGGAATGAGGCTTCCTTCTTGAAAGTCAATCAAGGAAGCTCGATGAAAAATATTTTCATGAAAATAAAGGCAGGCGTCACTTGCTTAAGTTTAAAAAGAGCAGTGCTTTAAAAGAGTACGAATGGATCTAACTAAATCTTATCCAGTGCATAGCCTACTTGAGCACTGAGAGAATAATGCACTTTAGTGACCAACCATGGTGAATTTTTGTATTGGAGATTTGTTTATGTGTGTGTGAATGTTATTATGGTGAATGAAAACTGACAAAAAAACAAAAACTGAAACTACATTTTATGTTAATAAAAATAACTAAAGCAGGGGTGGGCAATTAATTTTGCAAATAGGCCACATGAGAAACGGACATGGCCAACATCCATTTTCAACACCGCTGATCCTGAATAGGGTCGCGAGAGATGTTGGAGCCTATCCCAGCTGACTTCAGGCGGAATAACCTCTGAACTGGTTGCCAGTCAGTCATGGGGCACACATAGACACGAACAACCATCCACACCCACATTCAAACTGTCACTGAGTGGGGATCGATCCCACGTGGCCGCACACTCACACCTAGGGACAATTTAGAGTGTTCCATTAACCTGCCATGCATGTTTTTGGAATGTAGGAGGAAACTAGAGTGCCCGGAGAAAACCCACGCAGGTACGGAGAGAACATGAAAACGGCACACAGGAAGCTTACAGGGAAGATGCCCGTTGTGCTATTTCATTACTATTTTCCTCCACTGTACCCCCAAAAAACAGCCCACAATTTAGAGGGAGCAGCCCAATTTATCCATTTACCACATAGATAGCAAAATGAACCAATCAACATCAGTTTGGAGACCTATGTGGTAGCCAGGACTCATGTCTAAATACACATTTTATAAGAATCTCCTTTTAGAATGAAAAATGTCATTCTTGCACTTGCTTACAATTATATTATTTATTTTCACACCATAACAAGCAAACAACATGGCTGAGAAATTGCTGTTTAACATATCACAGTCATGCTTTCATACAATAAAATGACTTTTTTTTTTCGATTTAATAATCGCACAATGCAAAACGGTGTTGGTCTGATTGGGTGTTCGCTAGCAAATGCATGAGAAAGAAGTACACTATAAGCAAAGCATGGGCAAATAAAATCTAGTACATTAAGCTCAGCAAAACAATGATTTTTACTAAGATTTTATCCTACTTGTATTATGAGTGTGTTGAGCAAGCTTCTGAATGTGTGTATTTTATTTCATGAAACCCTGACTGTGGATGGTATGACGAACGATGACTTCTCAGTTGCAGAGCAAGTTGACAGCTTGTACATTTAGATTTGAATGTAACAAAGAGATAGGCTGGTCTAAGTCAAAATGCTGAGGTTTATTTCTTTATTTATGTATTTATTTATTTGAGTCAGAAGAGACCTGGTCATACCCAGGAGCAGTGTTATTGTTTCAACAACAGTTTCCTATTTTTGTGGGGAACAACAAGAGATACCCTAAGCACCTCACACCGTTAAAATCAACCCTACACCGTCATCTTTTTTTTCCAAGTGAATGAGAAAATGTGTCACGATATGGTTTAATAACTAACAGCCCAAGTCTTTAAGTGCCCCTCAGCAGTGCAGCAGCAACTTAGTGCGCTTCCAGCCTGCTCTGCCTCTGCTCATTTATTTTTCACAACATTCTCCAAAATCAGGATTCATGTCTGATGCAAATTTCTGAAAAAAGTCTTCGTGAGTGTAACAGTTAGTTGGTGAACACTGGAAGATGGTGATGAAAGTTTCTGACACTGAAAGTAAATACTGTAGGTCAAAAAATAAAAATAAAAAAAGTTAAACAGATGAGGTGGTATTTTGTGGATATAATCACCACTTCTGTGAACTGGCTGAAGATATTGAGCCAGCTTGGACCTGTCGAGTGGAGACGATAACAGAAAAGTGTCCACCTATTTTGAATCAGCATAGTAATGATTACTATTAAACCTTTAAATGCCACTTAAAATGTACTAAATAAAAGTGTGGTGGAGTCTGTTGAGATTATAACTGACTATCCATGTTATAATAATCGGATAGTAGGTATTTATTCAAATGGCTCTATGTCATGGCATAAAGGCAATGTCTTATTAAAAATACATTAGGAGTAATGGGGCTTGATGAATAACTCAGCAGCTGCCGCTCAAATGTAAGAGTAACGGAAAGCTTCAGTACAATACAATACGTGGCACCTTTAAATATCTCAAGACACCGAGTGTCAGCATATGGACACTGAGTCACGGTGTGGGCTGCTTTATTCTTTACATCCAGTTCAATGAACTACACTACACTACACTACCGTAGGAAAATTATCTCCTGCTCTTTATCATAATGTTTTAATTCTATTTGTCAGTCACAAGCTACAGGGCTTAAACAGCTTTTAGTTTGATTGTATTCTCGGTGTAAAATGTACGTTTTTTGGGGGAGGGGGGGGGTTACTTTTTTATTGGCTTGCATTTGTGTTTCCCCTGTACCGCCTCTGGCCAGTAGATGTCAGATTTGTATCATGAAATGTTGGCGGCACGGCAAACCTCCCAGCCCTGCCGTTTTAATTTGGACTTGGTGACGAGACAAAATATCGAGTAAAGAGTATTTATAAGACAAAGGTTCTATCCGAGCAAACGTTTTTAATCTCGAGCTTGTAAGATTGACATGAGTCCCCAAATATATAGCACTTAATATTCATAAGCTTTGTGTTGATTGACTATTGTTCCACATACTGTAGTCATCAACTACAGTACTTTAAAACTGAGAAATACTTGAGCAATAACCATCCATCCATCTATCCATCTATTATGCACTCGGAGAAACACAAATTCCGGACCCGAGATTGAAACCAATTTATATAAAATATAATGTCATATTTCGTAAAAGCAAGCCACACAGTGGTGGCACATTATTGCGGTACCCCTCATTCAGGTAGTTAAAGTGGGGTGAAGCTGCTTACCTTCTACCAATTATGTATTGTCACATGTCTTAGTAAGGCTGGATTCACCAATCTTTTTGGTGGAATATACTTTGGAATCATTGTTAAAAGGCATCTTGCGGATAATTACATATTTTCACTTCTTAAAGAGAAAGAGCGTGACGTTGTTTTCTTTTCAATTTTAGATGTGATTTCGGTGCACTTATCTGAGAAAATGTTCTGACAAACATGTTTTATTTTGTCAAGGGATAATTTGTTTCCAGAAAATTCAGCTCTTAGAAACACATAGCTCGCATCGGCAAAAGTTATCCTCTTGACTAAGTGTTGCTTTGAATACTTGAAGATGAAAACGAATTTACTTCTTTTTTCATTCAAAAACTCTCCATGACAGTAATGAAAAAGTGCTTGAGCGCTTGACGAGCCATTCACGGGTGTCTCTGCGCATGCGTGAGAATCGAGGGGTGGGGGGGGGTGGGGGGGTTGGGGCGCTAAAAACCAACAAGCGGTTTTGTATGACAGTACACTGGTGTATGCCTAACTGGACACCCGAAAGCTTGCAGGCATTTTTTGTTGGTCCCACTTTGTTTAACTGCTCTAATTGAATTTAGAGAATTGAATGTTGGTTAAAAAAACAAAACAAAACAAAACAAAACAAAAAACAACAACACACCATTATAAAGCATTTCTTGTCACAATTTTCCAAGACAAAAAGATCCCGATGCATGAAAAAGATGGACTAATATTGTTAATTTCTTGAATACATTTATTCACATTCACATTTATTTTGTCATTACAGTATCTTGAAACCGATAGGGAACCCACAAAGGCTGAGTATGGTAGGCACGACATGCGATGACCCTGACAGAAATACATTTTCTTGTCACGGTCACGTTTTACGTTTCCACATTTCACTATTCTTCTGGCATGTCACATTGATTCACTGGGTATTACGCTGCCTTAGATCACTTCACTCACATCATGTGAGCAAAACAACACATTTATTCAGCCTATTTGTGTTTTGCTGGCCGTGTTGGTTTGAGGAAATGACCACAAATGCCCTACCTGTGTCATCCTGATGGCCCGGCGTTGCACACATGCCCCCCCCCCAGACATCGAGCAAAATGTCAGTCAAAATGTAATTAATCTTAACTGTTGTCTCCCAGCAGAGGGTGGTGCCTGTAAGGAGTATCAAATGACATAGTTTCAATGTAAAAAAAAAAACAAAAAATTTCCAGTGTTTGAAATGGTGCTGGAGCTACCGCTGATGCTTGAATTCACACATTTATTAATTGAATGTATTTATTAATTGAATTAGTGTCCTTTTATAGAATTTGTAAATAAAACTTCTGGATTGGAAGATATATGACACATTCTAAGCATGGTTTTGTGAGTTACATCCATCCATCCATTCATCCATTTTCTGATCCACTTCATCCTCACGGGGGACACCATAGGGGAGTGGGGGCTGCTGGAGCCTAACCCAGGGGGACACCCTGAACTGTTTGCCAGCCAATCACAGGGCATTCAAAGATGAACAACCATCCACACTCACAATTACAACTAGGGACAATTTAGAGCAGGGTTGTCAAACTCATTTCACATTGTGGGCCACATACGGCCTCGGGAGATGTCAAGTGGGCCGGACCATTAAAATTATACCATACTCTGCTATAAATAACCAAAATAATATGTCTTTCCTTTGTTTTGGTCTAAAGAAGCACAAGAACATTAGGAGAATGTTGAAATTTAATGAACATATCTTTTACAAAACATTTCATGAAGCACCTTAGTTTTCCTTAGACAAATGTGCAATTTACTTTTATCATTCACATATATATATTGCAATTGAGCCCACTGATTGTACAAAGGCACAAAACTTTAACAAGCAATTGGTATTGAAAAATATAGTAATGCACTTTAAGATTAAACGAGATTTATAAAGGAATTTTTAAACCATTTGCACATGTGCATATAAAATCTAAATGTACAAACTAAGGAGAGTGCTATTAAATGTGTAAAGAAGAAAGTATTGACATGTCCTTGATAGCGTCTGCTGTGTTGGGTCTGTCTCAGTGACAGATGGAGGCTGCTGTTGTCTTCTTCTCTGATCTAAACAGTGTGTCCCCTAGCGGGTACACCATGAATTGCACCTTATTAAAAATATTAATTCCGTGTCTTTTATGCATTTTTTTTTATTTTTAAATTATCCTGCGGGCCTGATCGAACCTCCTTGGGGGCCGGTTCCGGCCCACGGGCCGTATATTTGACACCACTGATTTAAAGTTTTCCATTAACCTGCCATGCATGTTTTTTGGAATGTGGGAGAAAAGCGTACCTGGAGAAAACCCACGCAGTCACGAGGAGTACATGCAAACACCACACAGGAAGGCAGGAGTCGGAATCAAACCCTGCCCTTCTGCACTGTGAGGCTTACGTGCGAACCGGTCGCCCACCATTTGAGTTACAGTGATTGACCATTTTGTTTCTTCTGCCAGTACATTTTCTCAGCAATAGCAGAGTTGTTCGGCTAGTTTGTTGCCATATTTGTAAATCACTTTTGGTATTTGTTGGCACTCAACTGCACCATCAGGCTGTGGTTTTGTAAGGGCATGCTGTCACTACACCAAAGGCAGAAAGGGAAAGTGGAGTGCAAAGGGGTAGTGAGAAGGGCTGAATCGGGATAGACACAGATAGCTTGCTCTCAACCTCCCCCTGCAGTTGAAATATTTCACTTCTGCCACTCATTGATGGCTGTTTTGTTAGCTGACAAGATATTGTGACAACATATGAAGAGTGACATAGGAAGAAGCTGAAGAAGCCAAGCCAAAGGATGTGTCATGCTAATGATGAAAAGATTTTAAGAGCTGGCTTTGACTCCACTCCATACAGAAAATGGGCAAGGCTTGTTTTTTTGTCCTTCAAACAGACTATGCATCTACTTGTCTGAACAACTTGTTTTGTTTGGATGCAGGAAATAAACATTGACTGAACCTGAAACTTATTATCAGTATCCATCCATTTCTTGACTGCTTTGTTACAATTGAAAAACAACTCATCTGTAATTGGCTTTTCTCATTATTCCTCCAGCTCTTAGATTTCCTTTTCGCCAGCTATTGCCAGGTCTCAGCAGCCGAGATTTTAGCTGCACCACACTCTGGACAGCCATCGAGCCTTGGAGCAAAGGAGCAGACATATATATCACTTGACTCTGTGTCAGGACGATTACTGGATAAAGATCACAATATGACACTTTTCCTTTGCAGTGCTGGCTCAGTGAACAGAGGGAAAAGCTCATGCAGCTCACCGCGCTCCTGTCTAGGATATTGATCACAGATCTCAGTCCTAAGACCTCTCAAGTGTGTTTGAGGGGGGAAAAAAAAAATCCATGTGCCTTTTTCATTTTTAAAATGTCACAGCAATACTCATACATACACTGAAAAAGTGTTGGTTTTTATTCAATTTGCTTTCGTTAAGTGGTTTCATGAAATCAAACCATATGGATCCAGATACATTATTGAAGTACACTATACATTGACTCAAAAAATGGAGCTAAATCCAGAATGATTCTATTGTGTGCAACCACTTGACAGAATAAAATGGAGTCAATTCAACATCCCATTTTCTTTCAGTATACTTTACGGGAGCACAGTAACATTTATTATGTAGGGCTCCTTTTTGATTGGATATTTTGTTTTCTGGCAAGTCGTGTCATGCATTATTGACAGTGCATGACCATCTCAACATCCTGTGTAATCACGCTTTTGGAGATCATCAGCACATTTTCTAGAAGACCTCTTTGCTTTTTATTGCATTAATGTTACTTGTAAGACCATTTTACGCATCAACCCTAAAACTGTTATTATCACTCAAATAAAACACAAACATTGTACATACCTACGGTATGTGCTGTTTAAAGCCCTAAAGGCACTAATTGAAATTTTATATACTTGCTGTTCGTTTCTATTCATGGTCAATGGTCAGCCAAAGTTGAGGACGCACACTTTAGGAAATACGTATCACAACATGTCCGTGATGTCTACCTTGCTGGCGCTGTGAGCTGCCATAATGTTCCTCAGGTTAAGAAGCCTGCATTTTAGAGTTTATGGATGGAAGGAAAGTGGTGAGAAAATGTTAGCTGTATAAATGTGGCACGACGGTTGACCAAAACCCACATGCCAAACTAGCAGCACATTTTTATTGTTTGTGAACTTTTTTAGAAAAAGTGTAATTTGACAACATCTTCTATGGCTCTCATCTTAATTCAGGTGCTTGTATATGTGTATGCTTTTACACAAATATTATAATTTAACTCTTGTCCAATTGTTATTTTCATAATAACAATTGTTTCTTTTCTTGCAAAATGATTGAAATGATTGCGAACCGTTCACGTAAATCAATCCACTATTGATGCCAAATGGAAATTTGTGATGAATGAAACACACTTCTACATGTTTATGACAAGCATATCGTATTGTTGTGCAGCACAAGTGTTACTGATGGAACCAATTACTTTTGGTTGAGTGGTCAGCCTATCATGACAGTTTTCCCTTTTTCGACATAAGATGACTGTTATTTTCCCCTCAAGTATAGGACCACACACTGCCATTAGGTATGAGACTGATAGTCTCATCTAATTGTAACAGAATGATGTATATTTCTTTGGGTGTTTGTCTCCCTGATCGTGTTATCATACGGAAAGCAAACATTTTCTTTTTCTTTTCCTTTAATCTCAGAGCGGAAGCGGAAGAGGGATGCAATGATCCTCAATCATAGCTATGATTTTATGAAATGGCCAGATATCAGTCAACGGTGGAATCCCAATGATATTTATACAGAGTATTATATATTGAGTCATCAGCTACAGTAGGCCACATGTCATCTGAGCAACAGCTGAGGCCTGCAGTAGCGCCAGCTTTCTCCCAGCCTTGTCCCCTCTGGGATATTATGAGAATCATAAATAATACCTGCTAATGAGATATGAATTGATTACGTGCGGAGGGGAGCTGGACGGTCTCAATCCATCACCCTAAATGGTGTTTAACAATAGATTACCAGCCAATAATTCCTCCAATATGAGATTAAATAAAATAGCGGGGCAATTTTCAGCAGTATACCACTGCTCCACTCTCCTCCTATTTTCTAGAGGGTGGAAATAAATCTGCTCAATTACTGTACCGGCAATTCGTTTTTCACCGCAAAGGACATTATTATTTCATTTAGAGCTTGTTCATGCATCATAGATTATTTCATTTCACTCAGTCAATACGGAGGAGTGCAGTATTTTATTTGATCCGCCGGGGTTTACGGGGAACTGGGGTTTATATACTAGGAAGAGGGGCTCTCTGTAAATGGAGATTAGCAAGATTGTAATCTTCTTTGTGCATTGACAAAAAAAAACCAAAACTCTCCTGTGCTCATATTCTGTAAACTGTATACTACATTTATACACTTAGTTGACACTATCCTCAGGCACCCAGAAGACAATGAGAAAATCGTCCTTCTTCAAACCTGTGATCAATTGAAACTGCATTAGTTGTGCCCATAAGATGATTTGGAACATCACTTCAATCCCAAAGAACACTGAAAATTGGATAACACACATGCACACTGGGCTCTAACTTAGCTGCAAATCATGTTAAGGTTTTCAGTGAAGCCCAAGTTGTGATTGGTTATTTCTCCTTTAACCGCATCTGGTTGTACCTCTGAGGGTTCACATGAGATGATCAATGTTAATGTGTCTTCTTATCGCTCTCCTTTGGCTCAATAAAACAGTGAGCAGTAAAACAACATTTCACAATATGGGAGTAAATTACAATAAAATGGACCAGAACGGCGTGTTTGGTATCTTGATATGAGATACAAGTTGTGGTAGTTTGACGTGACAACCGGTGACTTGTGTTGTGCTTGTGTATGTGACGGCCAAGCGAGCAAGCATTGCAGAGAGAGGAGCCACTGTAATTTGTTGCACAGTTCAGTGCTTTAATAAGAAAAAGTTATTCAAAGAGTTGCATCGCTGAAAAAGCTTGAATATTAGCATGGGTTTAACCGTGTAGGGTCGCCTGACCTACTCATAGGCCCCTGGGGCCAAGCATCAATTACAGACCCCCATACCTGTCAACCTTTCGGAGCGCCAACCCATGTAAACTACCAAAAAAATCCTTATAAAGAGCAAAAAATCCTTATAACATACCAAAGCATTTTATATGTCAAAATAACGGCAGAAAAAAAAACCCACGAAATTTTTTATGATATTTATTGTAGATCTCCATAATAAAATGGCAGGTGAATGTCTAATCATCATTCTACTTAGTGGCATTACTGTGTTCAGAGTTGTATTCCTGCGTTATTTTTTTCACCTTGTAGATTAGAACTTGCTTGTACACTACCGAAGTATGGAATGAATACTCTGCTGTTTTCAACTAGGAACCACGTGATTTACTGGGACGTTACCGGAAATGAAAGCATTCGAGTAGACGAGCACCATTCTGGGCAAAAGCAAACGAAACTACCTGTTAGAGGAAAAATAAAACAAAAAAAAAAAAAAAACGTAAATTTTCAGAATCCGTATGATTTGTGCGATATGGCCATATACGTAAGATTCACCACAAAATCCGTATAAAATATGGCTAAACCGTATGAGTTGACAGGTATGGACCCCACCTCCTCAACCCTAAACTAGATACTCATATAATTTTTCAGCATTGACAAACAGATCTGCACACATATCTATGCTATTCATCCATTTTAATACTGTACATAGAATTGTGCCTACAATACATGGTCAGGTCAAAATATTTTAAAAGTAATAATCAGAGCTCCGGACATTGACAACACACATGCCAAAATGCACCGCACCAAATATAAAAAATTGAGCTATTTTGGCAGGACGGAAAACCTGTCGCTAATATGAGGAAATGCCACACTTTGACAATGGTAGACAGCTCTTGTACACACATAAAAGAGCATTCTCCAGAAGAACCAAGACGTAACACCAGCGTTTGGCTCCTCTGCCCCGCGGGTTTCTCTTCGGCGGCAGGGAGACCCTGAGCAAGAGACACCATTATTATGCAAGACAGTGGTGTGAAGTTTCACAATCGACATGCACTTCTCCTACCCTGTTTTATTCCAATAAAATACTATTTATATTGAATACATCATATCAGACACTGACATGGATGGTAGTGCTATATCACTGCGTAAAAGTCCACACAGTTTCATCTCTTCCTACGTGTTTATGGAAAAAAGCAGCAAGGGCAGCTTCATGCCAAACCCTCTGTTTTAAATCTTTTGTGGGATTTCTGCATGAAAGAGGCTTCCGGCTATAGACTCCAGACTGTCATTGGCCAGGCTAGAAGTCAAGCATTGCATGCGGTACAAGTTACATCATTTAGTCTTCATTGACCGGTCTACATGTCAGTCATCAACGCAACTGCAAGGAGCAATGTATAGAAAACCCAAATATAGTTTTATTTAATTTCTGAACAAATCTGCTGTCATCACGCCTTTCACACAGAGAATTATTGTATGAAGTGGTTACACCGAGGCCCGTCTTTACCAAGCCCCGTCTATGCGTGCCCTGTTATTGGCTGACCCCCCCATGCCCCCACCACACTGCCCAAAGACAGCTGGGATAGGCTCCAGCACATCCTGTGAGGATAAACGGATTAGAAAATGGATATGCTTTGTGATGTCACTTCATCCCATGCTCACCTAAGCAGCACGTTTCAGCGAAAAAAAATACATTTTACTGCTATGCAGCCTGTGAGGATAAACGGATTAGAAAATGGATATGCTACTGTGGTTGTGATGTCACTTCATCCCATGCTCACCTAAGCACGTTTCAGCGAAAAAAATACATTTTACTGCTATGCAATTCTAATTGAAATAAAATATGTTGATTATCTAAAAATTAAATCTAGCAGTTTTTTTTTATTTTTTATTATTGAGTGAAATTAGTTATTTTCTCTTCTTTATTCATAATTGTTCTTTAATCGAGCAGAGACCGTTGGTCGAAACTGCCAAAAGCAGGTGACCATGGCGGCCTAATGTGGGCCAAGTCTTCAGGCGTTTGAAGCATTTTTACCAAATATTTCCCAATTCATCTTTGGAACTGATTTTGCCAACTAAATACATTTATTGGATCCATGGTCCGGCTGACTTTATCCATGTTAAAGTTTTGACGATCTGCTGGAAATCCAACTGCCCTGCTCAGATTCAGCCCACCACAGTGCATCTTCTACAGCATCACTGATTCTTTCATATCGCATCAGTAAGTCCTTCTCATTCTTACTTCCCGATTCCTTTCACACCCTGACTTTGAAGCTTGCCTGCTCATCGCTTTCGACATTGTCCTCTCAATGCCCATTCAATTCTCTTCTACCCCTGTCTCTGTGCTGTTCGTAGCATGGCCTCCTGTGGGGAAGGAGTTGAGTGGGCTTGTCTGGGGTCTGAAGTTGGGGTTGGATTGGGGAAGAGGTGGCTGTCACAGTGTCTGATTAATGACCCGTCTGTGGCGTGTCCAGCCACATTAGGACTCCATGTATCTACCAGCGTCCACTTGGGGCGAGGGGCTTTGTTCTGGGAGGAAATGGTGTCAGTGGCCCACAGCCGTTTGCCTATAAAAAGATAAAGATTTACTGTCATCAAAGGGCAGATTAAAGCCAACAATAGTGACATTGATTTTTTTTTTTCCGAACCAAAAAAATTCGCGTTTTGGAAAGGCCATTCCAGGAGTCGAGAGCGATATGATCAGCTTATTTAGAAAGGATAATATGGAATCTTCTCCTAGAATGAACTTTGAAAGAAGTAAATTGTAAATATTGATTTCTGAAATAAAGTGTCAATCTTGGTTGGGCCAAGATTATTCCCATCATGTGGCTCAACCTCCAGCACCAATAAATTCAAAACTGCTGACAAAGTGGAGTGTATAGGATTTCTGTTAGGAGCAGTCGGCAGCGCCTTACCGCTTGGCCGGCCTGAGCCCCTGCCGGTAATGGCTGTTCAATTTTATCAGATAACAAAGGAGATCTCATCAGAGGCGAAAAATGAAATGAACTGTGACTCTGAATCAGGATCCCTGCTCTTATCCCAGCAAAAATCATCTGTGTGGGGCCCAGGGCTTTCCATTATTTCAGGTCACTTCATTACGGCCCTGCACACAGGACCCAATTGCTACAAACAAAGCAGGCCCTTCCTGTCTCACCCAGGGGTCGAGTGTGAGGGGCAGTTTGATAGGCTCTTGACGTGTCCAGGGTTATCCCATTACCACTTAAGAGGGTTGCTGAAAGGCAGCAAATCTCACTCACTTGTTTGTTATCCTTTCTCACCCTTATGTATCATGTGAGCTTTTATTGCTCACCTTTTGTCTCATGCCAGAAAATAATTCATTTTTTCCAATTGTGGTTCAGACTGCATTTTGTTGTCAGAGTGCCCTTTGTCTCATTTTCATTTCAGATGTCGATGATAGTGAAGGTGAGGTGGAATGAGAAGGACGAATACAGATCAAGGACACACACCACACAAAGTCGTTTTGCTCCTGAAATTTGACTGAGCCTGTGTACTCCATCGCACCTTGAAATCATCCAAGTTTTCTTCTCTTGTGCGCAGGCCCGGTTTGGGTACACACTGGCAAAAACTCCCAAACCCGTTTGAGTAATCTGTATACTCTGCGGAATTCCCAACTTCCTGCTGGTCAAGACTGCACTATAGACTGTTTGGGCTGCCACCTCTGCCCGCCCAACAATTCCTTCCCTCGCTATTTCGCGGTTCGTTTATCACGGCTTCAGTGCATCGTGGATTTTTTCAAACATGTTCATTAAAAAAATAAAAAATAATTTAAGTCCGCAAAAGGTCCGCAAATGGTCCGCGAGAAGCAGCGAAAGTCAGCAAAACAACAGCGAGTCACATAGAGCAACATATACAGTACTACATGTATATGTTTACTGTAATTTGTTATTCATATACTAACCTAACCTAACTTATACATGTTTAAATCTATTAGAATACAGCATTAAGCAATGTTAATAACTACAAAATGTACTTCTACATGCATATATACCATTAAATTTGGCCTTATAAATATTTTTTAGACTCATACACATGTACATGTACCGATACGGGGGGGATGGGTGGTCGCTACTTCGCGGATTTTCGTTTATCGTGGGTGGTTTTGGTCCCCATTAACCGCGATAAATGAGGGATTACTGTACTGCTTCCATATCACCTAAATCCAAGTATTTCATTGTCATACAAAAAGAATTGCCATGAGTGCAGTCACTCGCAATTGAATGTAGCGGGGGTCCTCAACCACCGATCCACAGACCGGAAATGGGCCTTGACCCATTTGGGACCAGGCCGCACAAAAACAGACCTGCGAGCTGTGAGCAAATTTCCTCCATCAGACGTGGCGGAAATTGTCATGTTCTGTCTGTTTTCCTGATGTCTCAGCCCCAGCATGAGGGAAGGGCGTTTCACTTCAGCACCTGTTCCACGTTTCCCCATCAAGCTTTGCCAAGTATTTAAGGACTGCCAAGCTGCCGAGTCTCTTGTCAAATTATTGACCTTGCTCGCTGTAGGGCTTCAAGTGTTGTTTTCTAGACCTTCTCTATATTCTCCATAGTCGCTCTCGTTATTCATAGATTCTAGTTTGTAACATTTTTATTTTATTGCTCTTGATCTTTGGCTTCGCATTATTTGCTTCTTGACATTTCGTTTGTTAATTCTTGGTGTTCCCTAGTACTTTGCAAGCGCTTTCGTTTATGCATTGTTTCTCCCAGTGGCGGGCCGTGCATTTCAACCTTAGGCCTTCAATGACGTCACATATTATGAACACAATACTGTATTGGCTCGTCAAGCAGCACTTAATTTCAGGAGCATTTAAAACCATCAAGTATGCATTCACAATTAAGAGCAGGAAACTACATTTACAGATATTGTCAAAAATAAAAAGATGATTTAAAAATACGAAATAAAATGCCACCCAAATTACGCTGTGTGATCTTAAACAAGTCCGTCCAATAAATTGCGCAATGTCGCAGTTTCATTTAAGACACCAACCAAACAATAACAAAACAAACTGTTCTTTGAAAATAAAGTAAACAGATCATTTGCATTTTGAAAATCGACGATACAACAGCAAATAACTGACATAACTGACTAACTAATAACTGACTAACAGCTGAGATTGAACGAACTTTCGTGCACGAAGGTGACTACAATGCGCCATTATAAATTGCAGGTGAGCAGATTTATTTGATACATGTTTGTATCTTTGTCATTTTATTTCGTTACCATGAATTTAATACTAACGAAATAAAATGACAAGAAGAAATG
>NW_017806059.1:1213912-1228284 GCF_001891065.2 Hippocampus comes | reverse complement strand
TGACGGTGCCCGTTCATTTACAGCGCACAGGGGCCTGCTCTGTTTAATCTGAAGGCCCCGAGCAAGTTTAATTTACCTGGCAACACAAGCTAGATGAAATATGATTGGTTAAAAACTCTACCATAATAAATAAGTTATTTTTCGAGTGGCTTTCAATGTTTTTTAAAATAACATTGAAAGCCACTCAACTAAGTGGAAATAATATGACGTAAAGAATACAGAGAATAATTTTGTTAACATATTTATGAAAATAAGATAACAAATTTATGTTAATCTCAGAAAAGTAAATTTACTTTTATGAGAATGTTTAGGCCAGCAGAGAAGGCCTTGCTGGCCCTCAGGGTCCGCCACTGGTTTCTCCTGGCTCCTTGTGACCAGCGATTTCTGTTTGTACGTTGTCAAGTGCGCTTTTCTGTAAATACATATTTTCGTTGATTTTTGTCCATCTAATCGCATAGCTGATGGGCAGCCATGACTCCTCAAGATGAAGCTATTTTGACAAGAGAAGTTACTCCCCTGGCGGTATCTCTGGAGCGACGTGGAGGAGGAAGCTGGTGTGCATTGGAATGTCATCAAAAACAAGGCAATACAAGGAACCTGTTAAATCATTTGAACAAGTAGCATCCAAGTTATCAAGTAGGAGACATGAAAATGTGAGAGGTTTGCACAGCCTGGCCACATAAAATTAGCAGTTTAGTGGCTAATAACTCGCCGGCAACCACCGGATGAAAGCAGCAATCAAACTTTTCATTTCATCTTTTTATTGGTCACATTTACAAGTAGCCATGATGCTAATGCCGAATGTAGGATCATAACTTTCACATTATGGTTACATTATACAGTAGAATAACACTGTTGGAAATAAAAACTTATATGTTAAAAAAATGTTCAATTACTGGATAAATATCTTTGTTGTCAGTACCAGTGCTTTAAAATTGGCAATGAAAAAAAATGTTGCTGGTCCGCGAACAGCATGTACTTTTCTCAACTGTTTGGGGACCACTGCTATATAGCACTTTGATATTAACTCATTCACTCCCAAAGACGTTTTTAAACGTCTTTTCAGACATGGTCCGGAATTGGCTGGTACTGAATGAGTAAACATGTCATCAAATCACAATAATTTAATGCCAAAAGTATCAAAAAAGTAATTCACAGGTACAAACCATAACACGGTAACAATAAATACATCCTGTCTGGACCAAAATAACACACTAAATAGGCCAAAACACAGCTACAAGGAGCTCAGTGGTAGAGTGGTCGTTTACCAACCCGGAGGTTGATTGTTCGCTTCCCGGCCACTGCAACCATGTTGAAGTGTCCTTGAGCAAGATACTGAACCCCAAGTTGCTGTTGGTGCTGCGTCAGCAGTAGGTGACCGAAGTAACAGTGTGAAGCGCTTTGAGTACCTGAGGTAGAAAAGTGCTACACAAATGACAGCCCATTTACCATTTACAAATGTTACTTGTAACGGCGACAAAGCATGATGGGAAAGCCTCCCGCGATTACCGTTGCTGTTTTCAAGTGAGCGTCAGTCAGCAAGTAATGTACCAGAAGTGGTGTGTATAGGTTTCAAAATAAGGATAACAGGAAGTGCAGTGTTGGCTGGCTTAATCTTGCTGGCATAACAGCGTTTGTTAATTATTAAATATGATACCAAACATCTTTATTTATGTAGCGATTTCACACCAGCTACAGCTGGAAAAAAAATAACAATAATACAATTGAACACATAACATAAAACATCTATCAGAATACAACCGTAACAATATGAGCCTTGTTAAGTGTAAAATGTCTTCCCGTTTACACTCGCACTTGCGTAAAGGTCCCCTTTTCTCCTTTTGCCTACTTAAACTATTTATGTTCTTGTACGTGTTTGTGATGTCAGCGTGTTCAGTTGTAAATTAGGTTTTTGATGAAATGCAACATGAATGTTGTTGGAGGGAATGGTAATCTATTTTATATTGATACACTCATAAGTGTAAAATTGTTTATCTTCATTAAAACATAAATGAAAGTAGGCTAATCTATTTTATATTGATACACTCATAAGTGTAAAATTGTTTATCTTCATTAAAACATAAATAAAAGTAGGCTGGTCTGAAAATCCGGGGCTAAAAACGAGTCACACTCTGTCCCTGCTTGGGTGTACCTTTGTACCTTTATTCATGCGCTAGTGAAGGAAATAAGTTGTTAATGACAAGAAATTTGTTGCCTTGTGAGTAATTACAGTTTTTGTTCCAGCCTCCAAAGGCTCACTATTGATCTCCAGGAGGAGAGTGGTCGATACACATCGGGGTAGGGGGCATTTGATAGCAATACGGAAGAAAAAATGATGTAGATCAAGCAGGGAGATTTGTATTAAACTAAAGAGTTAAAGGAAGGGGAATCAGATAGTGCCTTTTTCTTTCATAACCTCTGCGTATAACATCACCTGAAATCAAAAATGTTGAATGCAATTGAAAACAATATAGTCATCGTATCATAGTACGTTATCTCTCGACACTGTGGAACGTGTTCCTTTACAATCCAATTCTGATTTCACAAAGGTTTTTTTTTTCCTTTGGAGGGCTTTCTGTCTTTCCATCTCCATCAATTCCCAAGAGCTTAGAAAAAGTTTTCAACCATGTGAAACTTATCTGATCTCCCACATGCCTCAAGCCACAAGATCCATACATTAACCCTTGCTTGCAGTTTTGAGTTGTATTACTCCAGTCCAGGTTGCTCTTTAAAGGCCATTTCACATTGCACTTGGTGTTCTTGGTGTTCGCCACAGGTAAGAGCACAGCAATGAAGGTGCCCCAGTGTAAGCTTGCCCATATTTGGAATTGGTTGCTTAGCGGCATACCAGAAAGTAGCCTGGAGGCTTTTCCTGCTGGTTTGGACGTTAAGTAGATCAGACGTCATTGCACTCAGGACAATGAGGCACAGCATACATAATGACCCCCTCCATTTTCTTCATACCATTTACTGAACAGGTCTACAAAAAATATTTTGCTGTTATCCCTCTCAAAACAATCTGCCAACACCTCTCCCATTGGATGTGTCATCTGATGTTACAGCAGCGCCGCTCCCAAATGTAGGCACAGCAGCTCCGGGTTTGGAGCAGTTACTCTGGTTGCCAGGTTGCTTAGGGAAAAGATAAACACCAATCAAACAGTTATGAACAGTTGTTATTTTTGTAAAACGAAAGTAAAAGTTGACTTGAGCAAGTGTATTTGTCTTTGGCTCCTTGTCAGCTACAAAATCATTACATTGCTGAACCCAATGTAAGCATTATGTAGAATGACATTGGTAACAACAACAGACTGACGGGGCCCATGCTGCTCAGCGGTATGGAAGCGGCAAATGTGTCTTCTATGCCGCGACTCCTGACTTTGACAGCACAGCTCGAGCCTGTGGTTTCAGCACAATGAAGCCCTGTTCCATTTGATTGGAACTCTACAGGACATTACAACGTGTTTCTACATAGCCATGATGGATGTCTCATTGATGGCCGGAGCAATGGTGCTGCTGCTGGAGACTCTTCAGGACACCAGAAAGTACAACACACTCAAAATTCCTATGACCTCATTCTTGTGGCCAGTGCATCTATGGAAGGCCACATAACACATCACAAGCAATGGTTTGAGAACCCCAGTGACCGCAACATCAACCTGGTCAAGTGTGAATCTAGACAGTTTCCATTTTCCTGCAAGGAGGAGGTCATCACCAGTTTTTCACACACTTGTGTAGGCAATGCAGGAGTTCCTGGGCATGGTGAACAACTGTTTCGCATGCGCCCCTTGTACGAAGCCTAACGTGGCAGGAGGCTTGCAAGGGAGGTGGACTGGTTCCAGATGATAACCTCAGGCTCCAAACTTTAAACAAACAAAAAAAAAAAGAGGCTCTGGTTCCCGGGATCACACAGCAAAACGATATATTCTGATGGAACCACGATGAACTGCACTATTTTTGTGAAATGAAGGGAAACTGCTTGCCTCAATTTATATTCCATGATTCCTGGCACACATCAATTCGATCAGGGGTGTCAAACTCATTTTTGTCACGGGCCACATTTTAGAGACAGTTTCCCTTGATGGGCCCTTATGATTGAAACTATATAAAGAAGTCAAGAGTAATGGTTTATCCAACTCTTGTTTAGTTAGTGTAATGAGGGTTTTGGTTACATGAAAATGCTAACAATATCCCTTTTATTTAGAACATATGAGAATTTTGGTACAAACATTAATAAGCGTCATGGAAGTTGACATGTTTGTTTTGCTGTTAGGGGCCACTTAAAATGGTGTGGTCAAAACGTACACATTTAGTACACGTGTCATAAACAAGCTGCCCATTTTATTACATGAATTACTGATTACGATTAACAGAGGATGAATTTAAAAAGTACTGCTCTCTCACAGAAAAAATGGACACCATCTCATTACTTTATTTCATCAGCAATCTTGGATTTTTGTTCATTATTTGCAGTTTTATGTTTACTTTAGTCTTATAAAGTCCGTTCTCATTTGGCTGTTTATTTTTATCATGCTTCTGTTCATATGGTACACAGAGTTTTATTTTTTGCTCATGAATAACACGTTAAAAATTAGGTCCCGAAGTGGTGGGCTTTCAGCTTTTTAAAGTTTGATGAGTTGAAAGTCTGCTATGGCTTGTGATGCTCTAGTGTAATCACAAGGAAGACACAATTACACTTTATCTCATTTCAAGACTAAGGGAAGGGGGGGAGGGGTCCTTTAAAAACAAAGTTGGCGCCTTTGGTTAAATTTCACAGCAGAGGGCAATTTACAAAGATTGAAATGTGGAATTAGAGTGGATTTGATGCATTTCAATTTGAACAAAGACCATGAACCTTCAGGCATTATTTAAGTAATGTCTTTTGGCATGTTTGAGGCATTGGAAAACAAGGGCTCAGAAATGAGGGATTTACCCAGATGACATTGCTGTAGTTTAGTTTTATCGCTCTTCGTGCCCACTCCGCTGAGTGAAAGGACAAGCAGATATACAAGAAGATTCACATCATACAGCCGAGGCACTTGAGCAATGTGGAGATTCACTTTAAACAGCATCTAAATCAAGCCGTTCTCAACGGACCTCATCCACTTCTTATCGAAACACCGACACTGCCAGATAACTTGATTTGCTTAAGGAAAGGAGGCGATATTAACAGCTCTTGACTACGGCAGCGGCCCCTTCTGTTGTTCGTATTAAACCTATCCACCACTTCATTATACCTTCACTCTCTGGAGAGTCTTGGCGTACAGTCCCTCTTTATCTCCTCTTTTCTCTTGTGTTTTCCCGCCTTCTATTGCTCTCGCTTTCTCTCTCTCAACCTCATGATAGCAGCAGACAAGACCATCATCAACATGCGCGTTGCGCCCGTGTCATGCAGATAGCCTCCGTGTTAGTAATGGAGGGAACAGCGATCGATACGGAGAAGGAGATGGCTGCATCTAAGCGGGCTCTGTTTGGCTAGGCCTAATCCTGGTGACTAATGTTGCTGTCATATTAGAAGGGATAATTCAATGCTGACACTTTACTCGTGATGAATGTGCCATCACTGGCGTCGGGCTAAGTCATGCTACTCGACAAACATTTTGAAATGTTAATGTCTTGAGTGATGCAACAACTAGATGGTGTAATTCAAGAAAATGTCATTTAATTGTGAGACACTTGTTTTTGTGGCACCCCAGCTCGGCTGAACCAATATAGAACCATCAAAAAAAGCCACTTGGTGCCCACTTTGTTTGTCTTTATAATAGCAGACCAGTTTCATGGAGGATGATGTAAAACCACTGCACTGCATTAACTATGAAGGTAGATAAAAAAATAAAATAAGAACCAATCAGTGATATTTCAAGTGTCCTTAAATTAGCAGTCTACTTTGCGATTCACATGGAGAATGAGTAAAACATGAAGATTGGACAAGCAGTCTGGGGCACATTTGCCCGAGTGCTTAAAAGTCAGACAGCTGCTCGCGGCCGTCATAGCAAGGACTGGAATGGAAATACACCGGCCGCTCGGGAAATTTAACATTTTCCCAAGGTTCCCGGTGGCCACCCTGCTCCTTCGTGTCGCTTACGCACTATGATGAAATGTCCACACTCTTGGTGGAGGGGCGTTTAAATGTAGGCGTCCCCTGTCAAATCAGCAGTGCTCGTATTCTCCCAGAGACTTAAGCAGCTTTCCTCTTATGCGCTCTGGAGGCTGTACTCAGGACTAGTGCCCCTTGAAGGTGAAACATCATATTGCACGTTTCGATTCAATTAACTGCTTCCGTGCTCGGGGGCGGCTGGTGGCTGCCGCGTACGCAGCGCGTGCCGAATCCTGCTGGTGCCTTAGCGTTTGTCTGACAGCGCTGCACAACGAATGCGGCTATTCGAACAACGGTGGCAAGGGTGAGTTAGATTTGGAATCATTCGTTTTAATTTGACATATCCCGTTCGTGAAATCCACGTAAGTGCCGAACACACGTGCGCGCCGGGAAGCGTTACTCGGCAACGCTTAAACAGAGGTCGGCTCACTCGCTCTTCTGGCTTACTCGCTTTTCAACAAATCGAACCGCTCTAAATATACATTCAGTCATGAGCACAGGCCTCTGATTAAATTACTTGTATTGCCCTTATGAATTACAATGAGCCTCGCACCTCACTGATTCGGATTCAGACGCAAGTCAGTTTCACATTGTGAAATATATATTCCATATGGATATCCATGGAATTCGTGTCTCATGAAAAGTCCTCAATCCGGATCTTGCACGCACCGTCAACACCTCTTTGGTGGCTGCGCGAGTTTTCACCTGTTACTCAGCTGGATATGTCAGAAGCCTACACAGGACAATTGTGCCTAAGAAAGGCGCATGAGGAATTTACTGCAAACGTGAGAATATGCCCCCATTTTTCCATTCTCGGGTGCAGTTCCACCATGTGACTCAGTTGGTGAAAAAAGGCAATTCTCACATATTTACCCAGGTGTTCACTAATTAACCTTTTTTTTTAATTGCTCTCTCAGTTTCAGAGAAATCAGCTTTGTCGGCTTTGTTATCCTAATAACTAACAAACCAAACCAAACACCACATTTGACAGAATTAACAAGCTAGTGTTATAATAAAATTATCCCTTTGTGCTATTAATATAACGATGGAGCAATGTGGCAGCACAGTGCAGAGAGGTACATTTACCACTATATTATATCCATCCATCCATCCATTTTCCGATCTGGTTATCCTCACAAGCGTCGCGGAGCGTCCTGGAGGCTATCCCAGCTGTCCTCGGGCAGTAGGCAGGGGACACTCTGAACCGGTTGCCAGCCAATCGCGGGGCACACAGAGACAAACAACCATCTGCGCTCAAACTCACACCTAGGGACAATTTAGAGTGCTCAATCAACCTGCCATGCGTGTCGTTTGGAATGTGGGAGGAAACCGGAGTACCCGGAGAAAACCCATGCAGGCCTGGGGAGAACATGCAAACTCCACACAGGGCGGCCGGAGCTGATGTCATCTTTAGTAGATGTCTCCATTATATGATGTCATCTTTATTGGACGTCTCCATGAAATGAAGAGAAAAAAATTGTCACCTAATTTCTCTAAAATACCGTAACTCCACCACCTCCTGCATTGCACCTATGCCGATATACAGTAAGATGATAATGCATGTTGGATCATATTTACTCACGTGTAACATTGCCGTGTGTCATTCGACGACATGCTTTGTGTGCATAGATGTCACATCACGGACAAGTTCACTTAACATTAGAGGACACATTTGTTTTTGCAATGTGAACGAGAACGTTACAAAAAAAAAATCTGAATTGGGTATCATGCCGTGCAGTGTGAACAGAACCTGTCTGACCGTGAATTGTAGCAGTTGCGTTGAAAACTACATCTAAATGTAAGATTCTGCACTTTTCCCTTAGTTTCCAGCAAATTGCGCGATTGTGGAATGGAGGATTCCTGCGAGGACTAATATGTATGCTTCAGCTCAATGTTTGACAAAGAGTGACTCAGTGTACCATGCTTCTCTATGTTTTATGACTAAATGTAGGGCCTTGCGCCAACATTGTGGACTGCGCTTACCAAATAATGCATTACCTGTATCATTGCTCGAGAGTACAATTACTAAATCCCTGTAATGCATTACTCAAAAATGTGTGTACAGTGAAACTCCTCTACAACGAAATCATGTTTGCAGCAAGAAATTTTTCACAACGGGTTTTTTCACTGTAGCAAATTTGATCTCAGATGTAAATACACACACACGCACACACACACACGCACACACACACACACAAACGTATGTGTACACGCCCACACAAATGTATGTGTCCTCTTTATTTTTATTTCAATAGTGCATAAGTATGAGCATACACTTATTTGACACTTCATATCGTCAGGGTAGAAAGAAAAAAAGGGAAAGAAATTGCGAAATTTACAATCAGCATTCACTTTCACTTACATCAATTTCTTGGATAATGTCTTTTATTTTGTTTCCTCTGTCTTTCATTTTGATAACTTTTACACTCTCTTCCAGCGTCAAGCTCTTCTTGTCTTAGCTGCTTGACATCCAAAGGTCCGTTTTGTCGCAATTTTAGCAATGCAACGTTCTTGCTGCGTCTGAAACTAACAATACCAAATACTTCCTGGACTACTGCGCATGTGTAAAGCAGTGTGGTGGTTGCTGTTGCCATTTCTGAACGAAGCAGTAGAGGTCACTGTTGGATTAGACTTCGTTGTAGTGAACCTCGTCGCGAGGCAAGAGCAGAGCAAAATATTTCGTATAACGCAACAGGGTTCTTTTTTCGTTGTATGGGAGGCAGGAAAGTGGGAATGGTGTTAATGCATGAAGATTTTTTCACACTAGGGGGTATTTTCACCCATGTAGGTTTCGTTGTAGAGGAGTTTCACTGTATTTTCAAGTCATGACTAATCTAACACATTACTGTTTCCATGTTTCCAATCAATTACCGTATTTTCCGCAAAAAAAGGCACACCTAGAAGCCTTCCATTTTCTTAAAAGCTCACAGCACGCCTTAGAATCCGATGCACCTTGTATATGGTCATTACAGTAATATTTCGACCCCAAAATGGCTCCTTGATCGAGACATGCTGACAACGCAGAGTTCAAACTTAAGGCGATGAACACGGAAATAGAGCAGCGGCAAGAGAGTTCAACGTTAATGAGTCAATGTTATAACTTTCTGTTGGTTCAGTGAACTGTGTCACTTTATTAATTAGGTTTTACTGACATCTGATCGTTCTGTTAGCGTTTCTTTGAGCGTAGGTCCATCTAGTGGATGCATTGTAGATTGCGTCTTGTAATGCGGTGCGCCCAATGTATGAAACAATTACAAAATAGGCCATTAATTGAAGGTGCGCCTCATAATCCAGTGCGTCTTTTAATGTGGAAAATACGGTTATCAGACTAGAGTCGCTCGTCTATTGTGGAATCATTGAGCATTTTTTTTTTTTTTTTTTTTTTTTAAGGGTAACCGTAGCATCAATGCTCTCAACTGGGATGGCCTTCTTTGTCCACCAGGACGTTGGCTCAATGGCACACTTTTATTTACAAGGTCACTCTTGGAATGCTGCCCTCTTATGTTTGTAACCCAATCACATGGAGAAGCGTTGATTCTTTCAGTTTCAAATAATATTTTGTTGCTAATGGTTCCATTTGACTACACTGAGTTGGGAAAAAAAAGGCTTTTTTGTCTTCTCTGCCCCTTCTACATCGAGCTTGTTGCAAAAGGACTGGAAATGAATGAAACACATCTCATTGAATGACTTTCAATCCAGACTGAGAGCACTTGAGACACTCCTTAACCTTGAACTGTTTTATCTAATTTGTTATGTCATTTCAAACTGTGTTCAAACTGTAACCTTTTGGTGACATGTATGTCCTTCCAATGGTGTTGAAACTCGAACGTTTTGCTCTCACTTTACCAGGACTCTTGAAAAAAAAGGTTTTCAATTACAACAGGAGATTTCTGGTGAAATATAAATAAATAAAATTAAGTTCATGGACTGCTTATTTCAATTAAAAAACATGAATTGTACATAGTCAAGCAAAAGAAACAGTTTTAAAAATATACGTTTTACTGTCTCTGCTGTAGAATTATTTTCCCTTAGGATATGTCAATGTTTTTTTTTTTCCTGCTGAGATGAGTTGTGTCACTCAGACTGTCATCGTAGGAGGTTGACATCTCCCATGTCTCGAACCTCATTCCTTTATCCATTGACAGTAACTAAACTGCACATTGAGATGGTTTGGTTCTCTGCAGGTCACACTCAGACCCTTATACGGCAAGTAAATTTAGTTGGATTTCTAACTCCCTTATCTGAAATGTTTCGGAACAGATTATATTTGGATGATTTATGACTTCAAAGCTGGAAAGTCTCATGTTGAGAAATGACAGAAACACTCACTTCTTATCCTGGGCAGCATCTGCGTGACCACCATAAGACTAGCTCTGCTGCTGCACATTCTTAAGTCACATAAATGGCATTTTGATTTTGTTGACAGAGGCTGTGTGTGGACATAATAGAAAAGATAAAAACTCCACAATTGCTTCAGTTGGATAAACGGACAGTTGCCGAAGTTGTGATGAATCGATGAGCAACAAAAAAACGTTAATTTGACCTTTTTTTCAGGGATGCAATTGTTTTAGGCGCCCCGGTGATCCAGTGGTTAATGCGTCGACCTGACAGTGCAGAGGTCGTGGGTTCGATCCCGGCTCCACCTTTCCTGTGTGGAGTTTGCATGTTCTCTCCGGGCCTGCATGGGTTTTCTCTGGGTACTCCGGTTTCCTCCCACATTCCAAAAACATGCATGGCAGGCTAATTGAACACTCAAAATTGTCCCTAGGTGTGAGTGTGAGCGCGGATGGTTGTTCGTCTCTGTGTGCCCTGCGATTGGCTGGCAAACGGTTCAGGGTGTCCCCTGCCTACTGCCCGAAGATGGCTGGGATAGGCTCCAGCACCCCCGCAACCCTTGTGAGTGTAAAGCTGATCGGAAAATGGATGAATGGATGCAATTGTTTTATGCATGATAACTTCCTTTTTTGGGGATGAAGCACATTAAATGAAGGGTGAGGATATCTATATCATCACTTTGACCATCCATCCATTATCTAACCCGCTTCCCCTCACAAGGGTCGCAGGCGTGCTGTTGCCTATCCCAGCTGTCTTTGGGCAGTAGGCGGGGTACACTCTGAACTGGTTGCCAGCCACCGTGCCACCTCACTTTTACAATTTTTTAAAAAATGTGACATTTTCTCATGATGCCATCTAATATTTAAATAGTCCATACTTTCCCATCATGAAGTGATTCACAAAAGTGCACCCTGCTCTTATTTTGATTTGTGTACAGACCTGCCTCTTTCTGCCGAAAACGTACAAACCATTATAGCTAAACTGCAAAGGACCAAAACAGCCATTTGACCTTGGCAGGCCTATTTGCACCAGAGGGACTAAATATTTACCTGTCATGGTTGATGATTCTCCAGGCCTCGATGCCCTTAACGGTTTTGATGGAGAAGCAGGGCTTTGCGGCAGCGGGAAGGTGGAATTACAAATTTAAGAGCGGTGAATTGGACTATATCTTGAGGACGATGTGGTCTTAATTCTGCGCCTTACAACACAACTACCTTAATCTGTAAAAGGATGGAGCAAGATTGAGAGGAGTTGTGGGGAATCGTAATGAAAACAAAACCTTGCACACCACAGAGGTCTTGGTCTTGAAAATACATAACACTGGCATTGGAAAACATTTTTATCACTTGTACTTGGTGACCAGTTAATTTATATAAGATTCAATCAGAAGATGACTTGTGTAAATTTTTTCTATGGTTTGGTGCACATTCTAAAAATATGAAAACTTCATTTTTGATCATCAAAGGCAGCGCACGCAACGTATCATTGGGTCAAAACAAAGGGAGACTTACATATGTGGCTGTGAAAACTTTTTTTTTTTTTTTTTTTTTTTTTTTTGCATCGAGCTGTTTTGAATAGCTCCAAACAATATCAACATCCCTTGTTGTGATCCCACAATGGTCAGAAAGTTTCTTTTCATCTGGCCGCAGAATTTTTTTAAAGTCACGATCCTTTACAGTTAGTCGGCTTGTGTACATATTAACGTACCCAGTCGTTCTTTCAATGAGCATGTATCCTTATTAAGTCATCTTTGTTTACAAACTTTAAATGGGTCAATATGAAAACTAACAAATATTGACCGAAAGCTTCTTGACGCTGTGTGGAAAAAGTGTTATATCATGACTTAACTGTGGCTAATCACATTTTTCAATTCATTTCCATTGACCACACCCGAGTCTGATTACCTCCAGACCTATTCAATAAAGAGACCACTCAAGTAGAACCTGTGTGACAAAATGAAGTTGGCCAAATGATCTCAAAATACTGCAGGAAAGTGACACAATGCAAAGCAATTCAAGAACAGATGAGAAAAAAAGTAACATCCATCAGGCTAGAATAGGTTACGAAATCATTCCTAAAGCTTTTGGGCTTTAGCAAATGAATCATCAGCAAAACAATCATCTGTGTTACGATCCGGAACAATCGCGATAAGCGTGGATCCTACAAACATAGACAAGGATTCAAAAGGTTTTCACAAAAAGGTTTATTTACAAAAGCGTAAAAACCGACAAAGTTCAAATAAGGATGTTGGTTACTCAGAGTCAAAATGCTGGCAAAAGGCAAGGAGAAACAACATAAATCACCTGTCATAAAGACCCAAGGAATCCAATTGCGAGAATACACAAATGATCACTATGAACTAAATGACCAAACATGGCATGAACAAGAGCGGAAAGAACAAAGTCAGGAGCATCAAGCAAATTAGCGCTTGGTACGAGAGTCGTTCGTAAGGCAAATAATCACCTTGGATGTCCTTAAGTAGTCCACTGATTGTAACTCATGAAAGGTGTGTCACTGGAGGAAACACCCTCCACTCCAGCAGGAACTGAAATCAAAACAGAACAAGATCAAAATCATCACAATCCATCAGTGACGGAATGATGGACCGCCCATCAATCTGATGGAATGTCCACCCCTGGGCCTCACAGATATTCAATTTAGCCATGCCATGGGCATTCACACACTCCCATACCATCACAGATGCTGGCTTTTGAACTTTATCCTGATAAGAATATGGACAGTCCTTTTCCTCTTTGGACCGGAGGACACGACATCCATGATTTACAAAAACAATTTTAAATGTGGACTTGTCAGCCACAGCACACTTTTCTACTTTGAGTCAGTCCATCTCAGATGTGCTCATATAACTTTCACTTCACATGATAAAGTTTTAACTTTAGCCACAACAACAAAGCCCTGGGGGTGGATGAGTTCCTAAAGGCTCTGGATCTTGTGGGGCTGTCCTGATTGACATGCCTCTACAACAGGGGTCACCAACATCGTGCCCGCGAGCACCAGGGAGCCCTCAAGGACTACATGAGTAGCCCGCAGGTCTAATCCAAAAATAGTTCACCAGTAATTAGACACTGTGACTCTCCAGGAATATGGTAGAAGCAATCATATCAAAATGTGCACACTGGCAAGTATTTATAATAAAGTGTGGCCAATTGATATTTATAAGTTTCAAAATTCTTGTGAGAAATTGCTAACGTGATCAGTGTCTTCTCAGAAATGAATATAATAAATTATAACATATAAAGGTAGTTTGAGCTAATTGATTTCAAAAGTGCATACTATCAAACTGGTAGCCCTCTGCATTAATCAGTCGCCAAGAAGGGGATCTGAGCTTCAGAAAGGTTGGTGACCCCTGCTCTACAACATCGCGTAGACATCTGGGACAGTGTCTTTGGATTAGCAGACTAGGGTTGCGCTCCATCTTTTTAAGAAACGGGACCCGAAGGTGTGTTCCAATTACAGAGGAATGACACTCCTCAGCATCTCTGGTGCTGGAGGGGAGAGTCCGAAATCTCAGATTCAGTAGCAGCACTGAGGTTTTTGTCCCCGCTATGGAACTGTGGACTAGCCCTAACACCCTCAACAGAGTCCTTGGGGGTAACACGCGAGTTTGCTCAACCAGTCAATATGTGTTGTGTGTGGACTTTTAGAAGGCATCGAGCCGTTGCTCCTCCGCATTTAGAGGAACCAGATGAGGTAGCTCAGGCATCTTGTCCGGACGCCTCCCTAGCAAGGTGTACCAGGTATGTCCTACAGTGGGGAGGCTTCTAGGACAAACCAGGACACATTTCCTTGCTGCTTTAAACCTCATTGAAATTGGCATATTTTCATTCTCATGCAAATGAGCCACAGCTCAGCTTGAGCCATTGTCCACAATTTAAAGACTTTGCCATTGCATCCAGACCACTGTTTTATATATATATATATA